>NC_137087.1:31356992-31956992 GCF_951640355.1 Cnephaeus nilssonii | reverse complement strand
CCCCTGGTGTCTGTGTTCATTGGTTAGGCTTATATGCATACATACAAGTCCTTTGGTTGATCTCTCCCTCTTACCCCCACTCTCCCCTACCTTCCTTCTGAGGTTTGATGGTCTGATCTATGCTTCTCTGTCTCTGGATCTGATTTTGTTCATCAGTTTATGTTGTTCATTATATTCCACAAATGAGTGAGATCATGTGATATTTATCTTTCTCTGACTGGCTTATTTCACTTAGCATAATACTCATTTAATTTTGATTGGGTGTCATTAGCAACAATATCAAAACATAATGAATTAGTTAATATCAAAGAGTAAGTATAATTTGAGTAATATCTGGAAGGAAAGGTTAAGATTTTGATGTTTCAGGTTATTGCATGTGGAGCTGAGGGAGGGGGTGGCTGCCACAGGGCTGGTGGGCTGCAGGGACATGTCGGTCAGCTGAGCGGCACTCCCACTATGGGAGTGCACTGACCACCAGGGGGCAGCTCCTGCATTGAACGTCTTCCCTCTGGTGGTCAGTGTGTGTCATAGCAACTGGTCGATCGGTCGTTCGGTCATAACAGTCATTTAGGTTTTTATATATATATATAGATACTATATATGGAAGAATTATTTAATAAGTGCTAAATAAATATTAGTGGTTATTATAAAGAGACACTGTCTACACATAAAATGAATAGTGGTATTATTCGTTATTTCAAGAAACTTTTAGAACATGTCAGAATAAAGCATATGCAATATATATACAAACAAATAATAATAGTATGTAATAAGGCATTAAATACAATCAATTGCAAAAACTGAGTACCACAAGCAATGAAACAACAGCTTCTAGTGATGTGATAAGAAGAGAGACAGACAGAAATAGAGACAGAGACAAAGTCAGACAGACAGTGAGAGAGATGGAGACAGAGAAAGAGATATGATTGCTGTTAGCTGGAGTTCTGTGAAAGAGATAAGCTTATAAGTGAGTTTCAGCTACATGATATCCCAATCAAGTACTTGTTTTGCTACCTTTGGTATTTAATATCAAGACTTCCCTAAATGAATAATAAAACAGCATGTACAATCCTCAAAGCTGCACAGAACAACTCAGTATTCTTCAGTGATTCTGAAACTTCCACATGTTTTTAAGTTTCTTAACTTGAAAAAACAAAATTCATCCTGCATTTTCTGACTATCTTTACCTCAAATTCTTCATCAGATTTTCCATGTGCATTGTCCCAAAACACATACATTGTATCTAATTCAATTATTTCAAGATGACACTGTAATGATTATCTCTCTCATTATTATACATGAATTAAGGGATTGCCTCAATTTTGTTTCTCTAATGTTTTTCCCAGAGTTGATATTCAATAAAGTGTTAACTAAGTAAATCTTCTATAAAAAATAAAAATGGACTGGAGAAAAAGTAGTGATATATACAGTGGATATATAGTGAGATGAATGCATTGTGTAAGAAAACTCAGAAGGAACTCAAAAGAGGAGACAAGAAATGCAAGAAATGACCAAGACCAAGGCTTAATAATAAAAAATATCCAGATTTGTTTATTATAAAATATAGCTCTTTTTAGAAATATAAACAAAAGTGGGACAATTTTGAACTTACAGAATAACAAAAGGTAGACTATCCACCATAAAGATGGAGAAGTCTGACGTAAATATAATCAGAAAAACTCAGTCTCTGAGAAAAAGAAAGTTGCAGAAAGGTAGATCAATAATGCTCTTTGCTGAAATGCTAGAAAATTATAGGATTTGCCCAAGAGAGTAGTCATCGGAGGCCTTAGAGAGTGCAGTTTTAGCGGAGGTGTGAAAAAAACAAAATTGCAGAGCTTAAGGAAATTGGAGAAAAAGTGGTGTTAACAGATATAGAGATTTGACAAGAAAAGACCCAACAAAGGAAAGCCACTCTATTTTGAGTTGTCTGAGTCATTAAAGACTCAGAACCAAGCAAGATTACAATTACATTTTGCCCAAATTCAATTTCTATTAAAAAACAGTTCAAATCAGTTCTGTCTTTCAACATGGTTAGGGGGTGAGCCATTTATTTTATAGTGGGTTCAAATTTTTCAGGTTGTCTAAACCACAAAGGGAGTCATCCATATAATCATTTATCATTAATTTTATCTGAATTGCTTGGACACTGAATTAGACCTTTTACTTCTTTTCCCTGTCTTATTAGGACAAATGAGAGTATTTAAAGTCTCAATATTATGCTATTCTATTACACTGGGGTGGGAAAGAAAAAATGTGTGTGTGTGTGTGTGTGTGTGTGTTAGCAGACAGAGAATCCTCTAAGTACAATAATTGGTCTTCTGATTATCAGAGTATGTTTTTTTGTGGTTTTTTTTTCTGGCCCTTTAGCTCTCTGTCCTTGCACAATATACAGATAGGTTTTAATCGAACCTAACTAGAGTATACAAAAGCTATTGAGGTAATCCTTTTGGGCACAAGGTCAGACCTTAGACAAGTCATAGAGTTCATGTTTTTAAACTTGCTTAGTGGGAAATTGTTGCCAAAGGAAGAAAGACATGCTTTCCAACCTTTGCTCTAGAACTAAATCCATATTGGGGGTAGAAAGATCCACAAGATCGCTCACCTTTAAAAGAGGAGACAAGAAATGCAAGTGTAGGGAAACCTTACAAAGAGTATTCATTCAAGCCCTAGCTGCTTTGGTTCAGTGGATAGAGCATCGGCCTTCAGACTGAAGGGTCCCAGGTTTGATTCTGGTCAAGGGCACATGCCTGAGTTGTGGGCTCAATTCCTAGTAGGGGGTGTGCAGGAGGCAGCCAATCAATGATTCTCTCTCATCATTGATGTCTCTCTCTCTCTCTCTCTCTCTCTCTCTCTCTCTCTCTCTCTCTCTCTTTCTCTCTCTCCTTTCCTCTCTGAAGTCAAAAATATATTTTTAAAAAAGAGTATTCATTCAAAACTTCATCTAAAGATGAAATTTCGTTTGCAAAAGTTGTATTGAAGTATTGAGAATAACAATGCTCTGTTTGTGTCATCCCACTATAGATGTCACATAATATTGTAATCTACTTAATGTATATGAATGTAATAATTTATAAAGCCTAATAAAAAGACAAACTTTTAGGATTTTAAGTCTGCTTATAGGAAAAACAACAAAGTTACTCTTAAAACTTGAATTTAACTTACCATAATAAAAACACACTAAATACAATCTATAAGATAGAATAAGAGAAAGGGGTAAACAAGGAAAGATGTCTATAATATATTTATATAAAAATTTTGAATAACAATATATGCTATACATGGTTTTACTTTTGTCTAAAATGTGTAATATCTATGTACTATATATGTGTGTCTGCCTGCATTCATGTATATTTCCTATATTTCTTGCTATATACATGTTGCCATAAGAAATCATATTTAAATGAGGAATTAAGCTTCAAAGACAACCATATTCACTGAAAATTAACTAGGTATAGTCCCCAATAATTATCTTTAATGTAATTATAATTGAAATAGTATAAAAAGAAATGATTGCATTGTACTATGTTCAGAGAAAGATCATGTTAACAAGAGGAAGATACAGAATTAAGTTTAGATATAACAAACTCAAAGAACAAGAAAATTTTAAAAGATATCCAGCATGATCTGGGGGAGTCAATGAGTGTCCCACGATTAGAATATATAGTCCATGAGGCAGATGTCCTGCTGTAGCAGAGCCCCATGCAACATTCTATAATAGCTCAGTAACATGAGTTATGGTAATCATTTAATTATTCTTGCAGAGCTATTAAGTTTACTTAACCACCTCTTATTAAGGCATCTAAAGGGGGAAACATCTTGCTCAGACACACAAGTACTTCAGCTACATTTTCCTTATAATTCTGTTATCTACACTATAATTTATATGGCATTCTCTTCTAATTAGTGTAAGCCACTGTTACTCTACATCATGACTGCTAGATGCATTGATAAAAATGAAGTTTGCAGTGCCCTGACCGGTTTGGCTCAGTGGATTGAGCATCGGCCTGTGGACTGAAGGGTCCCAGGTTCGATTCTGGTCAAGAGCATGTACCTAGGTTGAGGGCATGTCCCCAGTAGGGGGTGTGCAGGAGGCAGCTGATCAGTGTTTCTCTCTCATCGATGTTTCTAACTCTCTATCCATCTCCCTTCCTCTCTGTAAAAAATCAATAAAATATGTTAAAAAAAGAAGAAGAAGAAGTGTTTAAAAAAAAAAAGAAGTTTGCAGTTTTTAGGTCAGAAACTTAGCATCAGATTTTAGAACTTGGTTATAGCTTTAATTGATTGACATGTCTATCTCAGTACTGACCTTCTGTGGATTATGTAACAACAAGCATGAAAATGAACCTGAAAATGTTCCTCAGAGTTCACTGAACGTTTCATTTGAATCAGTAAGCTTTCCAAGAAAAGGATGAAGTCATTTACAGTTGTAAGTATAAAATTTAACAAAGTTAAGTCTTCAAATTGCTTGGTAAATTTGGAGAGATATAAAGAAAGAATAAGCATATACTGTTCAGGAACACAAAATACCCATTGATAAATCAATAGTCAAATTTATGAAGAAGAAGTATAATTATTTATAAGTAATGAGGGTCATAGTAGCAATAAAGATAGATTTTAGTAACCATTGGCCATATATGTAAGATGCTATGCTAAACTGTGTAAAATTGAGTTTCAGAGTTACTATAGGGCACTGAGCCACAGGAAATGTTGGGACTCTTTTAGATTATAAATTGGGTCTCTTCATGTCATGTAGTTGTTCTGCTTTCACACTACACAAGGGTTCTAGTCACACCAGAGATATATGCTGATTTATTCCACAGCTCAAAGGAAGGACAGAAGATTTTTGGTTTCCGGGCTAAACACTCAATCAGTCAGGGAGAACCCTTTCCTTAAAAGGTTGTGTAGCTTGAATAATCTGTACACACTTAGGAAAAATCTCTCTCTCTCTCCCTCTCTCTCTCTCTCTCTCTCTCTCTCTCTCTCTCTCACACACACACACATACACATATGCACTCATTGTACATACACCTTGCTAACATTTGGTTCAAACTTAGTCATACTATTATGGTATATAGTTATTATTTTTAACAAATACATTTCCTATCTGATTATGGCAGTGATACATATTTAAAAAGGATTTAATATGAATAATTTAAAATGCAAAAGAAATAGTAACACATACCCATTACCTATAATCATGTTCCCTTTTCCCCTCTCTCTTTCCTTTTCATCACTTAATAAGAACTCAAAATCAAAACAAAATAAACAAAAACACAAACTTTGTGCACAACTTAGTTAATTTACCTCATTGTGAATCATAGTATTTGTAAGAACAAATGATATTCTATATAATAAAACCCTAATATGCAAATTGACCGAACCTCAGAACAACCAGTAGCTATGACGTGCACTGACCACCAGGAGGCAGATGCTCAATGCAGGAGCTGCCCCCTAGCAGTCAGTGCACTCCCACAGGGGGAGCACTGCTCAACCAGAAGCTGGGCTCACAGCTGGAGAGCCCAGTGGTGGTGGCAAGAGCCTCTCCTGCCTCCGCTGCAGGCGGGTAGTAAGGAGCGAGGGGTCCCAGACTGTGAGAGCCCTGGACTGCGAGAGGGATGTCTGACTGCCAGCTTAGGCCCAATTCCCAGGAGGATCCTGTCTAAGCCAGCAGGTGGACATCCACTGAGGGGTCCTGGACTGTGAGAGGGCACAGGCCTGGCTGAGGAACCCCCCACCCCCAGTGCATGAATGTCATGCACTGGGCCTCTAGTGTTTTATAGATGTTTTTCCCACACAAAACAACATTCAGTATATGGTCCTGCTTCCTCTGTTTCCCATAACACCTCCTTCTAAGGCTCCCCTCACTCAATTTGGGATCAAGAAACATATTTCCATTCAAACAAAATGGCCATTATTGGTAATGCATTAAAGTTTAGCTAAAATATCAATCCTAATGATTTGTTGAGGGGAGGGAGACCATAAACTACACATCTATTAGGTTCTCTAAGTTTCTGTCAATTAGCTAAATTGTGACTTTTTAATTTACTATAATGCTAACAATATCCCTTATTAATGCTTGCTTAGATATGTTGTCATCAAACAAATGAATGCCCATTATAGAATAGGCAACCTAAAAAATTTATTACCGAATCTAAAAGCTTATCCCAGCAATTCAAATGAGAAATAAAAAAAAAAAATGATTTAAAACCTAGCCAAAGTTTTCATGTAAAATTTTTGTTATAAAACCTTAAAAATAATTATATAATTATATAATGTTTTTATTTAAAACAGTTTCACATATTTATCTGAAACTAGAATATTCCATTTCAGGAAAAGTATTTATGAAATAAAAACTTTACATTTGTTTGTCCTTCCAACTCTCCTATTCCTGAGAAAATAAATAGGATAGCATAAGGATGCTGTTCTTAATTAAAAATCCAGAAGAATCCTATCATTTAATTTAAGAAAACCCAAGACTGTTATACTAATAGCCTTAGTGTATTTTAACATTTTCTCTTTCATGTTTTCCTATTTGAAGCACTTAACTCTATATAAATCAGTTGCCAATTATCAAAATGGGCTAATCCAACCAGTGGATTACCTATGGAAAGGTGTTTTCATTTTTACTTTTCATTGTATCTATCATGATTTTGAATATTACCATTATTTTCCTTCAATCTATCCATGTACTTGCATACCCAAGCACTTGGACAAAACAACGACAACAACAACAACAAAAACCCGTTCAAGAAATTCATATCACGTATTCCAGTCAAGTGTTATTATTTCGTGTGTTAGCCATGCTTTGCCTAGTGCTGATTTCATTCCTGCACAGTGTGGACTCACAATTTTATATGATTTATTTTAAAAAATGGTAACTATGAAAACCGTTTTCATGAACAATAAAATAAAAGTGCTGTCCCAGTCCCAAATTGAGGGAGACCAGAGAGAGGTAAAGACCTGGGGAGGACTAACGGGATAGAACCATTACTGGCTTTGGGGGCACCCTGGAAGATGCTAGTATGGAATGCTAAAAGGCATATAAAGTTAAGAAGTCTCTATAAAGCACCGTACAACATTTATGTTGCCCTGCCATAGCTCCTCTCCCTTCAGTCTTTCTAAGTATTGAGTCACTTGCCTCCAGGAGAGACCTGGGAAGGCTTTCTAGCCATGGCTATAAAGAAAGTCATCCATGAGGGCAATGCTTTATGGGGCGGCTTCCTACAAACTACCAGTTAGCAGGTGTGAAGTTCCACTCCGCTCAGAGAGTAGATTATGTGATGGCCAACAGTGCCCTGAGAACCTTGCTTGGGAGGCTAATCAAGCACATTTAGAAAGACCAAGGGCTTTGATGGGATTATTAAGAAACCCAATCTATACCATTACAGGCTCAACTGGTAGTGATTGCCTCTGACAGCCTAAACTACATTTCTAAGAAATACAGGGTTTGTAAGGTCTAATGTTAGCAACGACACTGAATTCTTCCATGCTTGCTCCACGTGAGCATGAAATATAAATACAAAATAAAATGTCTGATAAGATAAAGGAATATCAACACACTGATTTGTCATATATTCCTGGGCATAATTTTAAGTGCATTATTTGAATAAAAAGTTTCACTAATTTTTATTTTGGTTTAAAAGTAATGGTTACATTATTTATTTTATTAGTACATTTTTTTAGGCTGGAGACTCACAATCTCCATAAATAGCATTGGCATGAATTTTAAATTCAGATGCACTTGAAGTCAACACTGTCCTAATTAGTGAACTTTTCAGGGGACCAGGCTGTTGACTTTATGAAAATAGTTGCTCTTGTGAACTTTTCTGCGAATCCCCAAAGAGGCATATTTTTTTTCTAACTAGGGAGGACTGAGGATATCTTAATATGTGCACATTTGAACGCTGTTTGAGATAAAGCAAAAATAATCCATTGACCTCTAGATCACTGAATTTGACCAAGCAAAGCATAAACACAATACACAATCTCTGATGCCACTAAGAGCAATTAGTTAACAGGGCAATAAAGACGAGGAGATGGCTATGTTAGACATGAGCAGAGCAAGTACCATGGGCCAGGTACAGAAACTCACCAGGGCAGGAAGCCTAGCAAAGGGCAAAACTGGGAAAACAGGAACCTCGCCCCCAGGGTAACCTTTCCTCCCCTAGCACATGACTGGTCAGGTGGTTTAGACACCCCCTCCCCCGACCATTTTCTCCCTAGGCCTCAGTTATATTTCACTTCCATTGACCTTAAAATCTTTTCTGCATTGGTAAGAAGAACCAAGACCCCAATCACCAAGATCCCAGCTGGTAACCCCAATCGGTAACACAGTTATTTGCCTGTGTAGTCTGAATGCTGAACAAATGTTGGGTAAGAACAATAAACATTAAAAATAAAAGGACAAAACTCTTTTTTTTTCTCTTACATAGCAACTTCTAGGTTGAGGAGCTCCCCCTCCCCATTTTTCTTTTTTTTCTTTTTTTCTATTAAACTTAACATTATATATATCCTAATTCTCATTATATAGTATCCTAAGACAGATTCCTTCAATATTGAAATATCTAAGATAGGCATATTTGGGCCACTGTAGACATAATATGTTAAATAGTTTCTAAGGAGTTTGATGATGAATATATCTTTCTAAAGTGACTTACTATTGACTTACAAAGTCTAATGTGAAGTCTTTTATATTTTTACTCTTTCCAAATAAAAGAGTGGGGAATGAACTAGTACAAAACAGTTAAAGTGCTAACACTAAAATCACTAATGACATCTACTTTTGACCTTATAGGGGATCTTTTCTTATAGGAAATTCTGGTATCTTTATAAAAAATATATTTTTATTGATTTCAAAATGGAAGGGAGAGGGAGAGAGAGATAGAAACATCAATGATAAGAGAAAATCACTGATTGGCTGCCTCTTACATGCCCCCTACTGGGGATCAAGCCTGAAACCTGAGCATATGCCCTTGACTAAAATCGAACCTGGGACCCTTCAGTCTTCAGGCCAATGCTCTATCCACTGAGCAAAACCAGCTAGGGCTAGTAACTTTTCTGTTGTTAAGTTTTCTCTAAGGCCACTATACTTGTGTTAGTTCAAGGGTTGTTAAGTAGGATTTATTTATTTATTTATTTATTTATCTTTGATAGCCATGAAGAATTTGCTCAGTGAGAATTAGTAACTGTTCAGCTAGAGGCCTTGCATTTGATTTTGTATCATACTGCAATCCTTATTAAGAACAAAGTGCATTGGAAACCACTTCTGTAGGATTATTTTAATTAATGCAAATTATTACACAGAGCTTCTAACCTTTATAAATGAACTACAAATTAGCATTCTTCATTTCTGGGGTGTGTTTCATTTACCATTTAACCACAGAAATGTCACTAGCTATAAAGGTCAAACTAAAAGCAGCCTTACTTACCATCATCATACTGGCCAAAGCAGATTCCGAAGAAAGAACCAAGGATGATCCCTGAAGCTAACCATTTCCAGAGATAAAACTGTTGTAGCATCTTCTGTCAAGTTCCACTCAAGGCTGATCTGAAATAACAAAAGGGAAGAAGAAACATTTGACAAGTTCATTAATCTGTTATAGGTAAACACGACTGTCACAGCACAGAAGAGTCTTAATGACTTCATAGTTAATTACCTGTGCCACACTATCCATTAACAAAGTAACACACTTGTTTAATGCACTGGAACTCTTTATCCACATGCATTTGCAGACAAGTAATCTCTAAGGAAAGCCATCTCCTCTGTTTCTTACTTTGTAAGTAAGTCATTTGAGAATTTAACACATTGATAATATCAGAACCACACTTTCTTTAAAATTGAATCAAATGGTTAATCAGTTTATTAAACTTGTCTATAGCATAATTCAATTGTACAGTGTAAGTTGTTCTGCAACAATTTAAGATGGTAAACCAGTTGTTTGTATCATACATGAACATTTTATTGGGCATATGTGCTACACAATTAAAGTAGAAAACCCATTATTAAAATGCTAATTCCTTTTTGTATCATTAAAATGCTAAGAGATTGACTTAACTATGCCAAGTAAGACTAAGCATAAACCATCAATTTTTACCACATCTGTCTTTTGAAGCACTTGGGTGAATTTCATTTTAATTCCTTTGTTTTCCTTTGCAACCTCTCAGTAAATAAAGAAACTGAACGGGATATTAGTGGCCAGTGAGCAGACTAGTAAGTCTTATTGAGAGAATGATGTGCTCAGTTTCTTGGTAAATTGAAGAGTTTGTTCACACAAAATTGCTCAAAATGGCCTTGTTAATAAAGAGATAGAAGAGGGTTGGGAACTCTGTTCCTCTAGCTCAGCGGTTCCAAACTCAAAAGTCTACAGGGAACAGGAAGACAAAAGAGAAGAGTGAATGAGCCGGAGGGAACAACAGGATGGTGAAGGCTGTGATAAATTGTGGAGTGCAGGGTTTGTGTGAATGACCAGCTGGTGCTCAGCCTCTGTCAAAGCTTTTCATGTGGGAATGAACACCAGTGTTGCCAGGTCTTCTGGTTTTCCAGTAGATGGTAGAAATCCAAATTTAAATGTGAGATTGCTCAGTGTTTAGATGATTGTCCAATCCTCTTTATAAACTAAATGTTTCTGGCAGGCCATATTGTTCTCTGAGTCCCTTCAGTTTATGACTCCTGCTCAGAATTCGCTCTCCGAGACTAGTTGTGGATAACGTTCATTAGAATGCACAGAGAAAACATTTTCCTTCTGCTTTTACATGCATTTTATTTCATTCATCATTGGGGTTTTTCTGTGTGCTCCATAAAGTTTATTTGCACAGTAGCATATATAAATATAAACAATTTATTTAAAATTATTATAAATGTGCAAGCTCAAATTTTTCTTACTCACGGGACATACAGTCCTTAAATTCCAAAGGTCATTGCACTAGACCACACACATTTTACAATGAAATCCATTCTTCTTGTGCTTTTTTTTTTTTTTTTTTAAATAAAGTCCTAGCTGGAGTCAGTGAATTAGAATAAAGCTTCTTTTTAAATTCAAGTTCTTCAGCTTAACTATTATGTGACTTTGAGCAAATTAAATAGTATTTATGTCTCATTGTCCTCATTATTACTATAGAGATAAAAAAGTACCTACCTCATAAGTTTGTTTAGAGGATTAAATAAGTAAATGGCTATAACTACATGCTCAGAAGAGTGACTCAAACAAAGTGAGCACTCCATAAACTTACTATGAGGATTTTTGACTCAGCATCTATGGACTCTTGAAAGTGCTTTAACATATATTTTCTAATCTGTCTGTAGCATAGCCTCTGAGGTTGGTATTATAACTCCATTCTGTGGTGGAAACATCACATTCCCTGACTCAAGATTACAAACTGGTGTGTGACTAAAGAAGGGGTGCAGTTTACAAGGCTGATACCTCTGTTCATTACAGAAAAGGATGGAAAACTTTTAAGAGAATTCGTGACTCAGAAAGCTTCGAGGGTTAAGTCTTGTAGAGTCTGCTGTATTGCTTCCTGGTACCTTAAGGGAGGGATATTGCATTCCTCTTTCCAAACCAAGAGTATACTCTACTATGTTTATGCAAATAATGACTTCAACTCCTTTTTTTAAAATGTGAGAATATTAATAAGCAGACTAAAGTATTTAAAATAAAAAACAAAGAGAAAACACTTAAAGAACAATTATTCTAAAAAACAATTAAAGGAAAAGCAATATCTTACCAAATGACAAGAGAACGAAGAGTGTTACTTTGTGGGTCTTTAGACTATCAACTTGATTTCCTAACGTATCAATTTTGAACTTCACACCATTTATGTTCCCTACTATATAAAGCTGATGTTCATTTCTCTGGCATTCAGTGTTCTCAGAAATTCATTTATTCAACAAACATTTATGGAGAGTCTCTGAGGTATTATTCACTCTTCTAGGTCATTGAAAAACATCAATAAAATAAGCCCACCCATATCTCTTTTCTCACGAATCTTACATACTAGCAACATGAAGGGAGATAAACAATAAACAAACAAGTTATATAACATGTTAAAAGGTAATAATTGCCATGGAAATATCTGCTTTCATTTTTTAACTTTATACTGCCACTTCACACTTAATTATCATTCAGAAATTAAGATTATAACCAAACCAAAATGCTTTTTCATAATAACCTAACTAAAATTTTTCACAAGAAAAACATATCTATTCCTGCAACTCTAGCTGAAAGCACCTTCAAAGACATCTACTGCCCAGAATACAGATTGCTGTTCACCCCTTGGAAGGAGACTAGGAGCACACAATGTTCTGCCCTTGACGTGGTTATCCATGCTCCCTGCAGCTGGACTGGTCGCAGTGACACATGGTGAAAGCAGCCAAGGTTGACATCATGGCAGTTTTCCCTCTGGCACATTTTTGACAGTGTTATCATTTTTTTATTTTTATTTTTTCAAAGAATGTCACTGACTGCTATGTGAATAACCACTAACTTCTTTGATATATCAAAGTTTGGAGCCCACTGCCAATACTGTGAAGAGAAATCCCAAATCAATACCATGTCAGAAAGCAAGCTGGAATCTCTCAGGGAAGTGAGAGCTATACATATGCATTTGCCCTTCAACAATCTGTTCAATCAAACTCTGGTACTTCCAAATTCTAACATCTAGACAGAGCTATAAAAAATTGTGCCTGGGCGGTGTGGCTCAGTGGTTGAACCAGGAGGTCATGGTTCAATTCCCGGTCACAGCACATGCCTGGGTTCAGGGTTCCATCCCCAGTGTGAGGCATGCAGGAGGCAGCTGATTAGTGATTCTCTCTCATCATTGATGTTTCTATCTCTCGCTCCTCCTTTCTCTCTGAAATCAGTAAAAATATATTTTTAAAAATGTAATTTGTAACTGCTCTGCATTTCTTGGTAGAAATGTATACTATACACTAGAAGAAAGCAAACTTCCTTTCAAAACAGCCTCAATTATCAAATAGAAGACACAAGGCTTTTCAAAGTCTTCACTTCTCACAACACCAAATATGAACTTTCATAACTGACAGGTGGGAAACCTTTCTTTTACCTGACCACAGTGGGAAACTTCAAGAATGTTTCATTGCTACAGAGAATAGGTATCACTCATAAGAATGACCTGACAAATCATCTTGTTTCTTCTTTACCTTTGTAATATAAACTTCAAGAAAATACAATTTCAAAGATTCTTTCAGATATATTCTGTCTTTCTAGATCACTTTATAGCCTACCTAATAATAGACAAATATGCAAATTGACCGCACCTTCGCTACACCCAAGCCACGCCCACCAACCAAAGCCACGCCCACCAGCCAATCAGGGCGAGTATGCAAATTACACGACCAAGATGGCGGTTAATTTGCATATGCTGAGGGAGGGAGGAGTAAAGACTGAAGACAACTTAGAAGGAAGAGGGAGGAAAAGCGGAAAGCAAGGTGGCTGCCAGAGGGAAAGCCTGGGTGGGGCGGGGCAGGGCGGGGCGGAGTGCGGAGGGCGGCAGCGGCTCGTGAGTGCAGGTGCTGTGGCCACGACGGTGGCAGCAGCAGCCGCTTGCAGGATTCTTCCTGCAAATGGGCTACTAGTTTTTTTTATAATAGTTTATATATAAATTTATATTAAATATCTCTAATAAGAAAAGATTTGTTTATAGATAATATTATGTTACATATCCAGGACATGTCCGGGCCTTCTCACCCAGTCCTGCCTCACTGGCCACCCTCTAATTAATTTCCATTCAATGTGCACGAATCCATGCACCAGGGCACTAGTTTATTATAATATGAAATATATTGTATTTATAAAATACATTGTATTAATATAATGTAGAAAATATAATGAATATATTTGCAAATAAAATACAATCAAATAGATTGATATAAATTTATATTACATATTTACACATAAAATCTACATGTAAAGAGATATATTTAGATATTATTTATAGCACACATATAAATATTCATGTTATTCCCTAGTCATATATTTATTTTAATCATGAGCTGAATTATACTGTAAAGACAGAAATGGTTAGATTGTAGATAATTCTAGGTAAAGGCAGAAGAATAACATATGTTTTCATTTGGCACTGTGAGATCTAAGGTACCTCTCCAGTCCGTCCCAGACCATCCAGGCTAGGGTTATCTGACATGCCATGATGTTTGAGTGAGCCTTGGTTGGTGTCCACTTTCAAATGTATATTTATTTGTAGTCCTCTCTTTTCCTCTCTCTCTCTCTCTCTCTCTGTCTCTCTCTCTCTCTCTCTCTCTCTCTCTCTCTATATATATATATATATGTATGTATATAGATAGATAGATAGATAGATAGAGATAGATATAAATATAGATATAGATATAGATATAGATATATATACTGTTTATAGATAATGTGTTACATTTCAGCTTTGTGCATTTTAAATATATACTCAATATTTGTAAACATTAAATGAGACTGATTTAGGTTAAAATACATTTTCTGAAACCACATGATACACATAAAGAGAGTACAAGTTCAGAAATTCTTCTTCTACAAACTTTGGTGGACCTCTGGAAAATTTACCCAGTACCTCAACATGTCTGTAGTGAGTCTCTTCTTTTTTAAAAATATATTTTTATTGATTTCAAAGAGGAAGGGAGAGGGAGAGAGAGATAGAAACATCAATGATGAGAGAATTATTGATCAGCTGCCTCCTGCACACCCTACACTGGGGAGCAAGCCAGCAACCTAGGCATGTGCCCTGACTGGGAATTGAACTGTGACCTCCTGGTTCATAGGTCAACATTGAACCACTGAGCCACACCAGCCAGGCTCTTCTTTTCTTTTAATGATAGTTTAATCACAAAACTCTAAATAGAGGAGAGTGGGACATTGGTTTTCTTTCTAGGTAGTACTCCTCACCAAGAAAACAAATTACTGACAAATATAATTAGCATATTAAATTTGCATTAAAAAAGCATATCCTAATAACAAAATATTCAGTTTAATCAATAACAGGTATAAACCACATGTTATAATAACCTAGCCATACTATTTAGTTTAATACAATAAATAAGTCAAAATTTTAAAAAGAGAGTGGATTTAAAAATCTATGTCCACTATTGCTATACATACTGGATATTTGTTTTAATGATTATACATGCATTTAATCAATAAGAATTTATTATATATTTAGTGCACATCAGACACTACTTATTCTGAAGAAATAAATCAATTTAGTTTCCTTGTGACTTTATTATTAAGCAAATATCATATTTCATATTTATTGCTTCATATGTCATTTCAAAGTACTTTTGTAATGTGATTCCAAATTAGGGGAGTATTAAAATTTAATTCCACTTATAATGAATTTCTATTAAATCTATAATTTCTGAACTATCATCTCAAAACTAGTCTTAGATTTAAATATATTTCCCATAATGTTTTAGAAAATACTTAGTTTGAAAGCAGTGAGCACTCTGAAATGAGAAAAGACCAAGTATTGTAGTACTATTATTGTATTTATTTACCTGAGAGAGAGAAACATCAGTTTGTTGTTCCACTTATTTATGTACCCATTAGTTGATTTTTGTATGTGCCCTGACGTGGGATCAGACACACAACCTTGGTGTATCAAGATAATGCTCTAACCAACTGAGCTACCATGCCAGGGCCAAGGCCAAGTCTTATTTTATCTATGGGAAAACTTAAAAGTATAACCAAGTAAATTTAAAATGAGTTTTAGAGCTCAGGCAAGTGCATGCGTGCTTTTAAAAGGAAGCTTGAAGGAGAGTACTGTATAATGTCATTCTCTGGCATAGGAAGCAGATTATGACTAATCCTGTTTGGTGAAGTTTGAATATCCCAAGAAACACAAATAAATTGATGAATAAATTATTCTCTTAGAGAAAATCCATTAACAAAAGCCAAAGTATTAAGTCAGTCAGGAGAGATTAAAGTTGAAATTGTGATAATGCCAGTGACTTTCTGGATGTATTATAATAGAAAGTCCTGGCTTTGGGATGGGAGAGACTCATGGTGCATTCCGAGTTTTGCCTCTTCTTTGCCGTATGAATAGAAAACTAGTGAAAAGTTCTGAATATCGGTTTAAAATCAGGTTAATAAAATCCATTTTATTCTGCTGCAGTTGATAGATAACAACTTGAACAATAAAAAAGTAATAGAAGCACTAAAGAATATTAATTTTAAAAATTTACTACATAGTGTTTACTGAGTGCTGATTCTGGCAGGCACTTTGTAAGGTGGAGAGACTACAGCAGTGTGAGGAAAAAAAGGGAAGGAAAGAAGCAAGTAAGGAGAAAAGGAAGAGAGGGAGGAAGGAGAGAGGGAATGATAAAGGTCCAAGCATAGTTTTCAGTTAACAGGGTGAGAGAATAACATACTAAAGTGCCCCAGAATGAATCATGCATTTGTGCAATCCCTTCCGAAAGAGTGAAGGTGGAATCTGTGATTTGTTTCTAATAGAATATGGTAAAGGTAACAAGATGCCATGCCCTTGATTCAGTTCGTTATGTAAGACTCAGTCTTAGCACACTGGAACGAGAGATATTTTTTGCCTGAGCCTAAAGAGGGGAATGTTTTCATTGCAGACAGCCCACGGAGAAGGACAGGTGCCAGGGAGCTACAGGTAACCTCTTGCACCTGAGGATGACCTCTGCCAACAGCCCTCAGTCATACAATCAAAAAGGAAGTAATTCTGCCAATAACCTGATTAGCTTTGCAGGGGTTCTAATCAATCCCCGGGAGCATGGAGATCCACAGGCACTTTGATTGCAGCCTTGTAAGACACTGAGCAAAAGATGCAGCTCAATTGTGGCCAGATTCCTGACCCACAGAGACTGTGAAAAGATCAGTGTTGCTTTAAGCTACCAGGTTTGTCGTACTTTGGATCCAGTAACAACATATTAATATGTGGAAAGATCTGATAAAAAAGTTATGCATGTAAACAGTCAATCAGTTTAATGTTTGTTCTAAATCTTTGGATGATGGCTGCTTATGGAACTGAGGATGAGAATGGAAGTAATGAACATAAATTATAAAATACACATTGGACAAAAAAGAGAGTGGTCTTGCACAGACAAATAGTTGTATTTTTAATGACTTGAAGTATAGATGGAACACAGTCTTTAGCATTGTGGTCCAACAACTAAGCACTTCTGTAAGAGTTTCCTTTGGTCAGATATTCACAAAAATCTCATGTACAAAAACTGTTTTCCTTAAGTTGTAAGATAAGAACAATAAAGAATACAAGGTAAAAGATAGTCGATTCTAACTCTCATATTCTATTTTGGGAGTTTTGAATTACATTTTCATAAGAAGTTTATTTAAAAACAAATAAATTAACCATTGCCCCTCCTCTTATCATGAACTTAGGGTTGCACCTTTTCTAAGATTCATTTATAGGTCACATTATATGCATGCTAACCAGGGATCATAAAGGTAATTACTATGTCTATGTAGGTATGTACAGAAACTACATACTCTACAGATTTGTCTTGTATTTGCAGGACTTTTTAGGTAAAGTCCTCAGCAAATGGAATTGGAAACGTTCATTTATAATAACTTAAAAATTTAAAATAGGTTAAAGACTAAATCTTTATGATTGATGATGATAAAAAAATATTGTTAAAGATGAATATTTTGAGTATGATATATATTACTGTTATTAAAATCATTTGAAATATTTTACTAATTTTTATAAACAGATAGTAGATTGCTCTTTTCAATTTCACTTTGTGATTTTTTATTATATTAAGAAATTATGCGTGAAATCTGTAATATGAGTTAGTTGCAGAAATATCATCTTAAATAATAGTTTAATAGTGAAAAACATACAGAAAAGGCAGTGTTTTCTAGAAATATTTATACATTTTGTTTTGATGTAATTATTTACGCTTTTACCTTTTATCTTATAAATCTATATGATTAAGGAAGTGTTTAATCTTCTCAACTGGCAAACATGTGGAGATTAATAATTTGATTTAGAA
Organism: Cnephaeus nilssonii; assembly: GCF_951640355.1. Lineage (NCBI taxonomy): Eukaryota > Metazoa > Chordata > Mammalia > Chiroptera > Vespertilionidae > Cnephaeus > Cnephaeus nilssonii. The sequence continues at coordinate 31,939,000 of NC_137087.1, read as the reverse complement.
AAATAACATTATGTATGAGCTATGTAAGCTCTTCATTTAGGTTACAAATCCATCAAGGCAATTATGATCTTTCCTAAACTGACTATATTTAATGTAATACTGAGTTTTATTTGATCATACAGAAGTCTGGTAAGCAATAATTTCTTTAGAGACTAGAAAAATAACCATAATAGAATTTATTTAAAAATAGATCTAATTTATATGTGGCTGAAACAGCTGAAAAGAGATATAAGATTTAAAATGCCTCGAACATTTGGATATTTATAAATAACAGCAATAAGTAATGTAATGTAAAGTTTTGATATTTACCTATAGCGTTAAAAACAAAATAAGTACAAATTAAATTAAGGCTATGAAAAAACTTTGTAAAAATAAAATGATGAATTTTCAATCAATCAATACTTTGTAATTTCTTTCATGGTCACACAGTTACTGTTTCAAATTATTACAAAATGATGACTTAGTTTAAGAATTACTAAGTTGGAGCATAAAATATATATAAGTCAAAACAGGATAAACAATAGAATGCAGTACAGAAAAGAAATAAAGATGTTTCTTCAACAGAGATAGGGATGGGAGTGTCACTGAAAACAGGAATGTCATTTTTTTCATGAATATAATAAAAAAATCCCATAGGGAATTGATATCTAAATAAGATGTACATGGATAAAAATGAAGGGGAAAATCACTCAAATGTAAGAAATAAGGTTAAAAAGCATCGATCTATGAACCAGGAAGTCAAAGTTCCATTCCTGCAGACTTCATCTTCAATAGGTGGTATGCAGGAGGCAGCTGATCAATGATTCTCTTTCATTGTTGATGTTGATGTTTGTTTCTATCTCTCCCACTCCTTCCTTTCTGAAATCTATATATATATATATATATATGTGTGTGTGTGTGTGTGTGTAAATATATATATATGTATATAATATATATATGTGTATATATATATGTAAAATGTATAATATATATTATATTAGATAATATATGTACTAGAGACCCGTTGTGCGAAATTGCGAGACCCAGGACCCCTCCTTCCCCCCTGCGTCACGAGACCTTCCCGAGTCCCAGAGTCCCGCCCTGCGTGGCCAGCGTGCTGTGGGATGGCCCCGACTCCTGGAGTGCCGCCCCGATGCCCTGCCTCCGATCCGCGCGCAGCAGCTGCCAGGCCCTGCCCCCGCTGCCCTGCCCTCGCTGTGTGTGCCATCATATTATGACAGTGTTATGGTGTGAGGGTCAATTTGCATATTACCTCTTTATTATATAGGATATAAGAATAGCCAGTGTTATGATTATAAAATTATGTCCTATCAGTGAATGATAACTCAATACAATTACTGTGTTTGATTCTGTATGTTTTAGGAGCAAATACAATTAAAATGTATTTTTTCTTTCTCATACAGGTTATGCTTTATTAGTAATAAAATAAGCAAATTTCACCTCTGTGTCTGAGTCCACTGCCATTAGTAAAGCCCTTTGTAATATATAATGTCTATTTTTAATATGGGTCTTCATAGAAAAATCACTATAAAAGAAATGAACTTAAGCCACGTAATACTATTTTAATATTTTGTTGAAATGGCAAAATTAATGGAAAGTGTTAAATAAGTACTTTTTAAAAAAAGATTTTTTTGAAAAACAAAACAAAGTCTTAAAAAAATCATGAGAGAAATATGAATTATAGTTTTGTTTCTACTTAATTAGCATTCTTGTTTAGTTAAGCAGTAGTCACTATAAAGTTTCTCCTTAGAATATTGCTAAAGTTCATAGGTTCAAGGTTTTAATTACTACTCATAAAGCATACAATGTGACTTTTAAAACTTTGAAAAGTCTCCAATTTTACATGATTCAGCAGGATATTTCTGTTAGAAAATATATCATTAAAAAGTATTACCTTTCATGAAAATTAATGGCTAGGAACCCCCCTCCCCCCACACACTCTTTATAGTTTCAGACTTGGATGAATAAATCAGAATCAGGAAACTTTTGTGGATGAAAGGAAGTAGAAGTCTTAAGATTCTACTTATTAATATGATGCCCATAGGCAAAGATGAAATCAGATCCTATGGATGATTTTGAAGTTGAATTTTAATAATGATTAGTGTATAGTGAAAGGAAAAACTGAAGAAAAAATAAATTCCATCCCTATGTCCATATGCACCAATCTGTCATACATTTCAAAAGTATATTTTACTAAAAACTGATATACAAAGGGTTTATAAGGATTAAAAAATAATCAGATACAATTGTGGTGGGTGGGATAAAATGATTGTTAAGGTACAGAAAAGAGAAATTGGGAAATGTAGGTGTAGGTTTGTGTGTGTGTGTGTGTGTGTGTGTGTTAGGTTGTATGTATTGTAAGCAGCCACAGTTGTTGAAAGAAGGCATAAAAAATGAGTAAGACTATAAAATTCAAGAAGATACTGTAAATAAGTGAAGTTGGCCCAGAAAATAATAGGGGGCGGGGGGGAGCTGAAGACTTTGCTGGACTTAAACTGATATTAGCTTCTTTGTGTAAATATAATCTCCCAGTTTTGAACTTTTAAAATATTTTGAATAAAACAAAGTATCTAGATTTTAGTAAGAATTATGAAATATAAATTGTTTTAGTTAAACATTTTTGACATATAGTATTGGTCAAAAAATATAACTGCTTGTGCTGTCTAGCTCACGGTACAACAATTTGAAACCTCCAAAATGAATATATAATGAACTGGTTACATAATCATAGCTCTCTCTATGTATTTAGGACCATAATACTAACATCGCATTCCACAGTACCTGTTTTCATAGTCACATTCTTTGAACATTTTAATAGCTTAGAGTGCCTTTCTGCCTGGGAAAAAATCATCTAAATAATATATGCAATATCTACAATGTGTTGGGATGCCCATCATAAACATTTTAGTACTTCTATTGTCAGGATTTTCTCAAAAAGAATTTGCAGAAATTCCATGTAGTTACTTAAAAAATAATACAAAGAATGTATGGATATATATCCACTAAAGTTTTATTAAATGAACATCTACCTTACCATGGAAGTATGCATTTAGGACACAGTCATCATCATTTCAAATTTTATTCTTGCCTCAAGTATTGATTTATGTACTAAATTTTCTAATCATGTGAGAAATTTTAAGGGTCAGTGAAAATTCCAGATTAAACTCATTTTTATGACATTTCAATAAGCTTTGTTCTATTACTTTTAGGATTTAAAGATGGCTTGAGGAAATCTTTTAAATCAGTTTTTGGTATTTGCTACTTATCTTTTTGTAAGCATTATCAACATTGGCATTTAAACGTCCAATGAAAGCATTTTTTTTGAATTTAAGGTTATGCAAGTTTTTTCGTCAAACATATAAATTAAAGAAAGAAAGAGAAAAAGAAAGACTTGCAAGAAATAATTGCAATCATAAAACTTGTTTCTAATTTTTAATAAATTGGATTACAATTAAGCTTTCCTAAATCAGTTTCAGACTGATACCAAAATTATCTTGTATGTGACCATAATGGTGGATAATATTATACTTGAAGAAGATATAAATTTTTAATAGTAAAATAATATCTAAACGTGGCTGGAAATAATCCTAAATAATAAAAGCGTAATATACAAATCGATGGAATGGCCAAACAGCGGAACAACCATCCGGACGACCATCCAGGACCACGCTATGACACTCCCTGGCACCAGGAAAGCCAAGGCAGGTGCGATGCAATTGGTCGGGGGTCTGGCCATCGCCCCATGATTGCCCTGCAGAGGGAGGCCCAGGACACCCGCCAGCCAGGCGATCAATCACGGGACTCCATCATCACCCCAAAGAGGGAGGCCCGGGTCCTGGGTGCCAGCGGCTGGAGGGAAGCCTGAGTCCCAGGTGCTGGAGGGAAGCCGGTGCCGGCATCCAGGGGAAGGAAGGCCTACTCTTGCAGAATTTTGTGCATTGGGCCTCTCGTACTAATATAAAACTGAATTGAATAAAATCCTAATGATATAGTTGGAATTCTAGAAACTTCTGCATACCACTTTTGTCTTCAGTGTGAATTTAAAAACATTATATATAATAAAAGGCCAGAGCATAAGCGTAATGACGGGAACAGCCGCTCAACCAGTCGCTATGAGGTGGGGGGCGGGCGAGGGGATCTGTCTGGCTGGTGGAGGCCGCGGGGTAGGATGAGGGCCTGTGAGGGAAACTGGGTGGCTGGCGGCGTCAGTGGCTGCCAGAGACTGGCGAGCAGGCAGGAAAATGGTCCTGATCACAGGGTAGGCCTAGGGACCCTAACCACGCATGATTTCATGTGCTGGGCCTGTATTAGGATAGATAATAAAATATATTTTGAGAGAAATTTGTTAGTATAGACTAAAAATTATTTTGTGAATATTGCTGTATCAAAGAGAAAAACAAATTATGCCGTAACACTTACTAAAAGAGGCTTTATCCAAACAGAAGCACTAGCAAAACATACTGTTTTATGAGGCATTGTTAATTAAAGTGGGAAATACTGTGTACAGAGATTAGCCTCTAAAAATCACTTCTCCTGAAAACACCTGAGAACTAAAATTGTATCATGCACTATCTTCCACTCGCCAAATAATACATGCAGAGTGAAAGCTATTTTAACTGTCATATTAAAAACTTTAAGTGTGGCTGATGTCTATAATTTTCTTGTAATCTCATTCTGAAAGGAGCTTTCGTAAGCAGCAGTAATTACAGAAGAGGTAAGAGTCTGGAAATTGTTACTTGTTTATAGAACAAACAAAAACACTAATAAGAGAAAGAACATAACTTAGTCTGATAAGGAAAGTTTTGTTTAAACTTCTGTATAGAAGTAAAACACTTCTGGCAAATTGAAATTAAACTCTATTGGTTATTAAAAAACTATTGCCCAAGCCGGTTTGCTCAGTGGTTAGAGCATTGACCATAGGTTCAATTCCAGTCAAGGGTACGGATCTAGGTTGCAGGCTCAATCCCTGGCTAGGTCTAGGCGAGAGCTGGAAGCAACCAATCAATGTGTCTCTCTCACATTGTTTCTCTGTCTCTCCCCATCCCTTCTACTTTCTCTAAAAATCAATAAAAAAGATATCTTCCAGTGAGGATTAACAACAACAACAGCAACAAAATATTATTGTTACTTAGTTCCTTAAAACCAAATAAAATAAATCATTTACCAGTAACTTCTAAACTTCTAAACTTAAGTATAACTATAATTATTGGGAATATCACATATGTAATTGATTAAGAACATTTCTCTAAGATATCTCCATGTGTATTTATTTGTGTACTTGACATATTTGCATATGTATATTAAATTTCCAAGATAATATTTAATCACAACCTATGTTATTAAACTTTGATCAAATATATTCACTGTTTTATAGATTTCTTTCAATTATAAAAGCAAGTTAGGTTTCTCCCTCAGGATAATAGTGTTGAGTTATCTATTTCTTCTGCATAATCTGGTAAATATAATGATTGGAGATGAATGAAAAATAAATAGAAATAAAAGATCAATAAATCAGCAGTGTGTCTATAGAGACAGTCTTCAGGGTCAGTTTTGAGGTTATTTTTCCTCCTTTCTACAGTGAAATTCTACAACTTATGAAAACAAACCGGAAGTGTATACTTGCCATCTCATGCTGAGATGCATTTCTCCTTGTTTAATACTGATAAAACACAGCGGTCAGACATCCTTGTCTCCTTTGTACCTCTTCTTACTTTGTTTGAACGGTATTGTCTAACAAGGCCTTTATGGAACTCATATTTTTGTGAGAAAAAATATACAAATGTAGGTAGCATTGGTATATACTGGGAGAGAGTTTCAGCAAGGAAAGGTTGGTTAATTATTTAGGATATTCAGTAGGGGAGGGCACTCTTTGATAAAATAACATTTGAACTGGTATCAAATAAAGCAAGGGATGTGTCAGAGAAATGCCAGTTTCAAAGGCTCTGAGTTGGGAGCATGCCAAACCTGGTTAAAAACAAATAGTCCAGTTTCACTGCAGCACAATTAATAAGAGGGCATTAGTAGTAGATGAGATGAGAGAGGAGACTAGGAGAGTGGAGGCGCCCCTTATTGGGATGTTATGATGAAAGAGAAGTTGATTTCGAGTAGAAATCAATAATTAAGCTTGGAAAATTAAAGTTTGAACTATCTATTAGACCACCACGTAAAGATGATCCACAGGTTGGTATCAATCAGTTTAGAAATCAGCAGAGATACAAAGTTGGCAGACATAGAATAATCATGGAACTGATACAGACCATATATGGAGTGAATATAAAGGGAGAAGAAATGGGACTTGCAAATATTTTGTAGTAAAAAATAAAATATAAAGGTTTTAGCTAAAGCAAATGAGAAGGAGTAAGATGAAGACCTTGAGTCCAAAAGACAGGGTTTCCAAAAAGAAGAGGATGTGGATATGCCAAGTGCTACTAATAGGTGAAGGAAGACACGGATTGAGAATTGACCAGTGAGTCTTTGGCAAAGCAAGTCACTGGTGTCCTGAAGAGAAGTGGTTTCATGCAGAAGTGGGAACAGATGCCTCCCTAGAGATTTCCCAGAAATAGAGAGTTTAGGAAAAAAAATGTACAATGGAATAGAAAATTGTGGGGCTGTAAAGAGAGTAGAGGTGGTTAGTCAAAGGATTGGATATGTGAGTACATGTTTGTGTAGGCAAAGACAGGCTATTACCAAGGGGAGAGAATACAGCAGACAGAGCACAAAAGCTAGAATGGACACAATTATAAGAAAGGAGTCATGTTATAAAAGGGAATGAACTTCAGTGGACATGCACAATTCATTCATTATTCTAGAAAGAAGGCACAGGACATGTGGAAGTTTAGGGACAAGAAAGGTGTGTTGGAGGTTTGAGAAAAAAGAGAAGGTATAAAGAATTTATTGGAGAAGTAACCCCCCTGCCCCACACACCCTCAGCTATTGGGATGCAGGCAAAATGCAACTAATTTATTTTGTTTACTTTTACATTTAATTTACTTTAAAATAAAAATCCCCTTAAAAGTTTTCTACTAAACAAGATATTTTAAATCTCATAACTGAATCCTACCCAAATATTTTCAAAGGTGGTATTTATTCCAAACATTTGGATAGCAGCAGATAATTAAACTATTCTTTCTCTATTATTAACTACAATTTTGGCCTGAATCACTGAACTAGAGCTAGGTGTTTAAAAACTGACATGAATTACTTATCTAGAACTATGGCTCCCATATATCACCACATCTTACTAATAATTTAAAAACTACTCATTTATATAGTGGACACCTACCATGAAAGAGGAGCTGCCAGAGATTCAAAATTGTTTCCATCATCGAATTTCAGATGCAACTACAATTATTTAGTGTCTATATTTTATTATTAGACACCTTACTAGGTACTTTAAATAAATGTTGTCTGTTAACTGCCACAGTAAAATGATAAAAAAATAGGTATTTTCATTTCTTCTAAGACTGAGAGGTCAGGTAGTCTCACCAAGATCTCACAAAAGAATAGAGGCAAGTCTAGAAGTAAGATCTTCAAACCCATGTCCAATGTCTTATCACAACATTTTAAAACTGAACCTACCTTAAATACTGACATATATAATGATTAAAAGCGTGGCATCAGTGTCTGACTAACCTGAGTCTGCCCATTACATTCCGCATCACCTTGGGAAAGTTTTTGAGCCTTTTAAAGCCTCATTTCTTTTTTGTAAAATGTTAATGTGATAAATAAAAAAGTAGTTTAGGAAGAGGTATTGATTATACCATAATACAAGACAGAAAGTGTTCAGTGTCATAAACAGCAAATTATAGATTTTTCAAGTTTATAAGACGATCACTTATACCTGGAAGGGAATTCAGATTTCTTAGGGAAATTATATCTGAGATGAGCCTTATCAGGGTAGAGAATATATGGATGAATGAAAATATAAGGGTAGATATTTACAAAAGCAGAAACTGTGAGTAATATAAGCATAATATCCTGCTTAAATTTTAATTACTCTCATGTTAGGCAATATGTTTTTCTTCTACATCAAGATCAATAATTTTTAAATGTTTATAGTTTTTGAATAGAGACCCCCCCAAAAAAATGTCTAGATCCTAACAATTAGAACATGTGAACATGACCTTTATTTGGTCAAAACAGAAATGTAATTTTTGTCTCTGCAGATATACTTAAATAGAAGATATTGAGATGAAATTATACTGCATTAACTGGGTAGGCCCTAAGTCCAATGATATGTGTTTTTATAAGAAATGCAAGAGGAGGACACACTGATACAGACACAGGAGAATGTCATGTGAACATGGAATCAGAGATTGGAGTAATGCTGCCACAAATCAAAAAATTCCTAGAATCACCAGAAGCTAGAAGACACAAAGATGGATTTTCCCACAGAGCCTTCATTCATTTATATATTTCATTATTTCATATTATATTATAAATTACACTTATCTATCAAGATACACACACACACTACTATAACATTAATGAGAAAAATATATAACAAAACCAGAAGATACCATTTTCTATGTACCAGGTTGTCAAAGATAAAATTTGGTTATTTACGGTGAAGAAGAAACTGTGGGAAAACAGGCACTCTCTCATACCTTGCTAATGAATATAAATGCTATAATTTTTAGTGAAAATAATTTGGTAATATCTGACAAATATTAAAATATATGTTATAATAAATAGCAATTAAATATTTAAAAATTATCCTACGTATGTATTCACATATGTCTTCAAATAACTGTGTATGAGGTATGATGTATCAGCTGTGATACCAAGACACTGGAAGTGATCACAATGTCTTCCAATTAGGAATAGATACAGATAGATGGTAGATGAATAGATAGATGAAATTCTATACTACACGTGTAATATACTATATGCATCTATTTTTAAAAGAATCATATTTATATACTGAAATATATTTTAAAGTTATATTGTTAAGGAGATAAATAAATCTTCTGTTTTAATACAACTTTAATGTTTATGTTGAATCTTCAAAGTCTTACATGATCTTACAGGAAAATCTAATAACAGTTATATGTCCCATCTCATAAAATATGTATATATATATATATATATTTTTTATTGCACATAAGTGCATCTAAGGCATATACTACTTGAAATCACAAAAGTAATTTATTTGTATTTATTCTTAATGGCTTAAGTTGAAACTATTACAAAGCCAGGTATTGATCAGTTAAAGCAAAAATTCTTTCACACTCCAATGTCAAGTTGCATGTGTATATTCTCTGAACAGAAGCCATTTAATATCTCACCACGGTAAAAGCTTTTCCCCCCATTTAATCTGTATGCATTAGGATATATAATAATAAAAGTAGCTTTGAACTTGTCAAACTTATTAAAATAAAATTGTAATAGAGATGTTTCAAATTTCATTTTCTGTACTTAAGAAATACTCAGGAGGGTGGACAAACCATTTAGGTCAATGCCAGCTGGATATTTAAATTATATCTTCAAAGTTTTCATTTCCTTTGTAGAAGATCTAGCAGCAACAATAATTTACACCTTATCCCCAAATCAAATAATTTTCACAGTGTGCTACCTCAGAGAATAAATGTATGAGAACAGTATGTCAATATACATTTAAAAAGAGAAATAGAAAAAAAAAACTAACAGAAGTATCAGAATGAAAAATTCAGCAATTCCTTTATGTTTTTACACTTACATTTATATAATAATTTAAATTGAAAGTGTTAAATTGTTCAACATGAACAACAGTATAGACTAGAAAAGCTAATTACAATTTCTGTTATCCATAATTTGTTTGCATTGTTCATCATGCTGGGATATGTACTCATTCTCACTTTTTGGTCCTTTTGTCTCCAAATCTCGCTGTACCCATCTATCCCCCTTATAAGTCTATCATATTTTGCCCTATTCCATATATTCATGAAGTTATATGCTTTCTACTTTCAAAGTACACCCTAATCTCATCCAATTAACTCAATTTCCAAATAAACCACCATGTATGTATATACATGCACACAAGCATATCTATATGCATATACATACAAATGTGCATTCCTATCTTTCATATGTATCAGCTATATGATATGTAATATATAATGATTCATTAATTACATATATTTCAAATTAATATCCTTTATGTTCCAAATCTTATATGGAAATCCAAGTCCAAGAGAACAGTAGATCCAGTTTAAATAATGACCCAGGTCTGATATATTTTAGAAAATTAAAATTGTCTACTCTTAGTTGAACTATTATTACAAATGTATGGAGTTTTTTCCTAGAAAAAAAAGTTGAAAGGCTCTTTAATATTTTGGTAGGTATTTGGAAGGTATTATTGAAACTTTTAATTTAATGAGTTTGGCTTTATATTATTTTTAAGGATATGCTAATAGGCAATATTTACTGAGTTATTTTTCAACTACTTTGTTTAGCAAAAGGAAGTTTTCATTGTAGTAAAACTTACTATTTTTAAAACTATTTCTGAGGTGTTCATTAAATTGGAAAAAAAAAGTGGCAGCCCAATGAAAGCATGATTTTTAAAATGAGGATAAATGTGGAAAGAGTAGAATGGAAAAGATAGAATTTGAAATTATAAAACTTATTGTTTGAGCCTTACAACCTGTATATATTAGTTTCGTAGCCTGGGTAAAATTACATACTCATCTAAGCCTTCATTTTACTCCTTTAGAGTTGGGCTAATCATAATAAACCAAGAGGATTACTATGATGTTAAAACATAGTCATGAACAAAGGACAGTTGACTCTGGGAACACATTGAATAAAATAGCTACTAAATTTTCATCATTCTCATATAAATAGGATTGCAGCATAAACTTTACTTCCCTGAATCCAAAGCTTAATAGATCTAGATGTTAAAGATAAGTACTGTATTGCCTGATGAGTATACACTTTTAAAAAATAGACATTAGGTGTTTCAGAATATGCTTAGATAAGTATGCTTACATTGTTTTTTCTTTATATTTTAGTTTTGTAAAACAAAGCATATGAAATTAGAGCTGCTAGTTAGTGATGATGCAGAGATAAGCTAACCCTTATTAAATTTTTTATTACAACTCAAGATCTGCACAGAAGTTAAACTCCAAAAGCAGCATCTCTAAATCAACTGTGAAAGGCAATTACCTTTTCAAAAGGAAAAATTCATGAGGAAATAGCAGTAGAATGCTGTGTCTCCACAGAAAAAAAGAACCAGGCTTGCAGTTATACTTTACCATTGTGAAAGAAATGTGAACCGGTTCAGGCAATACTTATATTATGAGCATTTATAAAGTCACAAGAAAATTAATAATTAAAAAATTAGATGACTTAAAAAAGGTATCTAAAAATAGTAGATCTGGTGCTCAAATATTAATTCAATATTTTTATATTTACTAGATTGAGTTCTTGTTTTATAAATAACATTTTCAAAATATCTTCTAACCACATTTTTTCCTAACAGTGTAAATGAAATTACCAAAACCTTACAAGAAGAATCCCTACTGTTGATATTTATATTTCTTTATCTACATAAGTAATAGATTCAAATGGGTATAAAATAGGTCATTTTCAAGTATCTGAGCTAAATGATGGTAATATAAGCCATTCTACAAATACATATAGAAAATGTGTTCTTTAGTTAAAACATTCAAATACAAAGTATACTTCTTTGGATGTGGTAACTACAAAATCCCCAGCAGCAAAGAGTTTAATTATTATGCAGTATTCATAGAAAGCACTGGTCTCTAAACCAATAACTTATCAATTCATGATAAGGATTGATAAACATTCTAGATTGAAATCTACATTTTGCTTCTAATCATTTCCATGTTAACTTATCAGGCATGGAAAGCAATTTACATGAGTAATTAGGGGACAAAGAATGTACTGATGAGATAAATATATCATGTTTGATATATCTCTGATATTTTTATCATTGTTCATTCATGAATTAAATAACAATATTATATTATGATGGCCATCCCAAAAATGCAATTATCAGATTCTAGTTGCATGACTATGTAAGTAATAGAGCACATAGCAGTGAGGATCTAATATTGCTTTTGGCGTGTTCTTCACCTCTACTGAGACAAAAACAACAACACAACACACACACAAAATAACCAGGTATATACAATCAAAAGGGAGTGTATATTATAATACAAATAGGAACCATGTCCCATGTATACTGGGGAAAATGTAAACAACTCTGGAGGAGGTAATGCTGTAGGTAGAGATTTTTACATTGTAGTATATTTTTGGAGGAGGAGTTAGAGGTCATAGGACAGACAAGAACATTCCTGGCACAGGCTTTGGCTGTAAAAACATGGAGGTTTAAAGAACACAGTATGATCAGGAAATAGTACATGTTTCCAGGGAATTTAGGATGTTTGGGTATGAGCAGCTGGGAAAAGGAAGCTGAGGCCACATCATCATAATATATGAAACAGAAGCAACCTTTTAGTCTTATGTAAATCCTTGCTGATAAGCTATCATTGAGCTGTTACTGGAATTGCTTGCCTAAGGGCTATAGATGGATCCCAAACCTGAATAAGAGGGATCACAAGGCCAGAGCAAAGCGGATTCCTCTCTTGGGCTTCCACCTGCCCTCCAACTCCCCAATTAATATCTTCTTGTCTAGTCTCTTTCATTTGCGTGCGGCCTCCTCCAGAGCCCGAACCCTGAACCTGAACCCTGAACCACAAGGGACGTGGGGGGGGGGGGGGCACTCGCAACTGACAGCCCAACTGGGGACACTCGCAATGCCACTTATTACATATATTTTCAATTCTTACTGTGCACCCTTGCACATCTAAATATATCAATATATACATATATACAGACCAGCAGACAGACAAGTGAAGAACATCTCAAAGGCAAGATCACATTTATGTTGCTCTCTGCTCCGTGACTATATATATGAGGTAAAAAACAATAATTCAGTCTATCTATAGAACTCATCACTGCTTTTTAATTCTCAAATTAGTATACACTTGATTCCAGCAGGATTTTAATTCTACTAAAATTTAGAGATTCAAATTATGTCGTATTACTTAAACTCTAAAAATCAAAAGGATTCTCAGGCATTTAAGTTTTGATTTTCTCTCAAGTCAGATGCTTTGTAGATGAAATATGATTTGGTTAAATATTCTTTTTTTCTCTCTGATTTAGCCTTTCCTGAACCAGCTCTTACATAAAAATAGCTTCAAATAAGAAATGGTTAAGGCTTGTGATTTTAGAATGCAAGATCTGGTAATATCAGTTCCATAATTTCTAAACTGAGTGATATATCTAAGATTCTCTTAATTTCCAAAAGGGAATAATTCCAAACATATCTGATGAATAACTCAAAAATAATAAGTTCACCAATCATTAAGAACTTGAATCTCAGGTGCAGCACCACCAAAATGAAAATGGTAAAGATTAAATGGGATAATGATGCCACACACTTAACATATAAATGGCACAAAATAAGTACACAAGTAAATGAGAGCCACTCTTATCATGACATTTCTCTTTAAAGCTCTCTTTTTAAACCAGGGATAACTTTAAATAAATTATCAAAATAAATTAATAATCCATTGTTACACGAGCTAAGCATTATAAAGGGACATAACTGGGGGAAATGTGTTTAAATGTAACTAATGAAAAATAACTGAATCAAATAGTTCAAAATAATAAAACAAGAGTCAGTAAGAACAATATAGTATATAACTAGTGGCCCGGTGCACAAAATTCATGCACATTTAAAGGGAATTAATTAGAAGAAATATTTTAATATTGCTATATGCCCTTTCTCTATTATAGAAGTGTTCGGCCAGCCCCACCCACATTGGGCTATACCAAGACCTGGCCGGCCCCACCACTGTCAAGCCCCACCAGATGGGGGGCACAGCCTCACATCCCAGTACTGGAGCGGGGGATGTGGTCTCAGGTCCTCCAGCCCCAGCATTACGGCCTTATGGCATCACAGCGTGATGACCATTTGCATATTACACTTTTATTATTAAGACTAGAGGCGTGGTGCATAAAATTCATGCACAAGGGGGATGTCCCTCAGCCCAGCCTGCACCCTCGCCAATCCAGGACCCCTCAGGGGATGTCCAACTGCCTCTTGCAATCCAGGACCGCTGGCTCCTAACTGCTCACCTGCCTGCCTGATCGCCCCTAACCACCTCTGCCTGCCTGACCACCCCTAACTACCTCTGCCTGCCTGCCTGATCTCCCCTAACTGCTCCCCTACCAGCCTGATCGCCCCTAACTGCTCCCCTGCTGGCCTGATCGCCCCTAACTGCCTCTGCCTTGCCCTGCATCTGGGACCCAGGCTTCCCTCCCTCTGGCCAGCCACAGGCACCCAGGACCCAGGCCAGCTTTGCCCACGCTGGCCAGAGCCACAGTGGACCGTGGGTGGGTGGCTTTGCCAGGGCCGCAGCTGCAGGCGTCCAGGACCGCAGAGCGGGCAGCTTGTTCCTCTGCTAGGCCGCAACCCCAGCCACTGGTGCCTGGGACCACAGGGCGGGCAGCTTGTCCCTCTCCCAGGCCACAGGCGCAGCTGCTAGTGCCCAGGACCATGGGGCATGTGGCTTGTCTCTCTACTGGGCCGCAGCCCGGATGATCCCCATTCCTCTCTTGCGAGCTCATTTGTGCCTGGCTGGTCCCCATTCCTCTCTCCCCATTGTTGAGTGTCTGAGCTGTTACAGCATGATGGCATGAGGGTGTGAGGGTGTGAGGGCATGAGGACCATTTGCCTATTAGCTCTTTATTATATAGAATTGCCAAATAGATTACATTAATAATACTCTGCTATAAATTATCTTTAAGGTAAAGTAAGTCGCAGGACATTATCCTTTTTATTAATTAGCTATAAAACTTTTCATTTTAAAACATTTCAGCCTGCTTTTGTGTCAGAAAAAAGTTTTAAAAAAAAGCTTTGGCAGCTGAAGGCTAAAACCTTCCTATTAATCAGCTCTAATCAAACCTGATAAATAACTGGTATTTATTATGATAAATAATTCTTAATATTTTAATTTTTATGCTAAATTTCTACTTTAAATTCTACTCTAGACTTGGAATTATACTCTTTGCTCCTCAATTATAATGCCTTTGGACTTGAACTGAATTCGACCATCGACTCTCCTGGTTCCCCAGCTTGCAGATAGCAAATCATGAAATTTCTCAGCCTTCATAACCATGTGAGCCAATTTCTAAAATAAGTCTCCTCTTACACATATCTGTCTCTATCACCATCTCTATCTCTATCTCTATCTCTATCTCTATCTCTATCTCTATCTCTATCTCTATCTCTATCTATCTCTGTCTCTATCATCATCTCTATCACTATTTGTATCTATCCCATTGATTTTGTTCTAATACAGCATACTTCACAAAAACGTACAAAATGAAGAGTGCAGATCAGTAAATTAGCACAGCCTGAACATACCCGTGAAAACACTATGTTGGTAAAGAACAATGATATTATAGTTCCACCAAAATCATTTGGCATATCTCCTCTCATTGGGCTTCTAATTGCATGTAATAGTTTTGTCTATTTTTTTTTATGTTATGGAAATGGTATAAAACAGTATTTTATGTATGTGGCTAATGTTGCTGAACATTTGTTAGTAAGATCAATCAATATTCTTAAAGAAGTATGTAGAACATTAATTTAGTTGTAACATAATCTGTGCCATATATAATTCATTTGCTACAGTTTATTCACTTATTCTATTGTTGATGGTCATCTGAGTTGTTTCCAGTTTGTGGCTATCTACATGCTGCTGAGAACATGCTGGTTTTTTGGATCAATTCTGATGACTACCTACTTAGGAGGAAAATTGTGAGGTCATAGTATATGCATCCATTTCAATTTAGATGCCAATGTGAAACCATATTTTAAAGTGATTACACACATTTATACTAGAAGCAGTCTGACAATTCTGGATGATTTGCCTCCTCTAAACTACTTTGTGTTAGTTTTATTTCAATTTTAACCCTTCTCATGGGTGTGTAGTGATACCTAGCTGTAGCTTTAATTTGCATTTTCCTCCTAAAGTTGAACTCCTCATAAGTTTACTGCCTACTGGGATAGACTCTGTGTGAGGTTATAGTTGAAGTCTCTTGCCCATTTTTCCCCCAGGGGTTCATATTATTTTCTTACTGATTGGTTGGGGTTTCCTCTACATTCTTTATAATAGCTCTTTTCTGGTTACATGTGTTACAAATATATCCTTTTACTGTATGAATTGCCTCCTCACTACCTTACTTACATATTTTGATGACCATTTTCAATTTTCACTTAGAACAACTTATCTATCTTTTCATCATGTTTCAGTGTTTTGTTTTCCATATAAGAAATCATGCTTATGAGGATGTGCTCCTATGGAATCTTCCAGAATCTGCATTAAGTCTACAAACCACCTGCAGTGTAAGGAAGGGAGTGGCTGAAGGCAAAAAAAATACTCTATATCATAAGTGAGTTTCCATGCAAATATGAAATAGCTTATGTTAAAGCCCAGGGGTATGAAAAAATAATTTATACAGAAACTGAAATACAATGAGTTATGGCTGAAACAGTTTGAAGCAGTAGTGTAGACAGATTAGGCTGAAGAGATAATGATGACTATATTAGACTTAATAATAACTTTGTAATGTAATAAATTATATGACTTAGAGGTACTACTTTTGAGGGTAATTGAAGCTTGATTGTTCTCTGAGTTAGTAATAAGTAAAAGAGTAATGAGTCAGAGTGATTTATACTGAACTCTTATTTAAAATGCAAGTCTTTTAAAGTAAAAGCCCACGAGTTTGTAAAAATTAATTCAAAATGGCAATGCTTTATCAATAATTGTAATACTAATTTGCCTAGACACCAAGTTTTAATAATTGAAGATTTTTAAATTTTTATTTTTAAAAATATCATGTAATATGAGCAATTTTAAAATCTGTTATTAAAGTGATATGAAGATGACTACACAAAAGGGGTGGTGGAAGCCCATTAAATTTTTGACCTCCAGAGAAATTTTATAAATAAAATAAATTTTAAAAATCATTAAAAATTTATTTTCACCATTTTTTGGAGCTCTAATAGAATAATAACTACTATTTCTACAAAAACTAATGGCATTAAGTGTCATAAAAATTATTTTAAAATACAGTGCTACTGAATTGTAATGTGTCATTCATAGTTAATTATAGCAATGTTCAAGTTATCCCCACTTGCAAATAATGGAAAAGGAGAAAAAGGATTAAAAACACGTTCAAATTATACAAAGATGCAAAGCTATCTGTAGTCACATCACTTTATAAATTTATCCCCAAATATATTTGAGATTATTAAGGTAAATTATTAGATACTACTATAAACACATATAGGAATCCAATAAACCAGTTTCCCAGTTTTCAGCCATTCTATACAATAGGAGTTTATCTTTTTGAAAGAACCAAATTAGTAAATATGTGTTAGTGAGGAATCTCCACTAGTTTCTGTGAAGGACATATACTAATATCAAACTTACTCGCTGTGCTCAAGGAACTCCTTGTCTACTTGAAAAAGGTAAGATCTCTATGTATAATGTTAAACATTGGTTTAATGATTAAACTTTACCCAGAGTCATAGTTAGAATTTAAATTGCATTGGTATCTTGAGGCAACAGCTTAAATGGGTAGGAGAAGGTAATATAACATTTGGAATTATTGTCATATTTCTTAATTCTTGTTTTCAACCATCATCCCTGGGGAGCATGCAGATATTTGAGGCCTCTCGTGAAATACAAAATCAGAGGATATCTATATTAGAACTTAGATAAAAGGAAGCTGACAATCTTGTTCATAAGACAGAACCAAACTACACTATGTTAATACAGATCTGCTTTCCTAATGCAATTCTAAAAGGGTTTGAACGTGTTTATAAGAGACATGGAGCACTGTACCTGAACTTGGTGCACTCCTAATTGCTGATCTCTCTTGGATAATGAAAGGAATTGGGCCTTAAGCTGTCTTCCTAGGCTATGGACCTAACAGCTCTGTGAACTGGCAGGCAAGCCTGCTCAGACCCAAAGGAGGAACAGAAAACTTGTTTAGTGAGACAATTAATGAAATGTGTTTCAAACTCGGAAAAGTAGTATCTCATAGGAGAAATAAATAGTGCATCAGCAGCAGTATCGTAATACTAAGAT
The DNA here is from genome assembly GCF_951640355.1 of Cnephaeus nilssonii. Lineage (NCBI taxonomy): Eukaryota > Metazoa > Chordata > Mammalia > Chiroptera > Vespertilionidae > Cnephaeus > Cnephaeus nilssonii. The sequence goes on along the minus strand of NC_137087.1, from coordinate 31,920,830 downwards.
TCCACAGTTCTCACCCATGCCCACATTAGCTTCAGAAAGAAAGGTCTAAATAAAGCATACCCTGGTACAGTTCCTATTAGAATTGAGTTGCTGGTATAGAAACCAGTTACAGTTTGAAACAATTTCAGAGACCAAGACCTCATGCTCAACCGTTACATAAATAACAAATGGAGACAATGAATAAATGAACAAATGAATGAATTGTCTTAAAGTAGTAAGAAGGAGAGGGTATGGAATTATGATCACTAGACAAATCTATCTTATAATGAAGATATTACTTATCTAGCCAATCTTATAATGAATATATTATTTATCTATTGCTAGGAATTAAATAAAACTATCCTATTATTAGGAATTTGGACATCTTTCTTTGTTTAAAACAAGCCTAGCTTAAGTTGTAAAATGGGGGGAAAAAAGTATGACAAAAACGTGGCTCTCATACAACAAATATGCATAATTTTGTATCCTGCTACTTTCCCCAATTTATTTATTAAAGTTAGCATTTTCGTTTGGCCGGAGTGGCTCAGTGGTTGAGCATGGAGGTATGAACCAGGAGGTCATGGTTCAATTCCAGGTCAGGGCACATGCCTGGATTGTGGGCTCGATTTCTGGTACAGGGTATGCAGGAGGCAATCTATCTATGATTCTCTCTCATCATTGATGTTTCTGTATCTCTCTCCCTCTCCCTTCCTCTCTGAAATCAATAAAAATATATTTAAAAACAATACAAATCTAAATTATTTTGATGAAGGTTTCAGATGTAAAACGATTTTTCTTTCCCACTATTAATCCATTTACTGCTCATTCCTATTCCTTTGTGAGCCCTATAAATTTTATTGCTATTAGTAACAAATCTCTTTTCTTTTTTCTTTTTCCATAATCAGGATTTTACCTGTGTATCCTGATTGCCTCACCTCTTACTTTCTTAATCATACAGTATTGGCTTTCTTCTTGGCTTTAAACTGAACTACTTTCAGTATTTTCCTCCTAATCACACGCCCTTAACTTCAGGTAAGTAGCATCAGACCAGAATAAAGTGGTGTGTGTGTGTGTGTGTGTGTGTGTGGTCATCTTAATTCCTGGAGTACTTTAATAGAATTTCATAACTGTCCTCTCAGATAGTGAGCTGTAATAATTCTAAAGATCACTGAAAAAATAGGAACAAAACAGCTGAAGCATACACTTACTTTTACCATTTCCTCTGAGGGCTTTAAATTTTCACCTCTTTAGCAAGGTATCATGTTGTGAAGTGCCCTGAAGAATAATTATAGATTGACTAGGAAACATAACTGAATTTTTTGCTTTATACTTTCATGATCATTGAGTATCTTATTTCATTCTGAGGAAAAAGAAAGGCAAACAATGCATTATATGAATGTTACCCTTGGTTATAATTAGAAAGCAGTTGCTTAACCAGTGAACACAATCTTTGCAAATATATTTCTCATAGGTTCTGAATCACATGCTATAGAAACACCTGATTTACTTATTGATCCATTTTTAGTAAATAAGAATATTATGCTTGGTTCTGATGTTTTGCACTTATCCTTGGATGGATTGAAGAGAGTAGGAGATAAATATACTTCAATCATTATCATACAGGGTAAAGCAAAAGTAGGCTTACAATTGTTCAAATAGAAAAAATACAATAATTAATAAATAATAATGCAATAATAAACTCACATACAACTGTGAACGTTTGCCTACCCTGTGTATTTGTACAAAACTATACATTTCCTTCAAAAGACACATAGCTTAAACTCCTTAAACTTCATTTTTCTGTAAAACAAATATGAAGATAATAATATTAAAAGTTATTATGATAGCCCTGGAAGGGTAGCTCAGCTGGTTAGAATGTCATCCAGATAACACTAAGATCGTGGGTTCTATTCTTGGCCAGGACACCTACAAGACTCAACCATGAATACAAAACTAAGTGAAACAACAAATAGGTGGTCCTCTTTCTCTCTCTCCTTCCCCCATCTCTAAAATCAACTTAAAAATTTATGATAAAATAATAGTTTTTGCCTTCTATTGTTTTTGTAAGGATTTAATGAGAAACAGCCCTTAGAGATACGGCTAGCAGAGGAAATGTTCAAGAAGTCTGAACAATTACTAACAACCCCTACTTGTATATTATATCTTGCCTAAAACAGCAATTCACAAAGAAATTGACATAATCCCAACAAGCAAGAGCCCGAGTAATCCTTCTTCCTCTGATTCCACTAACTCCAATCGGTGCTGTCAGTCTGCTCTCCAGAGGAGAATCATGAGATGATTCTTTCTAAAACCAGTAAACAGAACATCAGTTACCTAGTGACAAGAGCTTGCCTCTGAGGGCTACAAACACGGAGAAAGCAATAAATAGCACTCGAGAAATATTGTGATGGATATTGCTAGTTTAAAATTAATCATGTTTAGTTTAATGCTATTTAATAACACATGATATGATTCTCACTGTTGGTTAAACTTCTGCATGAAATATGCCTCTCTCTAGACTATATGATCCCCATTTGGAGGTTCAGAATATCAATATATTGTGCTATTGTTAGCTTATTCATTATTGGCCACAGACGAGAGTTCAACCTGTTTGTGTCAAAAGGATTTTGATTACACTTCCCTTCTAGCCCCTGCTCCCACCCTGCCATAACTTGTTGCCATTAAGTGGATGAGACAGAAGTGTTTCTCTAGTTGGTGTTGCAATAAATACTTAGTCAAGAACAAAATGAAACTTTCATTTACCTGACCAGAACAAACAAAATAAAAACACAAAGCCAAAATTATTAGTATTGTTTCTCTTATTCACTTACTGGCCTGGTTTTTCAATACTTTTCTTCAATTACTACCTACCTAATTATTTTCATTTCAAGTGTTATAATTAGCAGTAAGATGACTGTGTCATTTATGTTCCAAAGCAGAATACTTTTGAGAGTGAAAGGGGGTGCTGTTGATAATTGCACAGCAGGCATACACCAGGACTGCTTTGGGGAAAACCAGGATATTTGGTCACCTGTTATGAGAAACTACTTTCCAGTGTTAGTAGTTTGCAAACACTATATTTACAAGTACCTTAGGATTCTTTGAAAGTTCACTTCTATGACCCATGCAATTACTTATCATTCTAAAGGAAGAGAATGCTTTCCCTTTGATACTTCAAGTCAATGCAACATATTTTTGAAACAGTTTTAAGGAGGCCCTGACACCATTTCTTTCTAATAATGATAGTATGAGTAGGTCTGTTGTTGTTCCCTTTCAGACATTTAATCTGACAACCTTGCACCTTTTACACTTAGAAACAAGTGAACTTCATTATTGAAATGGAACAAATCATCACCATGAATTTCTTAAACTCATATGGACTCTACAAGCCATAGATGTCCATTCCCAGGACAATACAATTAGGAAAACAAAACAAATCAAAGGTCTTGGCTAGTACATAGATGAAAACTAAAGAACCAAAAACATTGAAATTGATTTGACCCAAAGAACCAAGAATAGAGCTTAGAGTCTATTGTATAATCCAATGTTACACTAAAAGAACAACCACTTTTGCGACATACATTATTTCCAGTAAGCAGTTTTCTGTTTATAAATGTCCAGAAATATCAAATTACCTCCTCAAAAGAAAGCAGTGTTAAAATATATACATTTATTACTTTTATAATTTAGCTTTAATTTAAAACCCAAATATACTAGTATGTTATTTTTATCAGCCTCAGTTCTATTGTCTTTAGCTATGCAGTAAGACTTTACATGTAGTACTACTGAATTTGTAATAAAGTATCACTTATTTTCATGTGCAATACCTTCTGTTTCTATAATCATTTTCATAGTTTAATTTCCAAAACTTTCACTATTAGTGGTGTTAAAATTTGTATGATGTTGGTTCTGGCTTTTCTGCCCTTGCTTATGAAATAATGTATTAAAAATTGTTGAATTTTGAAATACTATAGATATTTCTTTTTATATACTGTCAGAATAATTCAGTTTTCTGAAGCACTCCAAAATTTAAATGTTGAGAAAATATAATTTTTTAAAAAGATATTATGAAAACATCTGATATATTTTCCAATCATCTTCAATTCCATGTATAGATTTTAGAGATGATAAAGAAAATGGGTTGTGTCAGAATATTCCAGAAAGTGCCAGTAGGAAAATGGGGGGGGGGGGGGGGGAGAGAAGAACTGAAATAATAAAAAAAATAGGTGGATAGTTTAGGTGAACTTATAATTTCACTATGTAGTAAGAGAGATTGTAGCAATCCATGCTTAAAATAGACATATCATAGACATCTGATAAAAGAAAGTGGCATGGATGAGAATTACAAATATAGCTTTCAATGCTAGAAAATTGAATACAACAATAAATTAAAAACATAATACAACATGACTAAGTGGGGTTCATTCCAGGGGCACAAGGATGGTTCAACATGTGTACATTGATCAATGTAATATACCACATTAGCAAACTAAGAGATAATAATCAGATAATCTTATCAATAGGCACAGAAACCATTTGATACAATACAGCATCCATTTGAGATTAAAGCACTCAATAAAATGGGTATAACAGGAAAGTACCCCAACATAATAAAGGCCCTATGTGACAAACCCCCAGATAACATCATACTTAATGGTGAAAAACTGAAATTTTTTCTTCTAAGATCAAGAACAAGACAAGGTGTCTGATCTCAGTACTCTTTTTTTTTAATTTTTCTTTATTGTGGAAAATATTACCGATGTACTATTTGTCTCCCCCATTGATACACTCTACCTCACTCCCTGCCCTGCCTTCACTACACTATTATCTGTGTCCATGGGTTATGCATATATTCATATAAATTCTCTCACTACTTTATTCAACATAGTCCTGGATATCCTACCCAGAGCAATCAGGCAAGAGAAAGAAATAAAAGACATCTAAATTGGGAATGAAAAAGTAAAGGTGTTATTTTTTGCAGATGACATGATTCTTTATATAGAATACTCTAATGATTCCACCAAAAAACTATTGAAAACAAGAAACAAATAAAGTTGCAAGATACAAAATCTATGTACAAAAACACACTGCTTTCCTATATACTAACAATGAAACTTTAGAAAAAGAAATGAAGAAAAACATTTCCTTGTGCAATTGCAACAACAAAAAATAAAATACCTAGGAATAAACTTTAAAAATGTGAAGGAGCAATACACTGAAAACTACAAAGCATTATTAAAAGAGATTGAAAAAGACACAGTGAAATGGAAAGGCATTCTCTGTTCATGGATTGGAAGAATCAACATAGTTAAAATGTTCATATTACCCAAAGCAATATAGAGATACAACCTCCATAAAATCCCAATGGAATTTTTTAAAAAACAGAACAAAAAATTCATCATATTTGTGTGGAATCACAAAAAAAACATGAATAGTCAAAGCAATCCTGAGAAAGAGGGAAAACAAATAAACAAACAAATAACAACAACAACAAAATGAGGCCAGAGATATCACATTCCCTGACTTCAAATTATACTACAAAGTGATGATAATAGAAAACTGAATGGTATTGCCAGAAAACAGACACACAGACCAAGGTAACAGAATTGAGAGCTCAGAAATAAACCCACATGCAAACGGGCAAATAATTTTTTACAAAGGAGCCAGAATCATAAAATGGAGAAAATAAAATCTCTTCAATAAATGGTGCTGGGAAAAATTGAAAAGCCACATGTAAAGGAAAGAAACTAGACTACAGTACAAAAATTAATTAAAATTAATCAAATTTAAATATAATGTCTGAAACAATAACATTACATAGAGGAAACACAGGTACCAAACTTATGGACCTTGATCTTAGTGAAGATTTTATGAATTTGACCCAAAGGAAAGGGAGTAAAGGCAAAAATAAATGAATGGTATTAAATCAAACTAAAAAGCTTCTGCAAAGCAAAAGAAACCACCAATAAAACAAAATGGCAACGAAGTGAATGGGAGATAATATTTGTAAACAAGAACTCTGACAAGGGGTTAAAATTCAAAAATAAAAATAAAAAATAAAGAACTCATACAACTCAAAATCAAACAATCAATCCAGTTAAAAACGGGCAGAGAACATAAGCAGATACTTCTTCCAAGAAGAAAAACAAATGGTCAACATCATACAAATGAAAAGATGTTCAACTTCTTTAGCAATTAGGGAAATGCAAATCAAAACTACAATATGATACCACCTCACACCTGTTAGAATGTCTATCCTATCTAATAATCCTATCTAATAAAAGAGTAATATGCAGATTGACCATCACTCCCACACACAAGATGGCTGCTCCCATGTGGACACAAGATGGCCACCACAAGATGGCCAGCAGGGAAGGGCAGATGGGGGGGACCCAGGCCTGCAGTGGAGAGCAGTTGGGGGTGACCAGGCCTGCAGGGGAGGGCAGTTAGGGGTGACCAGGCTGGCAGAGGAGGGAAGTTGAGGGTGACCGGGCCTGCAGGGAAGGGTAATTGGGGGGGACCCAGGCCTGCAGGGAAGAGCAGTTGGGGGGGACCAGGCCTGCAGGGGAGGGCAGTTAAGGGCAATCAGGCTGGCAGGGGAGCAGTTAGGCATCAATCAGGCTGGCAGGGAGTGGTTAGGGCAGGGGTCCTCAAACTTCTTAAAAAGGGGGCCAGTTCACTGTCCCTCAGACCGTTGGAGGGCCAGACTATAGTTTAAAAAAACTATGAACAAATTCCTATGCACACTGCGCATATCTTATTTTGAAGTAAAAAAACAAAACGGCAAAAACACCCGCATGTGGCCCATGGGCCATAGTTTGAGGACGCCTGGGTTAGGGGGTGATCAGGCTGGCAGGCAGAAGTGGTCAGGGGCACTCAGGAAGGCAGGCAGGTGAGCAGTTGGGAGCCAGCAGTCCTGGATTATGAGAGGGATGTCCGACTGCCCGTTTAGGCCAGATCGGGCCTAAACGGGCAGTTAGACAACCCTCAAGGGGTCCCATATTGGAGAGGGTGCAGGCTGGGCTGAGGGACACCCCCCCCATGCACGAATTTCGTGCACTGGGCCTCTAGTTAATAATAAGACAACTAAAAAAAGGGGTTGGAGTATTTGTAGAGAAAAAGGAACCATCATTCACTGCTGGTACAGCCACTATGGAAAATAATATGGAGAGTCCTCAAAAAATTAAGAATAGAGTTACCATATGATCTAGCAACCCCTCTTCTGGGTTTCTATCCAAAAAAAAATTGAAAACATTTATTTGCAAATATATTTGCACATCTGTTTTTGTTGCAGTATTAGTCACGGTGGCCAAGACATAGAAAAAATGGAAGTAACCTTCAATAGATGATTGAATAAAGAAGATGTGGCACATATATACAAGGAATTCTACTCAGCCATAAGAAAAGATGAAATACTGCCATTTGCAGCAACATGGATGGACTTTGACAGTATCATGCTAAGCAAAATAAGCCAGACAGAAAATAAGAAGAACCATGTGATTTCATGCATATCTGGGATATAATCAATGTCTGTGTAAGTGTGTGTGTGTGTGTGTGTGTGTGTGTGTGTGTATAGCTATTATGAAATACGTATTTCTTGATAAAGGTCTAAGAGCATTTGAATTTATTAGGGCATATATCAATTAGGTTTTATTCTATTCTACAAGCATCTTACTTATTTAGCTTGAGAAATTAACTGAAAACAATTTATCAAACCAATTTTATTGCTTAGAGTCAAAGAAGCAAAACACATTAAGTTTATTAAAAAGAGTGAACCTTTTGCCTACGAACTCCATTTTGACTTTGACTTGAGGAAGTTTAGAATTATATTTTGTACTTTGGTTTCCCAGGAGAATCAAGCAGCTCATTTAATCTCATGTCTGATGCTTGCCAATGAAGCACTAGAGTGTGGTAAACATAACAGAGCCTGTGAAGTTGACAATGTCTCCTACTGAAGTTATTTAAACTTCTTGAGCTTTAATTTTTAAGCTTCATCAGAAACTTTGTCCACTAAGCAGCCCTTTTATTTTTCAGTTATATTTTCTTTCACAACTTCACAGCTGTACACCATGTAGAAAGAACAATGCCAGACTAAAGTGGGACACAGTACTGTAATCAGAGAAGGAGATCTCTTTTCGAGAAAGGTGTCAGGTATCCTGTGAGGTGAACTGTCTATCGCAAACATCATGGTTCTGTAAATAGCTCCGTTGGTCACAAACACTAAAGCAGCACCCTTTTCAGTGGTGTAGAGGTGAGCAGAGAGACAGGCACATAAAATAATAGAACCTACTGCACACAAGCAGACTGAGTGTCCAATGTGCTCTAGGATCAGCTGTGTACACATATATCCCGTAAAACAGCCAATGTTTATCCTCAGTAAGACTCAACAAAGTTGTTTCTTAAAACTCTCCATCACTAAATTTCATAGCATTAGGATCGAATTCCAGTTGAGGAATCATAACTTTTGAAATGATGCATTGGATTGAGTAACTTTCCCTAAGCACAAATTAAAACAATCTTGGAGGCCTCTTAAGTAAGTTAGGTGATTCATTAAAGCCAGCACATCATTTCACAGTGACTTTGCTCCTTTTACTGGCCATGGGATTTGGGAAGTTAAATTCTTCCAGTCCATGTCTAAGAGGGTTAACTTTCAAGGCTGTCCTTTAACTAACATCTCTTCAAATTTTAAGAGTCCTCCTATCATTCCCAAACCATAACCTTTCCAGGTCACACACAAAGCCTTTTATGTCTTCACTAGAGGCCCAGTGCACGAATTCGTGCACAGGTGGTGTTCCTCTGGGTGGCCTGCAGAGATTGGCCGAAACCCACAGTCCAATGCCGCTTGCCATTCCTGCTCATCCAAGCCTCACTGTGCCTGCTGCGGGCTAATGTTCAATCAGTTCTGATCGGGAGAGGCTTGTGTTGATGCAGCACGACTCAGCAGCCATGAGCCCTGCGTCTGGTGCCCTCCCAAGGGGACTGGCTGCGGGATCAGGCTGAAACTGGCTCTCCAACATCCCTCGAGGGGTCCCAGATTGCGAGAGGGTGCAGGCCAGGCTGAGGAACCCCACTGGTGCATGATTGGCCCGAGGAAGGACCACGGGAGGGCTCCAGGGCTTGTCCAGCCCATCTTGCTCAGTCCCGATCGGCTGGACCCGACCAGCAAGCTAACCTACCGGTCAGAGCATCTGTCCCCTGGTGGTCACGTCATAGCGAGTGGTTGAGCAGCCATAGCATATCATTAGCATATTACACTTTGATTGGTTGTACGGTTGTTCTGCTTTTCGGTCTATTTGCATATTACCCTTTTATTATATAGGATATTTTCTGTTCACTTACTGTAATATTTTTGTAACTTCTATACTTGGGATGCATGCAAATATACCCAAGTCAATGTTAACATATTATGTAGTGTCGCATTCTATTATATTCAGTTTTGGGTGAGAAGATATTTTTTTAAGTTAAAAAAAAACCATTTTCATGATTAACATAATAGAAATTACTAAACACATGTTTGTTAAGAAAGACATTAAGATTGGTAATTCCTACAATTTATTTTCCCTCTGCCTGTCCCCAAACTAAATATATATCAGGAATATATATATATAGTGAATCTCATGAGGACAGGATATATGTCTGTTTTAGTTCACCGCTTTATTCCCAACACAATGCTTAAATTGAATTTGAATATAAAATAATTATCTTTTCCAAAGGTCACTATGTAAACTATTTGAATAGATTTGACTTTCCAATCCATTAATAAATCACTATTAGCTGTAGAGTAGTATACCTTCACTGAACACTTATGTATAAAAATTGTATGATTCAATTTTAGGGATGTATGGGTCATATTGAAAAATAGATGATAACCATAATGGATACTACTACTCTCGCCATTTCTAGTAGAATGTCCATGTTCTTAGACAATGAATAAAGGTTTAAATTATAAAGTGAAGAGTTAAATGCACTATGAGAAAGCAATTGATTTAAGTTTGGTTGATACAAATTTACAATTTAGCAGCTTCTTTTCTGATACAAGAAGAAATATAAATATGTACTACTCATAAATAAGTAGTCTGTAGCTTGTATTTCACTCTAAGACAGTTCAGATGTTATTTAGAAACTAGAAAATTCTATTTTTGCAGCTTTATCTTGTTTTGAGAACAAAAGGGCAGTCTCAAGTTAAAACTGAGAAAGAGGTAATAATAGCATCCATGTGAGTGGCTGAGCTTAATAATACTTGACAGTAAAGACAAGCATACAAGGTTGGGCTTAGAATGCGGGTCAGTTGCATGTCAGACTTCACTTCTGGTGACAAAAACGGATGATATGCACCGACGCGGTTGTCAGAGGTCAGCGTGTGAACTAGAGAGATTTAAGCAGAAATCCGTCTGAATTCATGGAGGCCACAGTAACAAATATAAGTGTGGAAACCTCAGGGCACAGCTTTCCCTTTTTAACGAGGACTTTCTTGAGATCAGGGTAAAGAGTAAGAACTTTTTATTGTATCTACATTTTAATTATATTTTTCCTTTCTTAGGGTTGGGAGTAAATGGTAGTGTTAAAAGTATTTTACATATTTTTTAATGACTACAAACTCAGAAATATTTAATAAAAGAGCAAATTCCACAGTTTGACTTAATCTCCCAAGAAAATAAGTATCATTATAGATAAGCACTTATTAGAAAAGAGGTAAGCATATGATATGTTTATTAACTAATGATCTTGAGCTTGAATCTACATATCATGCCTCAAAATCAATCTCATTATTGTTATAATATTATTAGGTTTGTATGTGTGTGTGTGTGTGTGTGTGTGTGTAAGTGTACGTGCGTGTGTGTGTGTGTACAGAGAGAGATTAGCTATAGAAAGAAAGTGATAGAAAAGTAGATGAGAATGCTTGAGAAAGATAATGATGAGAGGGTATGGGTAGGAAATTTTATCTTTAAAGTGATCAGAGCAGCACAGTGTACTACAGAGAGGCTGAAAAACTTAAGTTCAAGTTCTTTCTATCAGCTGATATCTAGGCAAATGACCCGGGACATAGTAAATCAGTAAAAATATGAACCCCCAGCAAGACAGACAAAAGAGAGAGAGAAGCCTAAACTATCAATATTATGATGAAAGAAAGAAAATCCTTATAGAATCAACAAATGTTAAAAGTATTAGAAAATACTAAAAATCTACTATATTAATTTGACAAAATATAAAATAGGCAATTCAGGACACAGTAATGAACAAAAGATACTTATATCCTGTCCCACTGGAGTCTAAATTTTAGTGTAAAGAGTCACAAGGCAAAATAAATAAGTCTATTAGAAGGTGATCAGTTACAGAGAAAGGAAGGGGAGGTATAAAAGGAGGCCAAGGATGTGGGTTATAATATTAAATAGGGTGTCCAGGGCAGGCCCCACTGAAAAGCTGAGGCGAGGAATCCAGCCAAATGGATAATGGTGAAGAGAATGTAAGGCAGAGAGGACAGTGCAAGTATCCAGAGAAGGGAGTGGGCCTCACAGTTTCTAGGAAATTGACAAAGAACTCTGACTTGAGCCAAGTGATGGAAGTAGAGACTATTATGGGAATGATTTCAGAGAGTGAAGGGAGAGGTCAGACCATGTAGCACCTGTAGGACATTTAAAAATTTGTCTTTTATTCAGAATAAGGTAAAGAGGCATTGATAATTCTGAGCAGAGAAATTATGTGGTATGACATGGTCTTTTAAAAGGATCCCTTCGGTCACTGTGTTAGAACAGATTACAATGTGGCAAGGAGGTAAATAGGGAGATGGAAGTAAATAGCTTATAAAAGATACATCTCACAATAGTGCCTGTAAAATTAATAACCTGGCTAAAATGATGATGATGACTCCACATGTGTTAACTTAGTCTTTTTTTAATGTTGTGACCAGCAGAGTGGCTTAAAAGTTCTATTTATCCTAAAGTTGACTACTTTCCTTTAAAAAATAAAAAGCCTGCAATAGAGGGTTCATACCACAACATAATAAAAGCGTTATATGACAACCTTACAGCCAACTTCATATTCAATGGGCAAAAACTAAAACCATTTCCCCTAAAAACAAGAACAAGGCAGGGATGCCCACTTTCACCACTCCTGTTCTACATAGTACTGGAAGTGCTAGCCATAACGATCAGACAAGAAGAAGAAATAAAAGGCATCCAAATTGGAAAAGAAGAAGTAAAACTGTCATTATTAGCAAATGACATGATATTGTACATAGAAAACCCTAAAGACTCCATCAAAAAACTACTAGATTTAATAAATTAATTTGGCAATGTAGCAGGATACAAAATCAACATCCAGAAATCTATGGTTTTTTTATACAACAATAATGAACTCACAGAAAGAGAAACTGAAAAAAAAATCCCATTTACCATTGCACCAAAATCATTAAGATACCTAGTAATAAACTTAACTAGGGAGGTAAAAGATCTGTATTCAGAAAACTACAGGACATTGAAAAAAGAGGTAGAGGAAGACATAAACAAATGGAAGAACATACCATATTCATGGGTTGGTAGAATCAACATCATTAAAATGTCCATACTACCGAAAGCAATTTATAAATTCAATGAAATCCCCATGAAAATACCAACAGCATATTTCACATAATTAGAACAAACTCTCTAAAAATTCATCCTATCTAATAAAAGAGTAATATGCAAATTAACCATTACTCCACTACACCCACAAACCACGCCCACCAGGCAATCAGGAGCAAATATGCAAATAAACCCAACCAAGATGGCTACAGCCACAGAGAGCAGGAGGGAGGCTTGGGTTTTCCCGGCAATGGAGGAAGCCAAGCTTTCTGCCTGCCCTTGCCAGGCTAGGCCTCCACTCAAGGCTACAAAGTTTCAATGATAGAAGATACATAAATCCAAACAGAAATGGCGGCAGCCATGGAGATGGAAAGAGCAGGAGGCTAGGGTTGCCCCTGGCAATGGAGGAAGCCAAGCTTTCTGCACACCCTGGCCGCCCAGGCCTCTGCTTAAGGCTACAAAGTTTCAATTATAGAAGATACATAAATCCCAACAGAAATAGCTGCCGCCACGGAGCAAGCAGAAGGCTTGGCTCCACTCCAGGCTACAAAGTTTCAATTGTAGAAGATAAATAAACCCCAGATACCAGGGCCTCCGCTTGGGTCGCCAGGGGGCATGGCTGGCCTGCAAACCACCATAGGCCCCTCGCCCAGGCTGCCCCACACCCCAAGGGAATCCCCACCCTGATCTGGGACATCCTTCAGGGCAAACCAGCTGGCCCCCACCCATGCACGAGGCCTCTATCCTATCTAATAAAAGAGTAATATGCAGGTTGACTATCACTCCAACACACAAGATGGCTGCCCCCATGTGAACACAAGATGGCGGCCACAAGATGGCCAGCAGGGGAGGGCAGTTGTGAGGGACCAAGCCTGCAAGGGAGGGCAGTTGGGGGCGATCAAGCCTGAAGGGGAGGGCAGTTAGGGGTGACCAAGCTGGCAGAGGAGGAAAGTTGGGGGCAACCAGGCCTGCAGAGGAGGGCAGTTAGGGGTGCCCAGGCCTGAAGTGGAGGGCAGTTAGGGGCAAACAGGCTGGCAGGGGAGCAGTTAGGCATCAATCAGGCTGGCAGGGGAGTGGTTAGGGGTGATCAGGCTGGCAGGCAGAAGCGGTTAGGGGCAATCAGGAAGGCAGGAAGGCGAGCATTTGAGAGCCAGCAGTCCTGGATTGTGAGAGGAATTGCCCAGATTGGAGAGGGTGCAGGCTGGGCTGAGGGACACCTCCCCCCCTCATGCATGAATATCATGCACCTGGCCTCTAGTATGGAATAAAAAAAGACCCCAAATATTCAGAGCAATCCTAAGAAAGAAGAACAAAGTTGGAGGGATAACAATACCAGATATCAACCTATATTACAAAGCCACTGTTCTCAAAACTGCATGGTACTGGCACAAGAACAGATAACAGACCAATGGAATGGAAAAGAGAACCAAGAAATAGACCCAAGCCATTATGCTTAATTAATATTTGACAAAGGAGGCAAGAGCATACAATGAAGCCCAAGATAGTCTCTTCAATAAATTGTGCTGGGAAATTGGTCAGATACATGCAAAAAAAAAAAAAAAATGAAACTAGACTACCAAATTACACCATACACAAAAAATAAACTCAAAATGGTTAAAGGACTTAAATGTAAGATGGGAAACCATAAAAATCTTAGAAGATTCCATAGGCAGCGAAATAGCAGACATATGTTGTAGCAACATCTTTACTGATACAGCTCCTAGGGCAATGGAATCTAAGGAGAAAATAAACAAATGGGACTACATCAAAATAAAAAGCTTCTGCACAGCAAAAGAAACCATCAGCAAAACAATAAGAAAGCCCACTGCATGGGAGAACATATTTGCCAATGCTATCTCAGATAAGGGTTTAATCTCCAAAATTTGCAGGGAATTCATACAATTTAACAAAAGGAAGATAAACATTCCAACAAAAAAATGGGCAAAGGACCTCAATAGACACTTTTTGAAAGATGATATAAAGAATGCTAAGAGACATATGAAAACTTGCTCAAAGTCACTAACATCTGAGAGATGCAAGTCAGAATGACAATGGAATACCATCTCACAGCTGTCAGAATGGCTATCTTCACCAAATCAACAAATGACAAGCACTGGAGAGGATGTGGAGAAAAAGGAACCCTCGTGCACTCCTGGTGGGAATGCAGACTGGTGCAGCCACTGTGGAGAACAGTATGGTGTTTCCTCAAAAAAATTAAAAATGGAACTCCCATTTGACCCAGTAATTCCACTTCTAGGAATATATCCCAAGAAATCAAAAACACCAATCAGAAAGGATATATGCATCCCTATGTTCATAACGGCACAATGTATAATAGCTAAGATTTGGAATCAGCCTAAGTGCCCATCAGCAGATGAGTGGATTAGAAAACTGTGGTACATCTACACAGTGGAATACTACACTGCTGTAAAAACGAAGGAACTTTTACCATTTGCAACAGCATGGATGGGCCTGGAGAGCATTATGCTAAGGGAAATAAGCCAGTAAGAGAAAGATAAATATCACATGATTTCACTCATTTGTGGGACATAATCAACAACACATACTGATGAACAAAAATAGATCCAGAGACAAAGGAACACTGAACAGACTGTCCAACAACAGAGAGAAGAAGGTGGTGGGTGGGGGGGGGTGGGTAAGAGATCAACCAAAGAACTTATATACATGCATATTAGCATAACCAAAGGACAGGGACACTAGGGCAGTGGAGGCTTGTTCTGGGAGGTGGGAGTGGCTGGAGGGGGGTCAATTGAGGAAAAGGGAGACATATGTAATACTTTAAACAATAATAAATAAATAAATAAATAAAAAGCCCACATTACTTTCTCCAGGGATCCATAGTGAAAATATCAAGATCATAGATAGGTGACGTTAAGCTCTAAGTAATGCCATAAGAAGAAAAAGCAACAACAGAGAACTAAACAGGTAATGTATTACCCAGTAGTAGATGACTATAGAAATTAATGGATTTATGTTCTTTGAGAACAGCCATATTGTATACTGGATTTTAACTGTCCTCTTGTTGAAATTTTCATCACTATTTAAAAATCTTCAAGATAATTTTGTTAAAGCTTACAAACTTGCCTTTACTCTTATTATATTTGCAGAAAGAATGGATAGGTGTCCACAGCTCAGTTGAAGCATTTAGAAAAGAGCGACATAAGCATGAAGAAAGCCAGACGAGAAGAACTTGCAGAAAATGGGTTATAGGTTTGAATCCAGACAAACATGGTAAATAGAGGTGGCAAGTGAAAACCAGGAAATAATTTGGAATAGACACATGACCCTGGAAATCGCTGGGTGCCGAGTAAATAATTAAATCTTTACATATAATCAAGTAAAATTAGGGTCAGGCTTTACAGACTAGTGAAATTTGAGACACATGTAGACTATGTAAGTCCTTTGAAGTGGCATGTTACTATTGATTTGTATTTTATCCAAAAGTGCCTATTTCAGTAGTCATATTTAGTTCATGCAAATATAAAGCCATGGCAAAATAGGGAAAACAAACATTTGTAGATTATAAAAATTCTCACAGGACCACTTAGTCATACTTTAACAAGCTTATACCAATAACCCAAAGCATAGTTCTTAATTTGGTTTCTAAGTATACTTTAATCTAGTTATTATAAATTGCCACCACTTCAGAGAGAGAGAAAAAAAGAGCAAGAGATGAATATATCTTTTACAATATAATATACAGGCAAAAGTGGAATCCTTAACATAACATATGCTATGCTGTATCCCTAAATATTGCTCCTAAATATTAAGGGTGACATAGTAGATGCTAAAATATATTTTTATCCTTGTGTATTGGGGTGTAAAATATTCCGTAAATAAATAAATTCAAAGAAAGTAATATTAAGTTGTTTTCAGAGAAAAAATTTTATTTTATAACACACACACACACACACACACACATGCACGGTGGGGTAGTTTCTGAAATAGCTCTTATCGATCCCTCCTCCTGATATTCATGTCCTGTTCCTTCTCCTTGGTAGTGTGGTTGATAATAATCATGCTTGAGAGTAATCACTTTCAAATTAGAAAAAAAAAAGTCTGACTTTTTTTCTATCTCATTCTTTCTAGTCCTCTTACTTGTTCAGTCCCTTGAAGACAACTTGCATGTTGTGAGCTGCTTCATGGAGAAGACTGTGATAACACTGAGGGAAGCCTCCCACCAATAGCCAGTAAGAACTGAGGTGCTCAGTAATAGCCCTGGAGGAACTGAATCCTGCCAACAAGCACTTGAGTGACAGTAGCAGCAGGCCCACTGACTCCCTAGTTAAGCCTGCGGATGCTACAGTCCAGGCAGACCTTGATTGTAGCTTTGTGAGGTATTCAGACTCAGAAAACCCAGCTAAGCAAGGCCTACATTTCTGACTTTCAGAAACAGAAAAACAATAAACACTTGTTGCTTTCAAGATAATTTGCCAAACAGAAATACAAAACTAATGTACAAAAATACACAAACACACAAAAGAGAGGGGAAAAACTAGATGCAGGAAATGATGCAGTTACCATAAATTATCAAAGATGCTCATAGTATTCGAATATAGCATTGGAATATCGTATAGTGTCTTACTTATAAATTGTTAAACATTCATATGGCAAACAACAATGTTACAAAATCTGTAGAGTATAATGTTAGAAAATGTGGGTGTGGGGAGGTAGTAAAAAGAAAAGGGGATCAAATATATGGTGTCAGAAGGAGATTTGACTTTGGCTGGTAAACACACAATGAAATATACACATGATGCACTATACAATTTTATACTTCTACATAATCTTATCAATGCCACTCCAATAAATTTAATTTTAAAAAGATCCAGAAAACAGAAAGTTTATGAGAGGTAGTTATAAAAAAAGATAGGCATATACATGTGGGTTTATTTCTGGGCTTTCAATTCTGATCCATTGGTCTGTGTGTCTGTTTTTCTGCAACCACCATGCTTTTTTGATTATTGTTGCTTTGTAATATAATTATAAGTCAGAGAGTATGATACCTCCAGCTTCATTTTTTTCTCCTTTTGCAGTTCCATAAAATCTGACTATTTTTGTTCTATTATTTTTAAAATTAATGCCACTGCAATTTTGGTAAGGATTGCATTAAATTTTTATATTATTTTGGGTAACATGCACATTTTTAACTATGTTGATTCTTCCAATTTGTGAACACAAAATTTTTTCAATTTTTTTGTGTCTTGTTAATAATGCTTTTTAGTTTTCAGTGTATAGGTGCTTCACATTCTTTAAAAGTTTATTCCTATGTATGTTACTCTTTTTTGTTGCAATTGCAAAAATAATTGTGTGTTTTTTCAATTTTTTTCTGAAATTTCATTGTTAGTACATAGGAATGCAATAAATTTTTGTACATTGATTTTGTATCCTGCAACTTTATCCTATTTGTCTATTATTTTGAACAGTTTTTTTGTGGACTATTTAGGATTTTCTTTATAAAGAGTAATGTAATCTGCAAAAAGCAATATTCTTTACTTTTAGACAATGAAGTAAAAAACATGCACTTGAGAAAAGAAAGCTTTTTCAATAAATGGTGCTCAACAAATTGGAAAGCCACAGGCAAAAAAATGAAACTAGGCTACTGTTTGTCCCCATGTACAAAAATACCTGAAAATGGATCAAAGACCTAAATATAAGACCTGAAACAATAAATTACATAGAAGAAAACATAGGTACAAAATTTATCAGTCTTAGTCTTATGAATCTGACTCCAAAAGCAAGGAAGTAAAGGCAAAAATAAATGAATGGGACTTTATCAAACTAAAAAGCTTCTGCACAGAAAAATAAACAATCAACAAAATAAAAAGGCAACAGACTGAATGGGAGAAGATATTTGCAAACAGCAGCTCCCACAAGGGGTTAATACCCAAAATACCGTATATTAAGAACTCATACAACTCAACACCAAACAATTCAATTAATAAATGGGCAGAGGACATGAACAGACATTTATCCCAAGAAGACAAAAAAATGGCAGATATATGAAAAGATGCTCAGCTTCACTAGCAATTAGGGAAATGCAGACCAAAATGACAATGAGATACCACCTCACACTTGTTAGAATGGCTATTAACAATTGTTGGAGAGAGAGGTCGTGGAGAAAAAAACTCTCATTCACCGCAGGTGGGAATGTAAACTGGTGCAGCCACTAAGGAAAGCATTATGGAGGATACTAAAAAAATTAAGAATAGAGTTACCATATGACCCAGTGACCCCCTTTTGGGGCATCCACCTGAAAAAACGGAAAACAATGATTCACAAAGTTATATGCACTCTTATATTCAGTGCAGCATTATTCACAGTGGCCAAGACATGGAAACAAAGGAAGTGTATTTAAATAGATGATTGGATAAAGAAGATGTGGTACATATATACAATGGAATACAACTTAGCCATAAGAAAAGATGCAATACTGCCATTTGGGACAATGTGGATGGATCTTGAGAGTATCATGCTGAGTGAAATAAGTCAGATGGAAAAGGACAAGAGCCATGTGATTTCATGCATATGTGGGATATAAAACAGAAAGCAACCAACAAGCAAACTCATAGATATCAATATCACCATGGTGATGGTCTGAGGGGAAAGAGGCAGAGGGAGGTAAAAAGGGTAAAGGGAGTCAAATACATGGTGACAGAAGAATACTAGACTTTGGGTGGTGAGCACAAAATGTAATTTAATTTGCAGATGATGTATTATATAGTTGAAGTAAGAACCTTAGATAATTTTACTAATCACTTTTGCCCAATGGATTTAATTTAAAAATGATATATTTGGTTACAGAGGTTTCTTCTTCAAATATTTCCAAGAAATTGCAAAGGCCCCTATTCTTTTTTTTTTTCATGAATTTTAAAAATTGACTTCCGAGAGAGGAAGGGAAAGAGGGATAGAAATATCAATGATGATAGAGAATCATTGATTGGCTACCTGCTACATACCCCCTACTGGGGATTGAGCCCCAAATTGGAGCAGGAACTCCTGGTTCATAGGTTGACGCTCAACCACTGAGCCACACAGCTGCACAGGCCTCTATTCTTAACAGTTTCTTTTTTTAATTTGATCACTAATTAAATTATATAAGGAAAGTTTCTATCATGCCATAAATTATGTTAATTTTTGAATATTTTTTTTATTTTTTATTATAAGCACATTATGAGAAGGGGGAAAATAAAAAAAAAAGATCTTTTGAAAGCAATCATACCTCAATGATTTAAATCAACTCAAGGGGCTTATGATTTTGGCAGATACTAAAAAAATTAAATTGTTTCTCCAAAGCTAAGTTGATTACTAGTTAGTACCTACCTGTGTTCTTTTAAGATTTTGTAAATTGCATGTGATTGGAGCTCAGTTGAAAGCTAGATTGCTGATTGCCTTTATCCACAGGAAACACTATTCAAAGAAAGGTGAAAAAAAAACAACTAAATCCTTTTACATAAATGGTGAAAAAACACAAAAAGGAAAGAGAGTGATCTAATCAACATTGCATAAAACAGACAAAAAGAATCAACAAATATATAATATCTCTTAAAAGGGTAAACGAGTTTGCTCTTGTAGTAGGCATTTGTCTACTGATGTATGCTGGTTGGATGTGTTTCACAACATAACCAAGTGTGGCACTGAACTTGAACTCAATTAGCAAGATTGACAGGTGGTTTCTGCCTGGATTCCACATAGTGCTAATACTTCATGGGATTTCCATGCGTTAGACAGGTTTAGAAACATACTTTTCATCAGTTAATGCAAGATTGCTCTGGTATATTTATTGTCAGTTTTATTTAGAAACTGACAATAAATAAAAGCAGAATGTAGAACCAATCTGCATTGAAGGCCAAAGTGTTTTCAAATATTGGCCAGCACACTTCTTCAATCATTTCTAAATAGCTGGGATACTTAATCACTAGTTACAATATTGTTGAGTGAAGCAAAAATGATAGAAAATAAGATATTTTTATGTAATATTGTCTTGTAGTTGTGGTCATTTAGCAAGAAATTATTTTTATTAATAGGAATAGTAGAAAAACTTCTTCTCTGTAAAGTGAGATATATTTCTCCAAATTCACTAAATCTCCTTTTTTAAAATCTTCACTATTACTTTTTAAAATTTTGAAAACATGCCCCAACTGCAAATTTCAGATTTTTTTACATTTTTGCCTTTAAATTGGTTTTTCAATACTTTCAGCTCAAACCATAAACCACTTAGTTCTATAGCACATAAATGAATAGTTAATTCTAGGACTATTTCATGGAGACCTTAATTTCCAGCCATGGAGAAGTCTGTGCTGATTTTTATTCACTGAAAACAGTTATTTTTGAGCAGTGTCTCATCCATTTTTTAACTCTTTATTGTTGAGAGTGTTACAGATACTTCTTGTTTTCCCCCTATTACCTCCCTCAACCTGGTTCCCGCTCCACCCATGGCCTTCATCACCCTATTGTTTGTGTCCATAGGTAATGCATGAGATTCATCAGTCTGTTCCATGTTTCCATGCCTCTATTTTATTCATCAGTTTATTTGGTTCAGTAGATTCCTTGTTCATTTATTTTGATTTTTAGATTCAATTATCGATAGATATGTATTTATAGCCATTTTATTGTTCATATTTTTAAATCTTTCTTCTTCTTCTTCTTCTTCTTCTTCTTCTTCTTCTTCTTCTTCTTCTTCTTCTTCTTCTTCTTCTTCAAGAAAACCCTTTAACATTTCATATAATACTGGTTTGGTGGTGATGGACTCCTTTAACATTTTCTTGTTAGTGAAGCTCTTTAATGTCCTGCAATTCTAAATGATAGCTTTGCTGGGTAGCATAATTTTGATTGTAGGGCCTTGCTTTCCATTACTTTGAATATTTCTTGTCACTCCCTTCTGGCCTGTAAAGTTTCTGTTGAGAAATCAGCTGACAGTCATATGGGCGCTCCCTTGTAGGGAACTTGCTGCTTTTCTCTTGTTGCTTTTAAGTTTCTCTCTTTGTCTTTAACCTTTGTCATTTTAATTATGATGTGTCTTGGTGTGTGTCTCTTTGGTTTCATCTTGTTTGGGACTCTTTATGTTTCCTGAACTTAAATGTCTATTCCTTCCACCAGGTAAAGAAAGTTTTCTGTCATTTTTTCCAATAAGTTTTCAATTTCTTGCTCCCTCTCTTCTTTTTCCTGTACCCCTTTGATGCAAATGTTGGCACACTTAAGATTGTCCCAGAGGCACCTTACACTATTTTTTTTATTCTTTTTTTCTTTATGCTCTTCTGATTGGATGTTTTTTGCTTCTTCATATGCCAAATTACTGATTTGATTCTCAGTGTCCTCTATCCTATTGTTGATTCCCTGTAAATTATTCTTCATTTCAGTTAGTGTATCATTGATTATTAACTGGTCCTTTTTTTATGTCTTTGATGTTCTCACTAAGTTCCTTGAAGTTCTTGTTAAGTTCCTTGAGCATCCTTATAACCATTGTGTTGAACTCTGTATCTGGTAGTTTGCTTGCTTCTATTTCATTCAGTTCCTTTTCTGGAGATTTCTTCTGTTCTTTCATTTGCAACATGTTTAATTGTTTCTGCATTTTGGATGCTTCACTATGTTTATTTATATTATTAGGTAGAGCTGCTATGTCTCTGGAATTGGTAAAGCGGCATTGTGTAGTAGGTGTCCTATAGGGTCCAGTGGCTCAGCCTCCCCAGTCACCTGAGCTGGGCACTCTAGGTGTCCCCTTGTAAGGGCTGTGTGCACTGTCTGTTGTAGTTGAACCTTGACTGATGTTGGTGTCACTGGGATGGATTGGCCCCTAGGCCAATGTAGTTGCAGACAAGCAGCGACTACAGTGGAAGAGTCGCTGTGCAGGAGCACCACTATGGAGCAGGACTTGCTTCAATGGGGCTTTGGTGCTCACCAAGTCTCCCCCTTGAGTGTGTCACTTGTGGATTTGGTAGGGTTGTCATTTGGCATGGTCTGAAGCTGACCGCCAGGGTGGTGCAAAGTCATCTACTGCCTGTGTCCCACTAGTGACCACCCATATGGCTGCTACTTCTGTTGGGCCTGTAAGTGTCGAGCAGAGGCCAAGCTGTGAACCAAGGTAGGTTGCTGCTAGTGCTGGGCCTGGAGCAATTTATCAAGAGGAATGGGACAGGCTGAGGCCAGCTGCTGTTTGTTTGAGAGATTTTATGGAAGTCTGAGGCTTGAGTCAGGACAGCCATTCATATGGAAAAGTGACTGTAAGCAGCTTGGGTGGGGCTGAAAATTGGGTGGGGCGGGGTCTCAGGGACTCACCAGGAAGGGGAGAATAGTGTGGGCCAGGCTGATGGAGACTCAGATATGGTGACTGCTGTTCATCACTGTGGTGGGGGAGGCCTCAGCAAAGGAACAATGATCTCTGCCAGCACTTTCATTGGGGAGAAAGCTGCCCCCTAGTTCTTGCTCTGATGCCAGACAATTTTGTTCCTTCCCATATGCCCCTAGATCCTTTCAAGTTGCTGCCCCAGCACTGACACTCAGAGAGAGTGAGTCCAAGTAAGTCCCTGCACCAGCCCTTTAGGAGGAGCTGACTGGGACTCTAGCAGCCTTCGTCTTTCTCAGCCACAGTCTCTGCTGGTTTTTATCACCCAAAGTTACAGGGACTTCTCTTCCAGGCACTGGAACCCTGAGCTGAGGGGTCTGGTCGGGACCCTTGTTCCTCATGGGGGGCCTCTGCAGCCAAGATATTTCTCCCAATTAAAGAAAAAAGCCACACATGGGTTTTTAATTAGCCTGTTCCATGCCTATGGCCTCCTAACAGTCTCAATGTGGCTTCTTCTTTAATTCTCTAGTTATACATCTTCCATTCAGCCAGATTTCTGAATGATGGCTGTCCTATGGTTTAATTGTAAATTTGATTGGGTTGTAGGAAGAGGCAAAGAACTACTTTGTTTACCTATGCCACTTTCTTGATCCTCTGCTATATGATCACTCTCATCCATTTTTTGACTATTTCAAAATATCACTTATTCTAAGTGAGGAGCCCACTTCCAAGAGTGATTGGGGTGAACTAAGTTTCTTTCTGCCTGTCAGCTTCTGTTACCCTTAAGTCATTGAATCCCATGTGCTCCCTTTCCCATGTATCCACAAAGATAAATGACAGAACTCAGTTTTCCAGAAAGTGCTGAATGTATTCCATACTTCTCTTTTCATTCCAGTGCATCATTTGAGTGGGAAAATGTCAGCAAGAGAACAAGAGCTAAATATGATATTAAGCACTTACTTTGAATTCCACTTCAAACTTCCATACTTTCCCCTAATAACTACACAACAATTTTACAAATTATGAAGATTCAAATTCAGATCAATCAACTTAACATATCTCAAGTCACAGATTAAGTAGAAACACTGGAATTTGACTCCAGATCTGACTCCAAAATGCTTAATTTGCTCGAACTATCAGCAAACAACAATATCTACAGGATATTGCTCTCTCATGCCATGGATGGATTCCAAGGTTCATGTGGTACAATTTCATTGCCCAGAGAACACACACACACACACACACACACACACACACACACACACACACTATAGTGAATTTCTGACTTACCCTCTCTCAAAATGTCCATATCCTATCTAATAAAGATGAGATATGCTAATTGACCATCACACCCTCACACAGATGGTGGTTCCCATAGCCAATAAGGAGGGAATATGCTAATTGGCTGTCACACCCTCAAATATGGTGGCACCCACAGCCATCAGATGGCGGTGCCCAGTCCCCTCAGCCTTGCTGGGGCAGCAGGTGTGGCATGGTCGGTCGCCTCCCACTCGTGAGGGCTCCCAGACTGTAAGAAGGGGCAGGTCGGGCTGAGGGATCCCCTGCCCTCCAGTGCATGAATTTTCATGCACCAGACCTCTAGTATATTACATATATCAACAGTTTTTTTAGAATACATATAGTAGACCCTAAGAATTCCTATTCCCTCCTATTTTTAAAATATATTTTTTGATTTCAAAGAGGAAGGGAGAGGGAGAGACAGAAACATTAATTATGAGAGAGAATCATTGATTAGCTGCCTTCTGCATTCATCCCTGGGTATCAAGCCCACAACCCAGGCATGGGCCCTAACTGGGAATCAAACCATGGCCTCCTGGTTCATAGTTCACTGCTCAACCACTAAGCAACACCAGCCAGACACCTCTCATTTTCTTAAGATTTTATGTCACACTCCTATCTAACTTAAAATTGAGAGCAACTTTTTATTGATCTAGAAGCATAGGAAGCCTTATCTCATTTTCTATCCCCCTAAACCCACCATACTGACATCTTGAGAATAACCTATTTCTTGACACAGTTAAAGTCTAAGTGACTCTTATGTATTTATTTTGTCCCCAGAACCCTACCATTGTCATTTATAATATTATTCTCCAGAATGTAAGAATTTGTTTTAAGATGTGAAGGATTAATGTAAGGTAATCTCTTTATTGCCCATTTCTTGTTAATATGAAGAGTGTAATTTTCAGAACCACTGCCAGAATTGCAGCAGAGATAATAGGTATCTGAAACTATGTGTTCCAAATACATTTCTTGCTAGCAACAGTAAGACATTTGTGTAATATTTACATACTATAATTTAAAGTAGTAGTGGAGTTGTACACATCTTGCCAGAGGGTAATTTTGCTCCTATTCCTATTGAAAACGACATTCTATATTTCAAACAATCCATTCATTAAACACTGAGGGTAATGTAGTTATACAAACTATTTGAGAGGGATATGCATATTCAGGTCTCCAGTAGTTTCATAAGCATTCTAAAGAGTTTTCGGCTTGGTAGCAACTTCAATTCAGATTAAATTATTTTCCCTTTGTGCATTCTGCCTTTGTACTTATTTTCCACATTTTTTGTTTTGATATTTAATTGACTATTATCTTGCATTCGTATATGAGGTTTCTCAAGCACAGAACTATGGACATTTTTGGCCACATAATTCTTTGTAGTAGAGGATGTCCTACACATTGTAGAATTAACACCTCAACACCATCCCTGGCCTCTCTCTGCCCACTGAATGACTCCCCCTTTCCCAGTTGTGATGACTGAAAATTTCTCCAGATACTATTGCCAAATGTCCCCTTTGGGCAACATTGCTGTTGGTTGAGAACCACTGATCTACAAGGTTTTGCTTCTGAGTCTCATGTACAAATAAGACTATATCCTCTTTGAGATCACAACTAGTATTGCATAAAAATATTTATCTTTCCTGTGTGTGTTAGAGGTTCCCAAGGCCTCTCTCAGATTCAATGATTCACTGAAACTCACAAAACTCAGCATATGCACGGCTGTGATTCATTGCAGTGAAAGGATGCAAAGCAAAAATCAGCAAAGGGACAAGGCACATAGGCAAAGTTTAGAGGACACCAGGTGCAAGCTTCCAAGAATCCTGCCCCATTGGAGCCCAACAGATGTAGGTAAATCCTTCAGCAATGAGTTGTAACAACAGGAGTGAAATTTAGTTCATCAGAGAAGCTCATTAGAAAATTAATGCTCATGTCCTAGCACATAAAAAAAAAATCCCAGACTCTGAGAAGGCACATAGGTGTTTAGTCAAATTCACATTGTTAGTACAATTTATGTAACTATGAGCCACACTTTTCAGTTATCATGAGAACTGTCAAGAAATCCAAGTTCTCCAACACCATCCATGGGGTCAACCTTGCAAGCAGGTGAATGGTGGTCCTAGGATTCCTCTTCTTGCATGTTTCCCTACACACGGTTTTCCTAAAGTATCAGATACAATTAAGTCATCCGAAGACTTAAAGAATAATAAGCAAGTGGACAAAGTAATCAATCTATCATGTTCTCTGTAAGAATCCATTAAACAGTCTACTTAGAATTTCTTAGCCCAAAATAAAAGAAAATGTTCCAAGAAATGAAGTATTATCACACATTTTAGAATTAAAATTTAGAAGATACTAGTTAATTAAATTGTGCCAACATTGAAATACATTTCCATAAAATCTTCAAATAACTCACTAGGCCATGAAGGAGTCCATTTTCAGTGAAATGGCATATGATAATGTTCTGGTCATATAATTTCAAAATGCAACCACTAAGGAATTTACATGGACTCTAAAAGCATATGAATCACCCTTCTGCCAAGAAGACCAAGTCGTTTTTAAAGGTAAAACCAGTCATTGGTTACATTCTATTTTTGAAATAACTGAGTGTCTAGTGTTCCTCAGTCCAAAAACTCCTCCCTCCATTGTGTGACGCTCCTTTATAACACTTGTCCTAAGAGTTCATTTAGGTTGTATTTTTGGACTATTGTCTGGTCCTCACCCCTCCTCCATCCTGAATGTAAGCTTTAGTAAGAACAGTATCCTTGTTCTTTTCCCCTCTAACATTGGTCTTGCCAGCACCTTGCACAGTATGTGGCAAATAATACTTAACAAGTATTTATGGAAATAAACTTTAAAAATAAAGACTTAAAGGGATCACAGTCCACAGTCCATGGGCTCTCAGAGTATTTTAGGTCCTTAATTGAAAGGTAAATGAAATATTTTTTAAAAAGGTATAATAAAGACAAAACAATGAATTATAAGATTTGTTTTCTTGATTCTAAGATATGCTAAGAATGGGTTTCATGTGAACCTTAATGCCATTCAGAAGATTTTAATCAGGGCTCAACAAGGCCTTAGGCTGCCAGAATACTATACCAGATACCGCTGATGTAAACAGGCACAGACATTTTCCTTAGTATGCCCTGCAAGTATCATCTTCTTTGTTTGTAATGTTTAAGTACAGGTTTGGAAAGCATTCCTGAACTGGAATATTTAGCTTTTAAATGTTACCCTCACACCATTTAATGTATCATTATTCCTGGTTAGACAGATAAGATGCATTGATTCCATGCCCTTGACCATGAGTTTGTGTATTAATTCTTCTCTGTTTCTCTCTCTCTCTCTCTCTCTCTCTCTCTCTCTCTCTCTCTCTCTCTCTCTCTCTCTCTCTCTCTTTTCTCTCTCTCTTTCTCTCCCTCTCTCTCTTTCAGTATGTGTGTGTGTTAAGCCAGCTATTTTTGTTTCTTTGTGAAAAATTGTACCTTGAGGGAACTATTCTGTCCCCGTTATTTTCCAAAAGCTGAAAAGAAATCAGCAAACATTAATGTCTGTAAGGATACCTTGACCAAAATCACAAAATTAACATAGTAAATATGAAAGTGTTTCAGGAAGTAAGGACTAGTTAGATGTGCCAATAAAAAACAACCTAATAGCCTGGTTGGTGTGGCTCCATGGTTGAGCATGGACCTAGGAACCAAGAGATTGCTGGTGTGATTTCTGGAGAGGGCACATGCCTGGGTTGTGGATCCCCAGTAGGGGCCTTGCAGGAGGCAGCAGATAGATAATTCCCTCTCATCACTGATGTTGCTATCTCTCTCTCCCTCTCCCTTCCTCTTTGAAATAAGTAAAAATATACTGTATAGAAACAAACAAACAAAACAACCTTATAATTCTCAGACCAACGTTTCCCCATTTACAATGGTGCTTTAGTAACTACACAAATAACTTTTTATTTAAGAAACATAAATAAAATGTAATGATTTGATGACAATAATGATTATAATTTGCAGAAACTTATTTTCAAAACTAAGAAGTCATACATTTTAAAGTAGTTGGTTTTAAATAAACTATTTCCTGGATGCTAAATTATAGTAGAAGTTCACGCCATTAACACTAAGGAGCATATTAGAAGAATCCAAAACTCCAGCTATTCTTTGGCCTGCTTACAAGAAGATAATTTATATTTGAAATATTTTAATATTATAGCTTCTCTGGTTCCTTTTGTAAAATCCAGAGCTCCACTTACTCATTTTAATGGCTATTCTTTCTTGGAAGCTCTTCAAATTGGCTCTATACATTCTTCTTAGATATACACAGAATATTTAATCAGCCAGGCACTTCTTTCCAAGTATTTTTGCTTATTATTCAATTTTATTGTACCTTTAAGCAAAGGTCAGAAAGGTCAATGAAATTGACACAATAAATGTGTGGTAGCAAAGTTTGAAGTTTAAAAACCTAGGTGTTTGTTTTGTTTTGGTTTTTCTTCAGTAAATGATTACTACCAAGCCTGTACTGTACAGATAAAATCACGGTCTCTGGAGTAACACAGATCTGAGTTTGAACCTAGTTTTACCACTACCTAGATTAGTGACTTTGAACATCTATTTATTAAAAATAGGTCTTTATTGTTGAAAGTATTACAGATGTCCTCTTTTACCCCCCCATTGACCCTGTCCATGTTGCACCCACACCCTCCCCATGCCTTCAGGGCACGACTGTCTGTGTCCATGGGTTATTATATATGAATACATGTTCTTTGGTTAATCCCCATCTATTTTTAACTTCTCTGATCTCAGTTTACTCATATACTAAAGAAAGCTGTGTGTGTGTGTGTCTGTATGTGTGTGTGTGTGTGTGTGTGTGTGTGTGTGTGTGTGTGTTGGATGGAAGGGGTGTCAGTGCTCCCTAATATGCAAATAGACCAAACGAGGAAAAACCAAACAACTGAACAACCAGTTGCTGTGATGTGCGCTGACCACCAGAGGGCGCATGTGGAACATGGCAGGCATTGGCAGCAGGCAGCAGAGTGCAGAACATGGCGGGCATCAGCCACAGCAGGATGGTGGAGCAGGTGAGCAGGGGCGCCAGACCAAGGCAGGTCACAGGTGGCTGTCATCAGGATGAGCCTCTGGTGGTTACTGAAAAATCTTTGCTCCCAAGCACTGCGGTCTCGCCCTGCGCTCGCACCTGCTGCCGGCACTGGCCCCACTTGTACCTATTGCAGGTGATGGAGCCGCTGCTCGCACCCGATGTGGGTGACAGCCCTGTTTGCACCTGCTGCTGGTGCCGGAGCCACTGCTAACACCCACTGCTGGTGCTGGCCCCACTTGCACCCACAGCTGACAGCTCACACCTGCTGCTGTCGCCCGGTGCTGGCCCTGATCTCTCAGCGCCGTCAGTGAGTGTGAGTGGTGGCTACCAGCCCCAATCACCCCTGAGGGCTTCTCAACCTCCCCCTCTCCGGAGGGGTGGGCTGCAGGCAGAGAGGGGACCGGGGGCCGTGGTGGGAGTGGCCAGGCAGGGGCGCAGAGGATGGGATGACACCCACCCCCTGTGCCTAGTGTGGCCTTGCGGCCCACAGTTCCTTTCAAGGTGCAAGAATTTCTTCACTGGGCCCCTAGTTAGTAATAAATATTAATATCATTACCTTATTATCAAAGTTACTACTACCCAGATAAATGCAATGTGCCATCTCTTTCTTTGCTCTCTCTTTCCTTTCTTTTTTCTTCCCTTCCTTCCCTCCTTCCTCTTTTTTTTTCTGTCTTTATTTTAGGATAATTGAAAATATGGTTGGATAAATTAATTCCTCAACCACTTTCTCTCAAGATAATTGATTATATCTCTTTTTACAGTTTATATATTTTAACTTTAAAAAACTACTTTATTCTATTGGTAATTTGAAAGCAATAGCTCATGTTTTTAATGCAACATTCTTAGCTTATCCACAAGATAAATAAAAGTTTAAGATAAGGTAAATAACTAATCACCACCACAATAGTTAGTCCTCTTTAATCAAGCTAGTCGACTAGCTAAAGAATACAGTCTCCTCAATGAATACAGATCAATTAGGCAAACATTTGGCAATGAGTGTTTACAATTCCACTGTGATGAATTAAGTAAATTATAAAGAATTAACTTCACTGTATTATTCATACTGGAGATTTTTTTTCTAATTTTAGCTTTTCTTATTTTAACTTCAATTTTAAAAAATCAATAATTTTGGAGATAATTCAAACAATATTTGCTATGAATTACCATCATTTTATGCTACTTTAAATCAATATAAACATTGTTGGTACTTAATGCAAATAGAATGCTATTTTATTTAGAGTAAAGAAAACTGGTAAAAAATACTGTCACAGTCTTGTATTTGTTGCATATCCAATCATATCTAAATTTTTATTAATTTACATAACAAAAGATTGAGAATACTTAAAATTTAAAATGTTTTCCCAAGTCAATCATCATTACCAGGAATAAAAATTTAGTAATTTCACAATTTTATTTATGGTTATATCTAGTTTATACTTGCTTAAAAATATCAGGTCTACATTCAATGGCAACAGTGATGAAAATTTGATGTCTTTATAATAAACAAGAGGGTTAAAAGGACATTAAAGAGAAATAGCAAGAGAGTTAATAACACTTAGGGACATACAGTCTCTATTAAATACTACACTAAGTATTTTTGAACTTTTTGAATATTAATAATTTCAAAATATTTTTAAATTACATAGGTGGGCTTGAAAGTATCATTCAGAAATAGTAAGGAGCATTCCATAAATAAGCACACTAGCTCATTTATTCTTTACAATCTTGCCAGATAATAATTATTATCCCTAATATGCTAAAGAATTAAAACTGAGCCTCAAGGTGCTTAAAAATTTCCCTGATACATTCAACTACTTGGTAGGAGTGCCAGAATTCATAATTAGGCTTGTGCAATTCTAAGTCCATGATTGTTCCACTATATCTTGCTGTTGTTCAAACAGGTGTGCTTTGAAATTTGCTTATAAACTATGCACAAACAGATGGGACCTGTGAGCATATAACTGACAATAATATTCAGATATTTTCAAATACTAAAAGGTATCTAGCACAAAGAAAGAGCTTAGAAATTTGAAACATAATATTTTGTACCTAGTAAGGACCTTATAAAACAGTCTAGTTCATCACTCTATGTTAGAAAAATTTAGCCAATTTGCTATCGAGAAAATTTCAAAGTCAAGAATTGACAGGTCTCTTAAATTCCTGTCTAGAGCTTTCCATATTATATCAAGGAGGCAGAATTAGTTATGTTTACAGTGTTTTCTTTCCCAATCTAGAAGGCAAAAGATGCTAACTCTCCATAATCAACATAAAGAAAATATTCAGAACTAATGAATATTTTTATCACCTCCCATTATATTAGCAAAAGCTTTTTTATTGAATTTATTGGGTTCCATTGGTTAATGAAATTTTATAGGGAGCTTTTAAAAGGTGGTAATAGCTGTCAGAGGGGAGAGGGGTTGGGGATCTGGGTGAAATAGGTGAAGGGATTAAGCAAAAAACAAAAACAAAAACCTCATAGACACAGACAGCAGTATGGAGATTACAAGAGGGAAAGGGGGTGAGGGCAGATGAAGGAATGTAAAGCAGGGATAAAGAGTGACCAAAGGAGCTATATACTGAAAAAGTGATTACATCCTATATAATAAGGAGGTGATATGCAAATTGACCATCACTCCAACACACAAGGTGGCCGCCCCCATGTGGACACAAGATGGCTAGCAGGGGAGGGCAGTTGTGGGCAATAAGGCCAGCCGGGGAGGGCAGTTAGGGGGGACCAGGCCTGCAGGGGATGACAGTTGGCGGGGAACAGGCCTGAAGGGGAGGGCAGTTGTGGGGGAACAGGCCTGCAGGGGATGGCAGTTAGGGGCAATCGGGCCGGCAGGGAAGCAGTTAGGCGTAGATCAGGATGGCAGGGGAGTGGTTAGGGGGTGATCAGGCTGGCAGGCAGAAGCAGTTAGGGGCAATCAGGCAGGCAGGCAGGCAAGAAGTTTTGAGCCAGCAGTCCTCAATTCTGAGAGGGATGTCCGACTGCCCACCAGGATCAGGCCTAAATGGGCAGTAGGACATCCCTCAAGGGGTTCCAGACTGGAGAGGGTGCAGGCGGGGCTGAGGGACACCCCCCTCCCCGTGCACAAATTTCCTGCACTGGGCCTCTAGTTTAGTCATAAAACTTTGTGCATATATTTTATGAAGGATAACATGTTCTTAGTACAATTAAGAAAATTTTACATAGTACCAATAAGTCTCATGGTCTTCTTTCAAAGCCTATCTTACCTAATAAAACAGTAATATGCAAATTGACCGCACCTTCGCTACACCCAAGCCACACCCACCAGCCAAAGCCACACCCGCCAGCAAATCAGGACGAGTATGCAAATTACCCAACAAAGATGGCGGTTAATTTGCATACACTGAGGGAGGGAGGAGTGAAGACTGAAGACAACTTAGAAGAGGGAGGAAAAGCAGAAAGCAAGGTGGTTGCCAGAGAGAAAGCCCGGGCGGGGTGGAGCGGGGTGGGGCGGGGTGGGGTGGGGCTGGGCGGGGCGGGCAGCAGCAGCGCGCGGGTGCAGGCGCGGTGGCCACAATGGCGGCGGCAGTGGCAGCATATGCAGCCGCAGCGGCCGCTTGCAGGATTCTTCCTGCAAATGGGCTACTAGTAATTAATAAAAGGCCTAGAAAAGGCTTGTTTCATTATAAAACAATTATTTAAAATATTTTATCTGGAGAAATGGAAATTAAAGAAGATTTCTAGTACTTTTAGTTTGCTTTGCAGATACATCTGTATTACTAAGACTATGTATAAGCACTAGCAATTGTTGCAGAAGTTGTATAAAATTAATTCTCCTTTAAAAACCTTGAAGAATAATACAATCTTTCCTTTGTGTCATACAAATCTTTCTTGCTTTACAGTCTTTACCAGGTATACAAATCCCTCAAGGAATACATTGAACTGCCTGATTCTATTACATTCTTTGATGTCTTCTCTGCTCCAAACAAAATGTTGCTGATGCATCTTTAGGATTTGTAAACAATAAAAATGTTATAGCCAACTGACAGAAAAGCATTGGTATCCTGCTGTTTTTTCGGCAGTCATGAGGGATTTACATTTCATCCAAACTTTCTCATCTATCATCCCTTGTAATCAATGACATACATGGTTGAAAAATATGAGGGGTAGTGCATAGTCTGATATGTAAAATAGGTGTATACCAGTAATTCATATAGAAGTAAACCCAGTATTTGGGTTCAAATAAATTAGCAACAGAGACATAGGGAAACACAAAAGGATCTTTAAAAATCCATCCCATAAATACACTCATAATGTTATTTCAAAGGTTAGTTTTGAATCTAGCAGCCATATACTGACTGCCTAATATTTATCACATAGTAGTGATATACTTAAGTGAAGAGTTATCCACATTATATCCCATTTATGTATGTTAAATATATGGAATTCATATTATTTAGATACAGTGAGTATTAGGGGATATTGGTTGGTATTGATTAATAAAAGGGAGGCATGAATTAAAATGGCATTTGAATTATATTTTCACCCCAACTATTTATTTGATCTTAACAAGTCACATAATTTCTCTCTTCATTTTTTTAATACAACTTAAGAACATTTGTCTTCCTTGCCACTGTACTATTTTAAGGATGATATAGATGTAAAAGCTCTCTGAATAGCAAGAAGCAATATACTGATACACTTCATACTAAGAAATGGCTAAAATGGTCTCCCTTGATAGATTGTCCCTGAGCAGAAAAGGTGACCTCAGCACTAGGGTACTGGCTCATTTCCCTAATCTGCTCTGTATTTGAAGTTTATTACCCAGAACTTTACTGTCAAATAAAGTGGCAGACTGAGTAATATACTAGGGGTTTTGGACAAGACTGGTCATGTCCAAATATATTCTATATTCTTTAATATAGAATCTTGATTATATTCTTTAGACTAAAAACACCAGAAAATTGCTTTTAAGCGTTTTAAATTAAATTTATTGGGGTGGCATTAAATAATAAAAGTATAAAAGTTTCAAATGTGTTTTTGTTTACTATCCTTGCATCACCATATATTTGACACCCTTTCCCCTTTACTACCTCCCCCTTCCCCATCCCCCTTTCTCTCTGACAACCACCATATTGTTTTGTCTATGTCCATGTAATTTTGTTTGTTTGTCTTGTTTGTTCATTTGTTGCTTTCAGTTTTATAACTCACATATGAGTAAAATCATACTGTTCTTGATATTTTCTGTCTTACATATTTCACTTGGCATGATATTCTTAAGATCCCCACCCATGTTGTTGCAAAGGGCAATGATCCTATATAATAAAAGAGAACCATGTAAATTGGCCATACTTATGCTATGCTCACCAGCCAATCAGGAGTGAGTATGCAAATTAACCCGACACAGATGGCAGGTTGATTTGCATACACAGGTGCTGGGCGGAGAGCAGAGTGGGAGAGCCAGCGGAGAGTGGAGTAGCTTGGGGAACTTGGCTCCCCAAGCTGCCAGACGGAGAGCAGAGATGGAGAGCTGGCGGCTTGGAGGACTTGGCAGAGCAGGAGGCCCTGGGATGGAGACAGAGCAGGAAGGGAGTACAGGGAGCATCAGGAATTCTGGGAATAGTAGTTCTGGTGGCAGCCCCAGGACCACAAGTGGAAGCCCAGAGCACAGGGAGCACCAGGAATGCTGGGAATCGTCGTTCTGGTGGCAGAGGGATCTCCTAGACACTAGAGCAAAGTGAGCCTGGAGCAAGTTACTGTTGTGGTGGGGGATGGAGGGAAAGCAAAGGTGAGAGACATAAGTAAAATCAGAGTGTCTAGGAAAAATTAAAGGAAAGATATCCTAAAACGTCCAGGAAATCTCCACCAATGAAGCAAAGAGAAAAAAAAGCCTCTATTATTCTGTGAGCAACAAACCAAACTGGCTCGGGGTCTCAGACAATTCGCTCATATGATTGCAAAGACAGAAACTCCCGGATTGGAGAGGGCTCCCCTGAGGGCTCCCAGATTGGAGAGGGTGCAGGTCGGGCTGAGGGCCCCACCCCCTGTGCATGAATCTTCGTGCACTGGGCCCCTGGTTCTTTATAAAATTCTAGTTTGAGAGTGATATTCTAGTGCAGTGATGGTGAACCTATGACACGTGAGTCAGCATTGACACACGTAGCCATTTCTGATGACACGCGGCCGCTGAGGCGGCCGCATGCTGAGGATGAAACATTTGCTGCTCCTGAGGATGAAACATTTGCGAAGTAATGTTTTTTCCTCAAAGTGACACACTACCCGAGTTATGCTCAGTTTTTTGGCGAAGTTTGACACACCAAGCTCAAAAAGTTGCCCATCATTGTTCTAGTGGATTGAGATAGTGCAATCAACCTTGAGCCAAGGATGCATTATTGTTCTTCTTGGTAGATACTCTTTAGCAAATAATGGATCTACTACTTTTTTTTTTCCATGGCTTGCAATTCATATTAAAAATATACAATATCACATCAAACTAAGTATAATTTGACCCTAGGATACTCAAAATAAAATCACTATCAAGCCTTGGTGGACTAACAGCAATATGTACCATTACTATGATACACATCAAGTTACAGTTGTACTTTTACCAACATGGGTTTAAATTGCACATGTCTGCTTATATGCAGATTGTTTTTCAATAAATACTGCCAGTGCATTTTCTCTTCCTTACGATTTTCTTAATAATATTTTCTTTTCCTTGGCTTACTATATTGTAAAAATATAGCATATAATACATATAATGCCAAAATATGGGCAAACCAACTGTTTATGGCGTCAGTAAAGCTTCTAGTCAACCATATTTGTGACTGCACAAGTTAGGTTGGAACCCCTGACCTCCTCTGTTTTTCAAGGATCAACTGCATTTCAATTAAAGATATTTTTATTTTAATTTTGCTTGATAATGCAGAAATACATTTTCACTAGAAAGAAAATTTAATCAAGAAATTTTGACACTGATATTTATAATTTATTATTAGTGTATCATTTTTTTTAAAAATTATACTTTAGCAGATTTTATTAATTTACATTCCAATGCCAAGATAGCATGACATATGTCTATTTCAGTTCTTTTCAAAATACTTTATATAATCATTTATACTGTACTGTTGTTTATACAATTAAAGGAAAATATTACCCAGCCAATTCACATATATATGTTCTTCCAAGATTGAGACTAAAATCTGAGAAATATTTTAAGGAGATTAAGGTAAAATTATTTGGCATGTTTGTTTACCCTTACAGATTTATTTTACATAGAAAGCATTGTCAATGTCAGTTTAATTTTTTTCATGAAGTGCCGAGCTCAGGAAATTATTAATTTGTTTTTTTTCTTAAAAACATATCTTAATATAATATGGATTTGTCTAGAGAGTAAAATTTATTAAATTTACTCTAGCTAAAATACAGCATAAATTTTCTTGAGTTAATATGCTCCATTATTTAAATGCTTAATGCTTCAACTCCAGTCAGATCCATTATATAGTCATGCCTCAGTGCAAAGGATAATAATTGAAGAATAAAATTACTTAAAGACATGTTTTAGAAAAAGAAGAATGAATATAAAAAGCAGGAAAGAGAAAAATATATGGTCTTAGATTATAAATAAGATATATGTTATGTTTACAGGTCTTATTGGCATCTTATGAAACATAAGTATGAAATATGAATCAATCTAAACAGAGCCCCATATATAAAAATCTAACTGGTATTTTCCATTTTAAATGAGTTAAATTAGTTCTATAATCTACTACTTAAGATTAGTAATAATGAACTAAAGATATCTCTTGGGTCATCAGGATAAAGCAGTGCTCTCTTCATTGGGTTATTAAGAATATTATTATAAATGTGGAAAAGTATTTACTTACTACAGAGCATAGAGCATAGTGGGTTTTAAATAAATGTTACTGGCTTTCTTCCTATTATGTAAACTCCATGAGTGAAAGAACCAATCTATTTTATTAGTACTTATTCCTTCCATAGTGTCAGGTACAGAATAAGAAACCAGCCACAGGGATTTTCTGAATACGTAAATTCAGAGAAAGTTCCTGATTGCAGGGCTAGCACTCCATGTTTGTTTGGCTCTTTGCTCCTGTTAGATTTTTTTTGCCTTAAGGTGAGAACAAGCCACACATGGACATTGTTTCTAAAAAAACAAACAAACAAACAAAAAAAACTAAACAAAAAACACACAGCCTAATGGGCAAGATGGGTTCACACAGATCAATTCAATGGGTTTGGTGAAATAGTCGATGGCTTATATAGAGATATAGAGATACAGTGCCACCCATCTGACAAACCCATGATTCCTTAAACAAACCCATCACTTCTTTTGTGCGTAGAACTTTTTGTATTCTGTCTTTCAAAGTCCTGGCTTTGCCTTGGGTCAGTGCCAATGACTTCACAGTCAGTTCTCCTCTGTAGATGTAAGTCAATATCCAGCAGTTTAACTAATGGTCTCTTTGTTATCTGCACTGCAACATTGTATGTTAATAAAAATAAAATTCATAAATAGGAAATGCGTTTACTATTTGAACTTTGTTTTATTTTGTTTGATGATAGAGAAGGCTTTGGTAAGTTTGAGTTTTATTAAGCAACTCTCATTTAATAGAATTACCATAACTTTCAATACATGTGATAATAAATGTCTTTTAGATGGAAGAAAAAATACATAAGGAATATAAAACACAAAATTGAATGCTGTCCTAGGCAGGGATTATTTCAGTTGTAGCTGAGATAGTTTTGTCATATTATCTGGGGGGCAATTTGAAATGGTCTCTATTAGAAATGTATACATACTAGAATATATATATATATATATATATATATATATATATATATATATATGTCAATAATTGAGATGTGTATAGTTACTGTTGCTTTTCTCTGTCTAGTATCCCTTCTTTTATTTTTTAATTGATGTTTCCTTGGAACCACTTCCTTTGTTGCCCTTATAGTTGTCCAAGTGCCATGCCAACCACTGATGACAACAATGGGACCTATGTAGGACCAATTACCTAGATTATTCCCTCAAGGCTTTTTGTCTACAGAAGAAGCCAGACCCAGGAGGCAAGGATAAAAGAATGAATCCAGCACAACAAAGGTAACTTGGAAGGACAAAAAAAAAATCTAAGCTTTAAACTTTTGGCTTGAGTTTTGAACTCTTTTTAATAAAGTAATGTATTTTTATATAATTTTTAATCTGACAAATATTAGACTATATTCCTTCAGCCTTCTCTTCAGCAGAGACTTTCCCAGTTATATTATTTCTCTGCGTGATTTATAATAGCCATGTCAAAAGAGGAATCTGTTTGAGTCACTGGATGTCACTAAGCCTCAGTAAGTCCTCATTACACTTTTTAATCCTTAAGCTTATTTGAGCTGGTTTTCTTTCTCTTACAACTAAATAAACCATAACAAATCCTAGGTGAGTAGAATATTGATGAGAACATTTCTGAAACATGAATGTTTTTGATATAAATAAAATTATTTGAAAACTTTAAATTATAAATTATATACCATGTAGTCCATTACATGTAATAAATAGTTCATCAAATTAAAATTTCTGCATGTATAAATATACAAAATCACTCAGTTTTCAGTATCTTCAAATATTAATGTAAACCTTTCTTTTATACTTAAATTGTGGGTGCTTTTCTCCTTTATCTAAAGGAAGGAGAACCAGATCAATGAGAATACTTAATTGATTTAGACCATAGAGAAGCTTACATGATAGCATTACAAGTAAAAATTCAAATACAAATCTGAGCTTTAAACTTCTGGCTTGAGTTTTGAACTCTTTTTACTAAAGTAATGCATTTTTATAAAATTTTTAAATATGATAATATTAGACTATATTCTTTCAGCCTTCTATTTAGCGGAGGCTTTCCTAGTTATACTATTTCTATGCATGATTTTATCCTTCCAAGTTTCTGTCATTGTGCTGGATTTTTCCTCTTACCCTTGTCTCCTAGGTCTGGTTTCTTCTGGAGGCATCTCTTTCACTGACTACTATGATCCTTTCACTTCTGTTTCTAACTCTTCTTTTCTTCTCCTTCCATCTATCTTACTTCTTATCAGCACACTTAAAAACAGAAAGAAATATTTTTATATAATATATTAGATTTTAAGAAGGCATTTAAAATATATCACTATAACCATCTTTATAAGCAGACTGTGACATGTGATATTAAAAGAAAATTAAACGATCTAATAAAAGAGAAATATGCAAATTGACCATCACTCCAAGACACGAGACGGCCGCCCCCATGTGGTCAAAGATGGTTGCCACAAGATGGCCTGCAGGGAAGGGCAGTTGTGGGCAGTTGGGGGTGACCAGGCCAGCAAGGGAGGGCATTTAGGGGGAACCCAGGCCTTCAGGGGAGGGTAGTTGGGGGGGACCAGGCCTGCAGGGGAGGGCAGTTGGGTGGGACCAGGCCTGCAGGGAGGGCAGTTGATGGGGACCAGGCCTGCAGGGGAGGACAGCTGTGGGCAATCAGGCCAGCAGGGAGGGCAATTAGGGGTGACTGGACCAGCAGAGGAGGGCAGTTGGTAGAGACCAGGCCAGCAGGGGAGGGCAGTTGCGGGGGGACCAGGCCTGAAGGGGAGGGCAGTTGGAGGTGACCTAGGCCAGCAGAAGAGCGCAGTTGGGGGACCAGGCCTGTAGGTGAAGGCAGTTAAGGGTGACCGGGCCAGCAGGGGAGGGCAGTTGTGGGGCACCAGACTGACAGGGGAGGGCAGTTAGGGTTGACCAGGCCAGCAGGGGAGAGCAGTTAGGTGCTATCAGGCCGGCCGGGGACCAGTTAGGCATCAATCAGGCTGGCAGGGGATTGGTTAGGTGGCGATCAGGCTGGCAGGTAGAATCAGTTAGGGCAGTGATGGGCAACCTTTTGAGCTTGGTGTGTCAAACTTCGCCAAAAAACTGAGCATAACTCGGGTAGTGTGTCACTTTGACGAAAAAACATTATTTCGCAAATGTTTCATCCTCAGGAGCAGCAAATGTTTCATCCTCAGCATGCGGCCGCCTCAGCGGCTGCGTGTCATCAGAAATGGCTACGTATGTCAGTGCTGACACACGTGTCATAGGTTCGCCATCACTGAGTTAGGGGCAATCAGACAGAGGCAGGTGAGTGGTTGGGAGCCAGCAGTCCTAGATTGTGAGAGGGATGTCCAACCACCCGTAAACAGGCGGTTGGACATCCCTCAAGGGGTCCCAGATTGAAGAGGGTGCAGGCTGGGCTGAGGGACAACCCCTCCCCTGTGCACGGATTTCGTGCACCAGGCCTCTGGTCCTATATAATAAAGAGGTAACATGCAAATTGACCATCACTCCAACACACAAGATGGCCACCCCCATGTGGTCAAAGATGGCCGCACCCATGTGTTCACAAGATGGCCTCCACAAGATGCCAGAACGGGAGGACAGTTGTGGATGAACAGGCCAGCAGGGGAAGGCAGTTAGGCAGGACCAGGACTGAAAGGGAGGGCAGATGGGATGAACATACCTGCAGGGGAGGGCAGTTGGGGGTAACCAGGCTGGCAAGGGAGGGAAGTTAGGGGTGACCGGGCCATCAGGGGAAGGCAGTTGGGGGTGACCAGGCCTGCAGGGGAGGACAGTTGGGGGAGACAAGGCCTGCAGGGGAGGGCAGTTAGGGGCATTCAGGCTTCCCGGGGAGTAGTTAGACATCAATCTAGCTGGCAGGGGAGTGGTTAGGGGGTGATCAGGCTGGCAGGTAGAAGCGGTTAGGGGCAATCAGGCAGGCAGGCAGGGGAGCAGTTTGAAGCCAGCAGTCCTGGATTGTGAGAGGGGTCCCTGGTGGAGACACCCACCCATGCACGAATTTCATGCACCGGGCGTCTAGTTTTAAATAAAATGGGACAGCATCTGGATAATGCAACATGCACACACACACACACACACACACACACACACACACACACACACGTATGTTTTTCAATTAATAACCTGGCTGAAGTGATGAACATCTACTTCCACACATACCATCCAGTGCCTAATGTAATCTGTTAACACTTTAGAAAATGAGAAGAGAGAAGTAGCTACTAAATATCTTATTTAAATCAACTCAGATCCCAGTGCAAATGGGTAAGTATCCATGTGATTCACAATATGCTGCCCCAGCCCATGTTTTATTATACAATAGCAGTGCTTGATGATTTTGGCACCCTTGATCATTTTCTGTCTTTGAAGTTACTGAATTCAATGATCCATCCTTTGTGTTTATTTAATAGGACTGTGAATATCACAAAGAATTTAAAATGTTTAGAATTAAATGTTGAGTTTAAATGCAGAGAAATGCAAACTTGGGTAAAATTCATTGGTATAATTTTCATGTTCTCTTTGTTAATAGATCTGCTCTTTACCAGATGAATGGAAGTGGTGGGGGAAGGTGAGGAACTATTTGAGTTCAAATTTATCAATGCTAAAATAAAAAAAATAAGCATGTCTCTCTTTTTTTTTTTTTTTTTGCATGTACATATCTGATAGTTCATAAGATACGGTGAACATATTGACTCATATGAA
Organism: Cnephaeus nilssonii; assembly: GCF_951640355.1. Classification (NCBI taxonomy): domain Eukaryota; kingdom Metazoa; phylum Chordata; class Mammalia; order Chiroptera; family Vespertilionidae; genus Cnephaeus; species Cnephaeus nilssonii. Next base: position 31,879,068 of record NC_137087.1, on the reverse strand, counting down.
CTGGTGGTTCAAGTTACTGGTAGTTCAAATGAAGAAAAACTGTGTTCAGAGCCTCAATGTCATTAGAGACTTGCCTCTCTATTTCTCTGGCTTCCTCCATGTGAGCTTTATTTACAGGTTGGCAGTCCCCTAATGGCAGCAAAGATCGGCATCACAAACTCTCACATCTTACACGCCCTGTCCTCCTCCCTATGGCCCTACCACAAAAGAAATTCTTTCCAGGCATTTATGACAAAAATCTTAATTTTCACTCTAGTTTTGCCTATCTTGAATGGCACATAAAATAGGCATATTTATCAGGGAACAGAATGACCAAGGTAATACCCATCTCTGGAACTGTGAAGTAGCACTTTGAAAGCAATAGATTTAGAATAGGTGAGAGGTAATTCACCAAAGGAAAACAAGCTTTTTTTTTTTTTTTTAAACCAAATAATGAAGAAAGGATTCTGGTCAGTCAAAAATAACTGGTTTCTATAATCAAAATGTAAGTCTTACTGATAAATATTTAATAAATAAATGAAACATTCTTCCCAGGGACTAGACAATAGTAAAAGTTAAGGATATAAAAGGCTAGATAGTGATAACAAAATATGTGTAACCCAATGTTAGTCCAAACACAGTGTTCGCACCACTGACATCAGGGCTTGACTATGATTAGAAGACCAATCTTTCTAGGAAAGTGAGGACTCAGACCAACAATCCAACTAATTTCAGGTTAAATCACATTTTATCTACTTCTGAGTTACAGCATAATGTCAGAAGCACATATAATCAAAAGTATTAGAAATAATATCAGAGTGAAATTTTCATAGTTCATTATTTTTAGTTTTCTAAAATGGTAATTAGAGTGAAAATTCATGTTCAACATATTTACATGTAAATAACATCAAGACAAATTACTGCTGGAGATATTAGCATATTGCACATTCAAAAAAACAACAATATGAATTTGCACTAAACTGGCTTGAATATTGTTACGAGTAAGATAGTCCTTGGAAGAAAACATGAGGTTAAAATCGCTGCAGTAATATCTGATGACAATGAAGACATTACAATGTTCTCACTGATGGGGCTTAGAACACACTACCCCAAAATATGGCACCTTGGCATACTGAATATTTTAAAAGAAAAGAATCTGAGAAAACAGCAGAAACAAAAAGTTACTCTATTCTTCCCCTACCCTTCTCTCCTAAAACAGATCATAAGACCTGCCGATGAGTGGTACCATCTCTGTACCCAGAGATTCTTTAATTGTAAAGACAAAGGGAAAATGAAAAGAATCTTAGCAAACAGGTCTTGTTAAGTTTCTCCCAGTTTACTATATTTACCTCCTAGTCCTTGACCTATATTATATTTCTCCATGACTGTCCACTTTTCATCAAACCTAGTATAAAATATTCATGTTTGTTTCTTCTGGTCTTCATTTCCCATGAAGACTCTCATGTCACATAAAACTCACATTAAATACATTTGCATGTTTTTTGTCAGTTTAATTTTCAGACCCAACCAGGACCCTAAGGACAAGAAAAATATTTTCCTCTCCTATATCACAAATCTAAGATCTGATGCTTCTAATTATTATATAATAGTAGATGAATCATTCAGTAACACAAACAAAAACATTCTTGAATCTCTCAAAATAAACACCATACTGTTGAGAGCTAAGCTATAAGTTTGCCTGATTTTAAAAATAATTTTGAAAAATTCATTATATATGTATATTATTTAACCATCCTAATAGTTAAAACATTTCTCTTAGAGTAGGCATTTATGAAAGTCTTGTAAATGTAAAAAAGTGTTTACCATTGTAAATAGCATTAAAAATATACAATTATGCAAACAAAAGTTGTTGTTTTTTTATAATGGAATAGGAATATTTCTAAACTGCAGTCACACATTTGAGCTGTTTAGACATATTGCAATGAAATGAAATGCAACTGCCAAACACACATTTCAAACAGAGGATAGTGCCAATATTATCATCTTGAAATATTCTTTTTGCTCTATGCTTTTAGAGCATAGATTTGTGTCACAATTAAAGTTGAGTCTTGCAACTTGAAGTTAATCTTCGACTGCTTGTCATGATTAGATATTCTACCGAGGTATACAGCGCAGACCATCTGTGAGAGGACATTATTTCATCTGTTGCTCAGGGAATAAGGAGGCTCATTTTGAGGATGGGCCCACCCTGGCTTTTTGTGAAAGCAGGAGAGTGCCAGGTGGTTGGTACAGATAAACACAAAGAATGATACTGGAGGAAAAAAACAACCAGGACTTTGCCAGCAAACCCTTGCAGCATGTCTGTACACTACAACAGGTGGCAACCACTGCGATCTCTATGTCATATATGTTTACAAAGTCTGAATATGATTCACAAGTTGCAGCTCTATTCTGTGAGGCACTGAAAACACAGATGTTAGGAAGTTTCAAAGTTCAAATTGGGCCGAATCTAATACTACCATGAAATACTCCCTTTCTCAAAGTGCCTGTACTTACATTGCTAACTGCAAAAGAAGAGATCTTGGAAGTAATTATGGGAATGGGTGGTACTTACATTAAAATGTTAATATAGACTATTTAGCCTTTTTCTAAGTTTCAAGAGACATCTTTATATTTCCTTGGGAAAAAATTTGGATATTGGCTTATTAACATGCACATGTGATCTATTAGGACCAATTTTAAAAGTGAAAAGAGACATTTTCAATCAACCTGAAGAAGAGATAGAACCTTTTCCAAGATTCCCTTGTCCTGAATTCAACAATTATGATTGTGGCGAACTGGAGTAGAGAATGAGGTAAAGGAAAATATATATATTTATGACCTGCTTCAGGAGAGAAGGGTAGGAAGAGCTTTTTCATGTATTTCCTTTCAGAATTTGTTATACACCCCAGAGTGACAATGACTTCTATGAACTGCTGTCAAACACTTTTAGCAAAAAAAAAAAAAAAAAAAGAAATTTGAAAGATAGAAACACAAAAGGTTTGGAGATAACAATCATGAATAGAACAGAAAGGCAAACTCAAAATTGGATGAAAAATAAACAAACAAATATAACTTCCAGAAATTTTATCTTCTTTTAATTTCTGTGTTCCCACTACTCAGACTTATGTTTACACACAGTAACTACTCAATAGCTTTATCAAATGACTGAACAAATTTTAAAAGATTGAAAATAACTTTTATTAGGTACCTAGTGACTTACAATGTGCCATTCTCTGTCAAAGTATTTATACAGATTAGCCTGTGTAATTGCTATGTAAAGCGCTATGAAAGGTGTCTTATCCTTACTTTATAGAACAAACTAGAGGCCCAGTGCATAAATTCCTGCACGGGTGGGGTCCTGCCAATCGGGGCCAGGCCTGTCGGGAGGAGGAGACAGCGACAGCGGGAGGTTGGCCAGCAGGCCCACCCCTGATCAGGGCCCCATCAGAGCTGGGCCAGCTGGGGGGAGGGGCTGTGGGCAATTGGCCAGTGGGCCCTGCCCCTGATTGGGGTAGGGGGCCAATTTGGGGTGGGGCCGGCCATGGGAAGGTGCTGTGGGTGGTGGGACAGCTGGCCCTGTCCCCAAATGGGGCCAGAGGAGGGGCTTTGGGAGGTTGGCTGGCCAGCCCCACCCCTGATTGATGTGGGGGGGGCAATCAGGGGCGGATCTGGGTGGGGGGAGGGCCCATGGGCCTATTGGGGTGGTAGGGGCTGATCAGGGGTGGGGCCAGCAGTAGGGAGGGGCTGTGGGCGGTGGGCTAAATAGCTCCACCCCCAAGTGGGGTGGGTGGGTTGATTGGGGGCTAGTGGCCTGGGGTAGGGGCCATGGGTGGTTGGCCGGCTGGCCCTGCTCCTGATTGGAGTGGGGGGCCAACTGGGGGCAGAGCTGGCTGGGGGAGGGTATGCAGGTGGTTGGCTGGAAATCCTGCCCCTGATGGGGTGGTGGGGGTCAATCTGGGGTGGGGCTGGCTGGGGGCAGAGGCTGTAGGAGGTTGGCCAGCCAGCCCTGCCCCCTATTGGGGTAGGGGGTGATCAGGGGCAGGGACTGCCAGGGGGAGGGGCTGCAGGCAGTTGGCCAGCTGGCCACACCCCCTGATAGGGCCAGTTTGCTGGCTGCAGTGGGCATCATAGCGACCGGTCGTTCTGCTTGTTATGGCGTTCAGGTCGCTGTCTTTTTATATGTATAGATATTTGAGTTTCAGGTACATTAAATGCATTGTCCAAAGTCAGGCTGACTTCAAAGTACAAACTGTTCTTTACAGTATGGCATAATCCCTCAGAGGGTAATGGTATTGATAAGACTTTGCCAATGGAAAGAAATTTCATAGAAGACAGGAGAAGGCCATATCCACATGACCTTGCATGTTTCATATGGCAAGGAGATAAATTCTGATCTTCATTCTTAGGATCCCAAACTCTACATTAAGTACCCTATCCTCTGCTGCCTCACTAGTAATATGAGTGCAATTGCCTTTTCTCTGCAATGGTGTGAGCAGGTTTTTTGTGTGAAATATAGTCTGTATACCATGTATATATCCTAGTTGAAGAAAAACAATCATAAGATACCTGGAATAAGAGAAAAAATATATCAATAAAAATTGGGAGATTAAAAATGAGTAATTTGTTAAGGCTTCTATTGTCACAGAAAATATGTAAGAGAGAACTGGTAAGAGAGATAGAGAGTAGCAAAAGAAGTATGGTGAGTGTTGTGTGGGGAGTGGGTAAATGATCTATCGATCTATCTATAGTGTGGGGCAAAAGTAGGTTTACAGTTGCTTGCATGGAAAATAATACAATAATTAATAAATAATAATACATGAATAAACTATTTAATGTGCTCACAACTGTAAACCTAGTAAAGATCTAATAGAGATCTCAAACATAATGTCCAAAACCAAAATATCATCATCTCCTTCAAACCATATAGCTCTGTCATCTTCTCAACTGTACTCAAAGAGAACACCATTTTACTCAATAGAATCAGGATTAATTTGGTTAGAATTCCTTCATAAATACCTCTCTGATTTTTTAGCCCATTTATGTTTTATTGCAGTTGATCCAAAAAATAATATATTCAAATTCAATTGGATATCAGAAGATGAAAATAAATAATGCATGCATATGAGAGCTTTAAAACCTTAAACATCACGTTTCCTCTGGTAGACCTTGTGAATATTTTGTGGTAGGTCAAATTGAAAATATTTCATCATTTTTTTGCTGTTTCTATTTTAAAAATTGAACATTGAAACCTATTCTTAGATCACTATAACTATATTTCAGATCAAAGAAGAAAAATTACACAAATTAAAGGAAAATGAAAAACACCAACTTGCATATATTATATGATATCTATGTATGGAATTTTAAATTCAAAGAATCCTAATTTTAATAGAATCTCAGAGGCTATCTAGTAAAACTCATACCTTAGAAAACATTTGATCCACATGTCTGAGTCCCATCATGATAAAAATAAAATGAGTATTTATTTCATGAGGACATGTGTATATTTATAGTATTGTGATAGTATATTTCAAAATTGGCAAATGTGTTTTGAAATAAATAAAAATGGATTGGATTTACTCAGGTACCATATAAAATATATTTCTTTAACAGTGAATATGGAATGACTCCTTCAGCATGCAGAGGTGTTCGTGTTAGGGAATTATGGAGAAACTAGAGTCCCAGTGCATGAAATTTGTGCATGAGTAGGGTCCCTAGTGGCTGCAGACAGCCGGCCGGGGCCTCCCTCCCCTCAGTTGGCCAGCCAGCCCCACCCCTGAACTCTGGGTCTAACTCCAGGTCAAGGGAATAATTTACATATTAGGCTTTTATTATATAGGATAAAGTCAATAAGAGTAGACATGGCAGTCTAGGTCTGAAAATTAGATTAAAGTGTGTCAATTCTTAATAATTGCTATGAAAAGACAACACTGTACCATTATAATCCCTGTATCCAAGATTAGTTTTTGTAGGACTGGAGGCAAACAAGAAAAGTATTCATTATCTCAAAACCTATGTAGCGAAGTGAGTGTTCATAGCTATCAAACAGTATGCAAGTTAACAAATATAAACAAAATTAGATTTTTGTCATCTCTTGTCATTCTTGACTTTTAAATCAATCTGACACACTCACACAAATAAGCTCCAAACCTCAAAATAAAATATATTGAAGACAAAGGACAATCCTTGCTTCTTTTTTATATGGTTACTTGCCATTGAGTCTCTTAAGAAATTTTTACCCTTGACTCCAACTCCCGTTTATGACATTCTCATTTTAAAATTTCTTTGCATTTTGGTCATTTAGATTTCACTTTGGATCTAGACAAGATATATGTTCAGATCTCAACTATGACATTTAATCGCTATGAAATCTTAGGCAAGTTGCCTGTCCTATCTGATACTTAGTTTTCTAATCTATACAATAATAAAATCTGTTAGTATATATTGAGCTAATTATCATAAATGTATTTTAATCCATAAATCTCCCCATTTTAAAGTTCAGGGAGCTGAGAGAATTCAAAGCCAGTTATGAAGCACCAAGTATAATTCAATTATTTAAATATATCATTGTTTGGGGTAACACATCATATTTATCAGGGTGGTTTGCAGTTGAGATAGTGTGCATGAGATACATTGCCTTAAAAATCTTCAATAAAAATAAGTACCTGGTACAGATTTCATAGTACATATTAACTACTGTCATTAATTTATGATGACCACTATTAATATAACAACAGCAACATGATTTCATCTCCATTATGAAAACTTACACTGTAAATCTGGCATCTTTGGATGCTCCAGGTCAAGTTTCATTTTTTGTGTTCCCTCCCTCAGATCTGAACAGCTATTCCATTGCCTCTTGTAGTTCTGCACTACATATGAGAGAGAGAACTTGGATAAATATTTTTATTAAGTAGGAAAAATGTATCATTTAATAGAAAAAATGGAAATTAATTTGGCCTTCATGAGAATAATCTCAACACTATAGCACAGATTAAAAAAAAAAAAACCTCAATAGAAATCAGGAACCCACTGATATTATTGAGATTACAAACACCTTACTTGAACTTCAAACTGAAGTTAAGCCCATAATCACACAGGGAAATAATCCATAATGCCATGTCTGCAAGTAATTAGAATGACATCACCTTGCAATTTTTAAAAGAGATTTCACAAATCACATAAGCCTATATGTGATCGGCCAGGATGCTTCAGAAAGTATGTATAACAAGAATTCCTCCATTGTGTTTCAAAACTGATGCTTGAATTAGGCATGGTGAAATGCATTACTTTATACGTTGCTTAGAATATTATATATATACATTTGTTAAATATGTATGAAAAACAATCATTATAAAATATTTATACTTTTTATTATTTTGGCTAAAAATATAAAAAAGTTGTTTTTAAGGTTTAAAATCATATGTATATAATAAATGACCAGGCCTTATTATCTGAAATAGTACACTTTGTGGAAAAGGAACCCTGCTCAGCTGTTAGCTGATCGGTGATACAAGACATAATTATAAATTCCTTTAAGTGCCCTCGTTCTCTCAACTTATCCTGTATGTTGTCATCTATATATTTGGTTGTAATTAAAGTTAAAAATTATGGCACAGTGTGATATCCCCTTGTAATTTTATTTTATTTTAATGATAACTACAAAGATTAAATCCTCTTGCATGTGTGAGTTTGAAGGATTAATGAAGAGTGCTTTAATTAAGTGGTCTTGGGGAAAATGTTTTAAAATAGCAAAACAACTGAAATAAAATATTTTTTAAAATTCATAAAACTATTACATAAGGACTAAGTGAGCTCTTTAGTCAATTTTCTTTTATATCTGAACTGAAATTTTTAATTATATCTGAAATGTGACTTTTAATTGCATGAAGACTCACCTATCCACTCATTCATTTATTGCACAATTATCAAGTATGTAAAACAAGGTATGTTCTAGTTCGGAGAAAAAAATCACCACAACAGTAGCAACAGCAAATATTTTCACTTTGATCAAAATCATTATCAAACATTTCTAACATTTTATCTTATTAATATTTAACCTGTGCCCAGCTTTAAGAAGTCTAAAGATTGTTAGCAGGGATTTTAAATATCTTTCTATTATAGCATTTATCACACTATAAAAAGGGTTATTTATTTTATCTCTCTCTAGTATGAGCTCTTCAAGGGAAGGGACCATACTGAGTATTTAATGAACATTTCCTGGATCAATAATATGAATTAAAATGATAAAAATCAGTTAATTTTAAGGTATAAAATATATTTAAAAATATATCCATTACACAATTATTTTGCTCTTAATATAAACTTCCTATTCAACATGAAGTTATATTTGCTAACTATTGCAATTATAAATGCTATATTTTAACACTGAGGATTCAATAGCATTTCTAGTTAAACAGGCTACATGATAATACCTTTATATTTTCTAATTTGCAGACAATGTATTTTTATTATTATTTTAATCCTCACGAGAATATGTTTCTATTGATTTTTTTTTTTTTTTTTTAGAGAAAGAGAAATGGAGAGAGAGAAACAGAAACAACAATGTGAGAGAGAAATATCCATATGGTGCCTTCTGTATGCATCCCGACTGGGGATGGAACCTGCAACCTAGATGTGTGCCCTGACCGAGAATGAAACCCGCAAACTTTCGGTGTACCAGAAGATGCTCCAACCAACTGGGCCATCCAATCAGGGCTGCAGACATTGTTTTAGGCTTTTAAAAAATTATAATTAATTGTCTAAAATGTATTAAAATGCTGAAATATTTTAAAATATTGAACAAAAATTTAGAAAATTGAAAAAAATACCATAAATATTTAAAAGGCCTACAAGAAAACATTTAACTCTAATAATAAAACACAACATCTATAAATATTAGATGATTATCCAAAGTATGACAACTATCTATTTATATCAGTTTATACCAACATAAATAAATGGTTGAATAAATTAACAATGGCAGAGAAGATACAAATTTCCAATAAAGAATTACACATAAGTATGTGGACACTACTAAGCAACTTCTGGTCCACAGCTCACTATTAAATGAATAAAAAGAACTATAAGAGTTCTAAGGCCTTACCTACCTCTATTATTCTATTACTTTATTTATTAAAGATGTAACTCTCAGAGATATTATAATCTATGTGAGAAAACTCTACTTGCCAACATTGAAACTAGATGAAACAACAAATTTAGGAATGGCGCTACAGGCTGAGGTCATATTCTGTGTGTTTGGGGACCCCAGAGAAACTGAGCAGCGTTGTGAAACAATTAATAAGTGGATGAAGACAGAAGAGAAACAGTCCAGAGATGGAAGAGGCTGACGACGCCTTGCCATACTAGCAGTCAGCAACAGTGCGTCGCTGCAGGTTGTCCAGGACCAAACCAGAGAGGGTCGGACCTGCATTACCACCATTTGTCCACCATCCAGAACTGAAATATAATTCCTGACAAGTACACGTAAGGAACTGTTTGACACTGAAATTGGGACTCTAAAGAACGGTTGGCCCAGAAAGAAACTCACTACAGCCTTATTCATTTGCCTCTCAGCATAACCATTACTGCTTGTCTCATTTTTGGTTCTTATAAGTGTATTTCTTGTATCACATGATCTCACTCATCAAGGGGAAATAATGAACATAAACTGATGAACAAAAACAGACCCGGAGACAGGGAAGCATCGATCAGACTGTCAAACCTCAGAGGGAAGGTAGGAGAGGGTGGGGGATAAAAGGGAGAGATCAACCAAAGGACTTGTATGCATGCATATAAGCCTAACCAGTGGGCATGGACAACAGGGGGGTGGGGGCTTGCGTGGGGAGGGGTTTGGGATGGGAATGGGGGATGAGGACAAGTATGTGATACCTTAATCAATAAAGAAATTAAAAAAAAAAAAAGGAGTGGATGAGCCTGAAGGACCACTCTGAAAAATGAATGAATATGGATGAGTGAAAGGCACCCTATACCTCAAATACCTGGAATCTAACTCAGATTAATTTCTCATTTTCTTCCTTTTCCAGTTTTGGCAAAGATAACCATTCCTTCAAAATCCCGATTCCTCATCATTCCCTATAACAGCAAGCCCGGGGGCCTTTCATGGCATATCCAACCTTTCCTGACCTTTCCCTTGTCAGCAATCCAAACCATGTCATGCTAGTCTGGAAGTGATTTTCACCCATGCAGCTCTAAACTGCTAGAAGTTTCCTGCTCAAGGTATACTGGCAAATAACCGTGTAATTTTGAAAAGCTCTTGGATCCTCTCGAGTTTCCTTCCGTCAAGACCACTGAATACCCTCATTTAGCTTCTCACATTGGTCAGACTGCATCTATTCCTGCCCTAAATATTGCAAACATGGGCACACTTTCCTCTTCCATTCAATGAAAGAGGTCATGCCATGTGAATCATTACACTAAAATCAATACCTAGCAAATAATAATGACGATGATGTTGATGGCCGTTGTGAAGACTGAATGACTTCTGTTATTGAGTGGCTGGTTTTGTGCCATGCATTGCATTTGAGTTCTGAATTAAAACCAAGTTGTATGACCCTGTTTACTTTATAAAACTTGTCTGTTGAACAGATATACATGCCTAATAAATATTTGTTATAGTTGAGCTGAGGAAGTTCATTCTATAAAATCTTACTTAAGTAAAAAAGGTAATGGAGCCGAAACCGGTTTGGCTCAGTGGATAAAGCATCGGCCTGCGGACTCAAGGGTCCCAGGTTCGATTCCGGTCGGGGGCATGTACCTTGGTTGCGGGCACATCCCCAGTGGGGGGTGTGCAAGAGGCAGCTGATCGATGTTTCTGTCTCATCGATGTTTTTAGCTCTCTATCCCTCTCTCTTCCTCTCTGTAAAAAATCAATAAAATATATTTTTTTTAAAAAAAAGGTAATGGATGTATAGGAAAAACAAAGAAAAGGTCACATGAATAAAATATGCTTGTTAAGTATATGGATAAATGCATATGGACTAATGGAAAATACCTTAGATAAATATGAATATTTCCCCCTCTCCATGCTATGATACATTTATGATATTATTTTCTAAATATTTTCATCATTCTAGTATTTATATTATTCAACCTCTCTGGGATTACACCAAACAGGAATCAGCAAATACCACAGAAGTTAAATGAACAGCTTGTATATTTTCTTCCTTGTATTATTCTCCCTCAAAGATTATACTTTCATTGATCTTTTCTTTCCTCTGACATACAACTGACATGCATATTTCTTTGATTTATATCTTAATTTTCTTTTTAATGGTGGTATTTGAGGAGTTAGGTAAGACAGACAAGTTGAAAGCAAAAATGTGTCCTTAAGTCAGAAAAGCACTTTTTATTCTATTCACAAAAGAAATACAGAAATTCCACTGATAATATTTTCTCTAGTTGATTCCCAGGGACAATACTCTTCAGCATAATCTAGAGCAGACATCCTCAAACTACGGCCCGCGGGCCACATGCGGTTGTTTTTGCTGGTTTGTTTTTTTAATTTAAAATAAGATATGTGCAGTGTGAATAGGAATTTGTTCATAGTTTTTTATTTTTTAAACTATAGTCCGGCCCTCCAAAGGTCTGAGGGACAGTGAACTGGTCCCCTGTTTAAAAAGTTTGAGGACTCCTGATCTAGAGAGAGAACCATATCACTTTCTTACAGAGAAAAAACATTACATTAGAGTGATAGTTCCCTAGCATCTCTTTTTATTATTTGCTTTGGATTTTTTCAAAATTTCTACTACTCAAACACAATTTACTTGTCTAAAGCAACTTATAGCTATATCACAATTACCTTTCATACATGTAAGATGTGTGTTTCACAAAATATTTTTCTGGTTTGATGGCTTTTAAACATATATGCACACACCCAGATAAATTGTAGTATGTATACTAGTAGTGTAGATTGTTATCTTTGGAATTTGCATTTCTTCACATCTGCATTGTGGCATTATAAGCTGTATGATAATAAGTACAGCACATTTCCAGCCAAAATTTCTTAATATTAGTGCCTGGAAGGTCAATTACAATGTAAATGTACTTTGAAAGATACCAACTTGGACTTCTGTTAATGGTGAACTAAGTAATTTGCATAAATCTATCTTCTGAGAATCATTAGGGAAGCTGGATAAGATATTTTAAAAACCTGCTTGAAGGCATCACAGAGTTAACAAACTAATGAAGAATTATAAGACCAAGATTTGGGGACTGACAGGTAGGACAGCAATCCAGGGAGGTGAGCTGAGTATTTGGGTATGACTCCATCCGGCAGACATTTCCAGATTCTACAGTGGGCCACTGAGAGGTTCAAAGGGTGAAGAAGTATTTACCATTTTTGTGGATCTAGGGAGAAAAATTGCAGCCCATAGCCTGATAAACAGGACAAGATGAACTCTTTACTTTCAGCTGTGAATCTGAAAGTTTTCACCCACAAGGTAGAATGAAGCGTAGGTATACAGCTCTGCAAACAGTTTGCAGCTCAGCTGCTAATTCTGTCAATTCCAGAAATTGAATTGATTGTGGGTACCGTCCTTATTTTCCTAGCAGAAGCAAATGTAAAAATCCCTGTGTAGAAAAATAGCATCTCCCAAAGTCTCAAATTCTCTCTGCAATAGTTTCACTTCTCTCTCTTTCACACAACACACACACACACACACACACACACACACACACACACACACACACACACACACACCAGGTACATGAGGAGAAAGACAGTATAACAAAAATAAACAAGACAGTCAGATATAGACGAATGAGTATTGGTCCTGGAAGAACTTTCTCATACACATCCAAGTTAGTCTCCATTACAGAGCCTGCTTTATGGGGAACCCAATCACAATTAATAGTTCCACAAATGACCAGAGAAATCTGACATGAAGATGAGATTCTGTCGCTGGAATGTGTTGCTGCCTGGAAGGCAATGAAAAAGCCATCACCGGAAGCTATGAAACAAGGTAATTTATGACTATAAAATTTTCCCCAGTGGTAGTGAACTGAGATAGTAGTGGAAGGAAATGATCTAGAAGGTGGATTGTATCAAGTGTTTGGGAGTCATGTGAGCATAGAAAATAAAAGAACAAGGAAAACGAGATAGTTCTTGCTCAGGGCAATTCATGCTTTGAGAAACACCATGATGGGCTGAGGATGATTTGGCCATTAAAGCCTAAGGACTCTGTGTGAGTGTCTCCTGGTAGCATATGAAGAAGAGTTCATCCCCTGCGGCCACAAAGCAGAGAAAGTTAAAAATCAGAACTAAGATTTAATCTCAAAACTCTAGAAAGCCAAAAAAGTTTAAATATGAAATATAGTGAGACAGCTATACCAAGGACAAGAATCTGGCTGGGAAAAGATGAAACCTTTTAAGACTTGTGTGGAAATATTCATTCGTTTTAATTCCTCAGATTATCTGGATCATTTGAGCCTGCAGAAATGACAAATTCATCATTTCTCTCAATCAACCAAATAATTAGAAGATAAATGAAATTTCTGTATATAAGAAATCAGATTTCTGTGAGTAGTTATCTCTTCTAGAGGAACTAAGTAGAATATAAAAATTATATCGGTAAACACTACTTCTAATTAAAGTTGCAAGATATTTCACATGGAGAGCTATGGGAAATAGGCATCGAAGAAGGTAACAGTGGATTTATATCACCAGTCACTCCAGGCCATACACTTATTGGCTCGAATGGCAGGCACAGTTGTCAACAGATTATGTGTGTGTGTGTTTTTCATCTCCCTCTACTTCTACTATTTACCAAGCACATATAATTGAACTTTGGTTACATAAAAGGTGCATTCTGTAGGAATGTTTCTCAGGATATGGTGACTGATATTATGATGAAGTTTTACTTATTCTGATGTTTGTAAATATTAGTGATTTGCGGAGAACTTAGCTCCCTTGTAAATTTACCTATGATTCTGTACATCCCAATAGAATGTAGAAACTCAACAACCTAGATTTTCTTATGGCTACAAGTCTGGTAGGCAACCTGGCTCCACAAATGTGGCATATTCACAGGAGACAGCAGTACAAAATGTCTCGAATCTGTGCTGGTGAAGGTGAGCAGAAGCATTGTGCCGTTGGAAGCAGTTGTGAAAAAAGCTTCTAGAATCCAGTGCCAAAGAGTCAGCAGGCAAGACGTGGCATCTGTATCCTGCAATAATATATTCTTTTGTGTAAATGTGTTAGTGTATAATCTATTGTTTGCACCTCACAGCAGTTGACAGAAATAATCCTTCTTGGCACACTGGTGCTTACCAAGGCTGTGTTTTTACACTGATTGTACCAAAAGAGGCGGAGTAAACCTACCCCATATACACCCCAGCCTGGGTCCTTTGCCTGTTCTATATTATGATTGCAGGGATATGAAAAAAAAAGGAAAAAGAAATAATCCTTCTCTTATTCCATTAATATATTTCTTGAATTGCTTAGGAAATACAATTTCTTATATGGGTCTCTACTTTTGGTTTGAATACCAGATGAAAGTACATACTCCAAGTATCTGCTGTCTAAAACTGTGGTCAACAAATAGATTTGTTGCTTTTTAAATTAGCAATGAAATAAACTTAAAAAATTAGTTTCTGTGGTCATATCAGACACACTTTAAGAGCTATTAGTCACATGTGGCTAGCAGCTATAGTATTTCACAATGCAGATATAGAACACTTCCATCAATGAAAAGAGTTCTGTTGATAGTGCTGCTTGAGGCATAGACAACGTACCTAGGACATGCATGACTGCCTTTAGATTAGAGAAGACTTTCTTAATGGATTGATTGATTCTATTAACAGTTTCAAGTTATGACCTTGATACTATGTGATATTATAGTCATCCTTCACTCCATTATTCTATTTGATTTTGCTATTAAGGTTACAAGGGATCAAATTAGAAACAGAGCTCACTTCATTTTAGACTAACAGAAATCAAATTTCATTAGCACTCATTATACTAAACATTGAAGGCTTCCTCCCTGCTACCTCCTCGTGAATGATATTAAACTCTCTTAGTAAAATCTAAAGGCTGACACTAACAGATTCGATCTTTTAGCAAAATACATTTGGCTTATGTCTGAGTGTTCAATTTGGTTCAATGATGCCTGAAATGCAACATGGGAGGAAGGCATTTACTGTATTTGCCTGCCTAGCAAACCCATCTCCTCCTTTTGCTAAGGGTCCTACAATTTTTCAAATATTCCCTGTTATACACAACCTTGGTACTTCTGTAAATCAAGGTGATCCACCCACCCTCCTTCCCCTGGCCTAGAGCTTGGGTTTGGAAACAAGGCAACCAATTGCTTTATGCTGCAGAACATATTACAAAAAGAAAAATTAAATGGAAGGAATACATCCCAACAGCTGTTACCTAAACAAGTCCTCACGGGTTCCTCTTTCCTAGACCCCAGAACTGTCCTCATTTTGTACTTCCTGAAATTTAATTGTTTAACCATTTTTTTCTTTGAATATGTATCTTCCTTCTAGCTTATAATGATTTGCTTAACTTTGTTTTTAAGATGGCCAGTTAGTTTTTGAGAAAGTATTTAAGGCTGGAGGGAGTCCTAAATAGTGATGAGAATCCATATTGGGATTTTCTTGGGATCTACTTGACATTCTGAAGTGCCATTTGTGCCTCCTTGCCCTCTGCCATGGTAACTTCTCACACTGTTGATGAGTAGCTTCACACCATCATAATCCCCATGGGTCTTTCAATTTAGCTCCTAGGAATGATTTAACCACAACAAAGCCTCCTTCTGCCAGAATACTGCTTTAAACCCCCCCACAAATGTTAACTCTATTTGAAGTTAAATGCCCACCTGTTTGTGCTATGAGAGATGTTGGCAAATAGAAGGAAAATGAAAGAACTCCTATTTTAGAAAAATTTAAACTTGTCAAATTCATTGTAAATTTTTAAAAACCATAATGTCAAAGTGATCTGTTTGGTGAAAACATATTTAACTATTATTTTCTGTGTTAACATATGTTCCAATAGCATTGTTAGACATTTGATAATATATTTTCCTGAACCATCTTAAGATTATCCTATCTAATAAAAGAATAATATGCAAATTAACCATCACTCCGCTAAACCCACCAGCCACGCCCACCAGCCACGCCCACCAGCCCATCAGAGCGAGTATGCAAATTAACCCCAACTAAGATGGCTGCAGCCACAGAGAGCAGGAGGGAGGTTTGGGTTTCCTTGGCAATGGAGGAAGCCAAGCTTTCCACACACCCTGGTGGGCCCAGGCATCCACTCAAGGGTACAAAGTTTCAATTACAGAAGGTAAATAAATTCCAACAGAAATGGCGGCAGCCACGGACCTGGAAGAGCAGGAGGCTAGGGTTTCCCCGGGCGATGGAGGAAGCCAAGCTTCTGCAGCCCCGGCCAGCCTAGGCCTCCACTCCAGGCTACAAAGTTTCAATTATAGAAGATAAATAAATTCCAACAGAAATGGCTGCTGCCACGGAGCGAGCAGGAAGCTTGGCTCTGCTCCAGGCTACAAAGTTTCAATTGTAGAAGATAAATAAATCCCAGATACCAGGGCCTCCACTTGGGTCACTGGGGGGCATGGCTGGCCTGTAAACCACCACAGGCCCCTCACCCAGGCCACCCCACACCCCATGGGAACCCCCACCCTGATCCGGGACACCCTTCAGGACAAACCAGCTGGCCCCCACCGATGCACCAGGCCTCTACCCTATCTAATAAAAGAGTAATATGCAGATTGACCATCACTCCAATACACAAGATGGCTGTCCCCATGTGGTCAAAGATCCTGCCCCCATGTGAACACAAGATGGCCACCACAAGATGGCCAGCAGGGGAGGGCAGTTGAGAGGGACCAGGTCTGCAAGGAAGGGCAGTTGTGGGTGATCAGGCCAGCAGAGGAGGGCAGTTGGGAGGCACCAGGCCTGCAAGGGAGGGCAGTTGAGAGGGATCAGGCCTGCAAGTTAGGGCAGTTGGGGGTGATCAACCCTGCAGGGGAGGGCAGTTAGGGGTGACCAGGCCAGCAGAAGAGGGCAGTTGGGGCAAACAGGCTGGCAGGGGAGCAGTTAGACATCAATCAGGCTGGCATGGGTGTGGTTAGGGGGTGATCAGGCTAGCAGGCAGAAGTGGTTAGGGGCAATCAGGAAGGCAGTCAGGTGAGCAGTTGGGAGCCAGCTGTCCTGGATTGTGAGAGTGATATCCGACTGCCCGTTTAGGCCCGATCCCGGTTAGCTAGGGCCTAAATGAACAGTCGGACATCCCTGGAGGGGTCCCAGAATCGAGAGGGTGCAGGCTGGGCTGAGGGACACCCCCCCCCCATTTATAAATTTCGTGCACCAGGCCTCTAATTATTATATACGATATAAGTTATTTTAAATTATTATATAAGATATAAATTACTTTAAAACTATTGGTTCAACCAGTGTGTGTGCCTCAATAATTTTTAAAATATGTAAAAATACATTATGAAAAACTTGGTAAGCTAACAATTCCACAAATTTAAAGGGCTTAGAGATTAAAAAATTGCCAATGTGAAGTAATACCAAACAAATAGACATTTATTTTGATAAATACAAATATTTGTTATACTGAGATTTAACCTCAGGGTACAGAAGATAGGTTAAAGTTTGATTTAAATTCACACATCCATCCTAAAAGGTTTACAAAGTGTACCTTCTATTTATTCATACATGCATACTAGTCTGCTTCAATATTTGAATATAAATTAATAAGTGAAAAGCATCTGTGTATGTAAATTCCAGCAAAGTCACATCTAAAAATCTCCCCTATCAGACCACCTTGCAAAAGAAAGAGGATTTGAATTCTGCATATTAAGTATTTGGCAGAAGTAAGTGTCACAGTAAAACGCATGCTATGAATGTCAGCCATTAAATGGAAAACAGCTAACAGGAAAAGCCACTCATTAACCTATTTACATAGTGTGTTCTCCTCTTCCCTGTTTTATAAGAGACATTTTAGGAATATTTGAAAGAAAAAGAAGTTTAAGCATCTAAAATCAATAAAGCATCCAACATGTTTTATAGCTACACATTATATGAATTTAAGTAGTTATTTATTTTTTTAATTTAATAAATATTGTTCAGATTATTACAGTCCTCTTTTTTCCCCCCATAGCTCCCCTCCACCTGGTTCCCATCCCACCCTCTTCCCTTACCTCCCCCCCACTGTCCTCATCCATAGGTGTATGATTTTAGTCCAGTCTCTTCCCGCACCACCCACACACCTTTCCCCCTGAGAGTTGTCAGTCCACTCCCTTTCTATGCCCCTGATTCTATTATATTCACCAGTTTATTCTGTACATCAGATTTTTAATTCACTTGATTTTTAGATTCACTTGTTGATAGATATGTATTTGTTGTTCATAATTTTTATCTTTACCTTTTTCTTCTTCTTCCTCTTCTTAGAGAATACCTTTCAGCATTTCATATAATCCTGGTTTGGTGGTGATGAACTCCTTTAGCTTTTTCTTATCTGTGAAGCTCTTTAGCTGACATTCAATTCTGAATGTCAGCTTGGCTGGGTAGAGTACCCTTGGTTGTAGGTTCTTGCTATTCATCACTTTGACTATTTCTTGCCACTCCCATCTGGCCTGCATAGTTTCTGTTGAGAAATCAGCTGACAATTGTATGGTGCTCCCTTGTAGGTAATTAACTGTTTTTCTCTTGCTGCTTTTAATACTCTCTTTGTCTTTTGCTCTTGGCATTTTAATTATGATGTGTCTTGGTGTGGTCCTCTTTGGATTCCTTTTGTTTGGGGTTCTGTGCGCTTCCTGGACTTGTAAGTCTATTTCTTTTACCAGTTTTCAGTCATTATTTCTTCAAATAGGTTTTCAGTATCTTGCTCTCTCCCTTCTCTGGCACCCCCATAATTCTGAAGTTGGTACACTTGAAGTTGTCCCAGAGACTTCTTACATTATCTTCAAATTTTTGGATTCTTTTTTCTTTTAGCTTTTCCAGTAGAGTGATTTTTGCTTCTTTGTATTTCAAATCTTTGACTTGATTCTTGCGTTCCTCTAGTTTGCTGTTGGGTGTCCGTATAATTATTTTTTTATTTCAGTCAGTGTATGTTTAATTTCTAGTTGGTCCTTTTCCATATCCTCGAGGGTCTCTCTCATATCCTCGAGGGTCTCGCTAAATTTATCGGCCTTTTCTAGGAAATTCTTGAAAAACCTTATAACCATGGTTTTGAACTCTATCTCCAGTCGTTTGTTTTCCTCCATTTCTTTGGTTTGTGCTCTCTTTCTTTGTCTCCGCATTCTCGCTGCTTCCCTGAGTTGGTAGGGTAGCTTTGTGTGCTAGTTGTCCTATATGGGCCAGTGGCTCAGCCTTCCCAGTTACCTGAGGTGGACACACTTGGTGCACCCCTTTGTGGACTATGTGCACAGCCTTGTTGTAGTTAAGTCTTGATTGTTGTTGGTATCAGTGGGAGGAGTTGACCTCCAGGCAAATTGGCTGTGAGGATCAGCTGTGTCTATGCTGGGAGACAGCCTTATTTGACTAGACTTGCAAAATTGGAAAAGCCTCTGTGCTCAGCTTGGATGTGGTGAAGTTTCAGGGTGGTGCCTACAGCCTTGGCTTCCTGTCAGCCCCGCCCTATGAGGTTTCTGGGTCTCAGTGTCCCTTGGTACTCGCTTCAAGCACCTCTGAGAGAAAGGAACCCTTGTGTTTCGCCCGCTGCCAAACAGTCTAGTCTCTCCCCTAATTAATCTGGATTCCCAGATTCTCGCCTGGAACTGGGGTTCAGCGCAGTCTGGAGCTTTTGTCTCCTTCCCGATAGGGCAATCCAGCGACACAGTCAACAGTCCGTCCTCTGCGTGCATTCACGTGTGCGCCTCCGGAGCTCTGCCTTTCGCCGCTCCCCTGAGTTTCCGCCTTACAGCCCAGATCCCCCAGTATGAGCCTGGGTCCCCAGGGTCTCTCCCAGAACTGGGGTTCAGTGCAGTCGGAGCTGGGTTTCAGCGCAGTCCGGAGCTTTTATCTCCTTCCCGCTAGAGAACGCCAGACAGGCACTCAGCCGCCCCGTCCTCTCCAGCTCCGTCCTCTCCGCACACGCGCGCCCATGTCTCAGTACCTCAGGCTTTTACAGCTCCTCTGATTTTCCTAGTGGTTTTCTCTTTCCTTCTAGTTGTAGAAATTCCAGTCAGCCAGCTTTCCTGTGGTTCTGGATGATGTCCGTTTTGTCTTTTAGTTGTATTTTTGAAATTGTTGTGCGAGGCTGCAGTTTAGGTGTTTAACTATGCCACCATCTTGGTTTTCCTAAGTAGTTATTTTTTAATTTTTTAACATATATTATTGTTGTTTTTTTTTTACAGAGAGGAAGGGAGAGGGATAGAGAGTTAGAAACATCGATGAGAGAGAAACATCGATCAGCTGCCTCCTGCACACTCCCTACTGGGGATGTGCCCACAACAAGGGACATGCCCTTGAATGGAATCAAACCTGGGACCCTGGAGTCTGAAGGCCGAAGCTCTATCCACTGAGCCAAACCGGTTAGGGCTAAGTAGTTATTTTTAATTTTTCAGCTACACTCAAAGCTTAAGCATGTTTATTTAGAAGATATTTTAAATTCACATTCTTAAGCAAACTCTATTGTTTATACTGTCCATATTCAAACATTTTTCAATAATTAAATATTTACTTCCCAAAATAAATAATTAAACTAGCCCTAGTATGATTACCATGTTCATAATGTATAATACAGTTAAGCTTAGAAATAATTGTGTTAGAAGGAGAAATGAGATCTAAATGATCCATGTATTACAAATGAAATACAAATGTACACAAGCATTCACTTCTCCTAATCTGTAGGTTTTTCTTATAAATTAGAACTGTGTTCATCAGCACAAGTGCGCCATCAAAACATATAAATGAAAGGTCTTTGTCTTCACAAAGTAGTTATAGCTAGCATCTATGCCCCTGACACTTATCCGCTAGCTTTTGTCATCAATCACCCACATCTGTGGATGCGGTCTCAACCCTCAATGATTTTCAGTGTCACATTAGGAAAGGAGAGATCTAGTTAAACCTTTTCACTATGAGTGCTTTGGAGGTGGCAGAGATGATTGTCATGTTGTCACATGGAGACATGTTGCTTCTAGCACTTCTTGATTCTTCGATAAATATGTTAGATCATTACTAGTAGGTCAATAACTTGCCCTTCTCACCTATGATTAGAAACACTATTTTTTTCAAAGTTCCTTATTGATTGTTTCTAGCTGTTTTTATAACTTTCAAAAATAACAAGAAAATATCATTTAATGCTGCTGCCAAAATAATCTATGGAAGAAAAACAACCACAGGTGTACCATACAATAAGAATAAGCTGATTTCTTATGTAGCCAGTGTTGTAATTGTGTAAGAGCCAATTCTAACTCCGCAATCTATTGCTTAACACCTGATGCTTAACACTTCAATAAAGTCAAGTCCAGATGAGCTGGCATTCTTCATATTCTTACAAATACATTACTGTCATAATTATTAAAGAGTAAAAAAAATCAGTTTACTATAAACTGACATTGGCATCTGGAATGAATGAGATCACATAAATGTATTATATTATGGAACTAAAGACCAAGAAGAAACAAGTATCATTAATGTTAAATATATATTTCTCCAAAAACAAATCCCCCCACACAGAGGCATATTTATGTGCTATAATCACACACACACACACACACACACACACACACACACACACACAATCACACACACACACACATACACAAATTAATATTAGTAGCAAACCCTAGATATTTAAAGTCACCAATGATTAATTATTCCAACAGTGTTACCCACTAAGCCTCAGAGACAATTATTTTCATTTCAGTTCCACTAGTGTGCAAAATTTAAATGTCAAAATTTAGCACAGTGTTTAATGAGTGAATATATATTAGAAGCCACTGCTCTTGAAATCTTAGGTAAATCATTATTAAGTTTTTATTAATTTTAGTATATGACATTTATTCATTTTTTCATACTAGTTTTATTTCGTATTAATTACCTCCTGCTTTGAAGATAATCTATTTAATATTTTTTTTAAAATGTGCTTTTCTCATAGAGTTTTCCTTATACACAAGAATTACCTTTGTAATATGTCTTCTAAGGCAACTGGACTGTATCATATCCAATTATTATTAACAATGCATTATTAATCCTGAATGCAACCTAGGACAAAATATAATCTAATTATGTGGGAAATCTATAGATGTTGTTCCTACCTATTAAAGAAATACATCATTTAACCTACTGAGAATCAAGGGAGGTAAATGCTTCAAAGAGTTGATAATAAATAGCTGGCAAAATTTTGGGCGGAAGTGTAATTATATAAATAATTTGATTTACTGTCATTATTATTTTTTTATTGTTTAAGGTACTACAAATAGTAGTACATATTTCTCCTTTTTTCCCCCATTGACCTCCCCCCAACCTCTCCTACCCTATTTATCCCAACAACACTGAGGACTGAGGTTTTCTTGCAATTCCAGTTTATAGGATCTCAACCCAGTGAAATTACTTTATCAACTAACATTTTAATTCAAGGGGATGATTCATCAAACTAGGTGCTAAAATTGAGCGATCGCAGCTTAATCATCTGGGATCTAGAAGCAAAATTTATTTATATACTATTGCAAATTGCAACCTTCCTATCGAAAACAAACAAAACCATCAATAGAAGCTTATACCTGTAGACCTTAGACTTCAGTTTAGCCTCTAATTAAATTTGAGGGCAATGGTTTTATACCAATATTTTATAAAGTTTTTGCATGGAGGTAAATACCGGTGTACAAGAGGAATAAGAGCAAGTTCTGGTAGAGAGGATTCATGCATGAGAGGATACCTCAGGGAAAGCTTTCAGTTCAGATGAAAGGGAATGCAAACACACACACACACACACACACACATACACACACAATGCCAATAACTGAAATAGTCCAACAAACAAAATGTTTCCTAAAAGAAGGTTTCATTTTGTCAGGTGATAGCTAGACTTGATTTATTAGGTTTGGTTGTTTGTTTCATTATGTTTCTTGCAGGTGGGGCTAGGTGAGGCTAACAATGTATTTTGAGGAACAGGAGACAGTTCAGGTATAACAACAGGAGATTGGAGGCAGTGTGAGAGAAAAACATGTCGAAAGGAGGTCTACAGGTTGAAAGAATGAGAGACTGAGGAGAAGAAATACATTTTAAGAGAAAAAACTAAGATTATGCTGTGTAGAGTATAATATAAATCTCAATCTTTTGCTCAAACTTAATTAAAATAATCAATTTCTGGTTGATGTTTTATTTTTTGGGGGGGAATATGAAGGGTGACATAGGTTGATTGCTCTGGAAACAGACTTTAAGATAGCTATTTGGATGCAATTATTTCAGAGTGAACACCTATGTGCAGTCTCACCTTGAGGCAATTGTTAAGGGTCTTTATATAACACTCTCTACCATCAGCTAGTTCTTCTATGAAACAACACCACCCTGAGACCAGTCACGGGATGATCGCCTCCTGGCAGGGTGTGAGTGGGATTTTGGTCACAGTGACTCCCTTCAACTGAAGCCAGTTTCTAAACTGGGAATGAGTGGAGGCTGTCAGCAACTATCACTGCTTACAATTATGGGGAATGAAATATCCATTGTGGTGATCCTTTCTTTTGCTGTGCAGAAGCTTTTATGTTTGATGTAGTCCTACTTGTTGACTTTTGCTCTTGTTCTTTGATCTTTTGATATTATAGGCAAAAAAACAAACAAACAAACAAAAAACACTGCCAAGACTAATATCAAGAATCTTTTTTCCTATGTTTTCTTCTAGGGGTTTTAAGGTATCATGTCTTATATTTATACTAGAGGCCCGGTGCATGAAAATCCATGCACTGGAGGGGGTTCGCTCAGCCCAGCCTGCCACCTCTCACAGTCTGGGAGCCCTTAGGAGTGGGAGGCGACCTGGTGATCAGGGGAAGGTGACACCCCATCACACCTCTGCTGCTGCCAATGCTGGCAGCGCAAGCCTTGGCTGGCCCTGGTTACTAGAGCCTCATGCAGCCCTGGGTGGCTGGGCAGCCACCATCCAAGGCTTGCCTGCATCTAGGGCTGGCCCTGGACAGCTTGGGGGCTGAGGGGGATGGGGGACTCTGGAGGCAGGCATGCAGCAAGGCTGGGCCCGCCTGGGGGCAGGCCAGGCCTTGCTGTGTGCCTGCTGCCCTGGCAGGGCTGAGGGGACTGGTCACTGCCATCTTGTGGCTGTGGCCGCCATCATCTTTGAGGGCAGGGCAATTAGCATATTCCCTCCTTAATGGCTGTGGGTGCCACCATCTTTGCGATGGTGTGAGGGTCAATTAGCATATTCCCTCTTTATTAGATAGGGTTAGGATCCATTTCAAGTTAATTTTTCTGAGTAGTGTAAGACAGAGGTACAATTTCATTTTCCTGAATGTCGTTATCCAATTTTTCCAAAAAAGTTATTTAAGAAACTATCCTTTCCCCATTAGTTTTCTTGGCTCCTTAGGAAAATACTAGTTGACAGTATATGCAGTGGTTTAATTCTTGGTTCTCTTCTGTTCCCTTGGTCTATTAAATACCCAAGTATTGAGCAACAGATGAATGGGTTAAAAATGTGATATCTACACTAATAAAAGAGAAACATGCAAATTGACCATCACTCCGCTACACCCACCAGCCAATCAGGAGGGAATATGCACATTAGGACAAAGATGGCAGCTGCCCAGATGCTCCAGGTGTGGAGTGGCCAGGCAGGGCAGGACACCTGCTATGAGAGGGAGGGCGAGGGGTGGGTGCGAGGGGGGGGGGAGAAGGGATCTACAGGAGCAACACTCCGGCTACAGAGAAGATGAACACTGCAGACTCTGGGCGGAGTCTGCAGCGAAGATGAAGGTGGCAGACTCTGGCCGGAGTCTGCAGCAAAGATGGCAGACTCCAGTCGGAGTGAAGGCCTGGGTCCCAGGTGCCGGAAGAAAACCAGTGCTGGAGGCCAAGGGGAGGAAGGCCTATTGCATGAATCTCTTCATGCAACAGGCCTCTAGTATATATATATTACAATGAGATATTATTCATCCATGAGAAATTAGGAAGTTCTGTCATTTGTGACAACATGGATAGACCTTGAGGACATTATGCTAAGTGATATATGTCAGAGAGAGAAAGACAAATATTGTATGATAACACTTATATGTGGAATATTAAAAAACAAACATGAAGAATGGTGATAATAAGGGGCTGAGGGGTTAGGGAGAGGAGAAATGTTTAAGGGTTCAAACTTGCAAGTGGTAGATAAATAAGTTCTGGAGATCTCATGCACAATATAGGGATTATAGACAATAATACCATACTATCATCAACATCAAACTTATTAAGATGCTCTATCTTAACTATTTCTACCACACAAATGATTATTATTATGCTGTACTATAGAGGAGCTAGCTAATGCTACAACAGCAATCACTGTATTATAGATTGCAATGCAATATATAAACATATCATATCATCATGTTGTACACCTTAAAGTTACACAATGTCATATGTCAAATATACTGCAATTGAAAATAGAAAGTAATCTTGGAGGTATCCATTAAGAAAAATGTGAAGAAGAACTTCAAGGAGGGGTTGAAGCCAGAGCTATGTCTGCCTACAAGAGAGTCAGTTACTTCATTTAGATATGGGGAGCTCTCATCACAATAAAGGAGAGGTAAAGAAGGTAACATGGACTTATATGAACCTTGAATTGCTTCAGTTCAATAATCCATCCAACTTAAGTGTACTTATCATTTTGCAGTTTCAAGGTGCTCTTTTTTCCTCTGTTATTGCTCATTTTCACATAAACTTTCATTCAGTTTGTCATTTTAAATAATTTATGTAACTCTCTTTTGCACTTATTTGAAGAATAACAGAAGATAAAAACGTGAGAAAATTAAAAGGGATTTATTTTTGCCAACGGAAAATATAGGTAATTTATAGAAAAGCTGGAAATGAGGACCCATTAAGAGTTTTCCAAAGTATGTCAGTTAGAACCATGGAGTTTTAAATATTTTCTTTATTGTAATCATTCCTGCTGGAAAGAAGGAGATCATTAGAGTTAAGTTAGCAAGAGAATGATAACCCTGAATAGAGTTATTAATCATGTGCACACGGTGTGCAGACAGGATGAGAAGATACTAGCCAAGACCCTGACACAGGAAAGAGTTACTAGAAACATCTCAGTTCCCACATGCAAGCAGATAAGTGCCCTTCACCAGATTTTGCAGTGAGCTACTGGCAATAGGCAGGGCAAAGGAAACTGTTGTTAAAACAAATGCCAGGTATTCAAATCGGTAAATTCAATGTGGGGATTTGATCTTAGGGTAATTTTTTGATGGATTCCCTTGCTTTTACCAGCATGCATTTTTGCTGTAGAGAGAAGGGTGTTTTCTCCCTATTTATTCTACATTAGTCAAATATTTTGAGAATATTGTAGTTTCATTAGATGTCAGTCACAAAATCCATTAATAGTTTCATGGAAGTTTAACAGCTATTGTTTAAGGATAAGTATCATTAATCATGGTCTGCTATATGGAAGCACTAGGAAATAAAATGACCTGAAAATTTTTGAGCAGTTACTGTTCTGCTTACTTTTATCAAGGTTATAAGGTCAGATTTCATTTCATTTATGCTTTTTTTTCTGATTGATGTTTTTACCTTAATTTATGAATAACAAAAAAATCCTCCTTAAAATTAGTATATATCTACAAAGTATTCACTATTTCAAGTTTCACTAAGTATAATTGTTAGGCACATGCTTGCAATCCATTATGCGCTGCTTGCCCCTCCCAGCGATTTTCCTGTTATTCTCATTATAGGTCTCATGATGAAATGCCTTTGGCTTCCAATAAACTGCCTCACCCAGTTTCCAGTGGACTGCCTACACCTGGCCCCCACCTGCACCTGGTCCAACTGGTTACTCTGACTGACCTTTACAGGAGACATAAATATCCCGCTCCCCCTACTCTGCCCCGCTGATGCCATTTTGGTCTCAGCCCTTTTGCTAGCAGATGTAACAATAAATTTATAATTCTTTACCCCTTTTGGCCTCGTGTGCTCCTCCGTAGGTGACCCTAACAATATTTTTTAAAGAAATTGTCTTAATATTTTTTTTAATTCTGACTGGTCAGATTAATTCTCATATTAAGTACTGAAATAAGTTTAGATGCCCTTGATAATTACAGACTGAATATACAGTTAAAATTGGCTCAATTTATGATGAGGTCAAAGACTCTAACATTTGATTCGCATTAAATTGTGATATTAGAGTGAAAAACTGCGTGGAAAGTGCCCATTGGTAGTGCTGAACCACACTAAACCATCCTAAGGACACAGCCAGCCTCAGGAGATCTGGAATAAATCTAGTCCTAACTTTATAAACTCAGACTCCTGTTCTCCTTTGGGTTATACAAAGACAAAAAATAAAGTTAATGTGCATAGATGGGGGTACATTCTGAATTTACAACAATGATCTTGGTTGCACTGTACCTACCAACAAATTTAACCCTGCTCTGGCACATTTTTAAGTAAATAACTATGCACAAAGAATGTGCTCATTGTTTTTTACAACATGGCATATGCATGTATCTGTGTGCATATATTCTAGTATAAATAGACTAACCTTCTCCTTAGAATTACAGCAAAATTCCCTGGTGTGACACAAAAAGACTGCATTTTGTTGTGTTTTTTTTTTTTAAAAAAAACAAACACAAAACCGTTCAGGTCTATTTAGTCTGGATTAGGACACAACCAATGTGCTTCTGATTCTTCATGCCTCTTCTTGTATGAACTAAGGGAACAGTTGGGTGGATATCACAAATCAAATGACATGAATTTGAATTAATGGTGGGAGAGGGGTGTCCCAAAGGAAAAGTGGTGTGGTATTATAAGACAAGAAAATGGATACAAAGCAAAAAGCGATACATGTTTGTATGAGTAAACACGTACAAATATATATGACAGACGTTAATACTTTTTAATTTCCTCATAGCCTTATACCATACTAGTTAATTAGAAGCTGAATTTAGATTAATACATTATTTTATGTAAGATATGATTTTCATTTTTTGACCACTGATTCAGCCACCTCACCCCACCCTATGCCTCCCACCTGTCACTCCAGTCTTCAATCATTCTTTAACCCAGAACAACTCTGACCAAGGAGAAAAGTATGTCTCCATTTCAGAACAAAACTAACCTTCGGCTATCCAAAGGTGGCTCAAAATCAGGTCATAGGAAAACAAAGAGAAGGAAAATAAAATCAAAGACAGCATAAAGCTAGCTCTAGTGTGTAAAAATGTTTTTCCTTCTTCATTCCCCTTGCAAAACAACCACCTCTTCTAGGACCTTAGGTGATCAGATAAATAATTGTTTAATCCTTCCTGATCCACAGGATTCTGCCTCAACCTTCCCCTCCTTGTTGTTCTATCTGGCTCTATACATCAGAATTAATGCTTTAATAAAATGTGCTTCGTTTTTGACCCCCCAAGCTCCTCCCCCTTTCCTTCCTTTCTTTTCTTGCCCTTTAATTAAAGCTCCCAGTTATGGTAATGCCTAATAAGCACCTTCTATACTTCATGAGAGCCTATTCAAGAAGCAACTGGCAAGGTTACTCCCTGCACACCTGTGATAAGTGTAATTGGGTTCCCTTTTGGTCTGAATAAATGTTCCTAAGGGAGCACTGATTCCCCCACACTCTTTAACCCTCAAGGAAGAATTTCAGAATTCCTCTGTGTAATCAGCTTGCATATAAACGTAAATATAAATGGCCCTAGCTGGTTTGGCTCAGTGGATAGAGCATCGGCCTGCAGACTGAAGGGTCCTGGGTTGGATTCTGATCAAGGGCATGTACCTTGGTTGCAGGCTCCTCCCCAGGCCCTGGTCAGGGCTCCTGCAGGAGGCAGCCAATCAATGTGTTTCTCTCACATTGATGTTTTCTCTGTCTTTCCCTCTCTCTTCCACTCTCTCTAAAAATCAATGCAAAAATATCCTTGGTGAGGATTAAAAAATAAAAAAATAAACATAAATCTAAATGGCTGCTCATCTTTCAATTCCAGTCATCTGTAAACTAAGGTTAAGGCAAGAAAAAAATTAAAAGTATATTGTACTCTGGAGATATCTTAAATCCTGCCACCAATCTCTTCAGGGACAGAAATCTTAGAAAAGATAGAATATCCACACTCACTTATATTTCTTCATCTCCATCTCAAGTGACTATCATAGATGCATAAGCAATAATTGCTTGTTCTTTCATATCACTGAAGTGTTGAGGTTATTTGTTATACAGCATTATTTCAGCAATTGGTGATTAATAGATGACATATATACTGATTTTTAATATCTGATCACCCACCCCACTTCTATGCACACATTCCTTAAAATGGCAATTTATTATTTACCATGTCAAGTCAGAATTTTCAAAAATTAGTTGAAAAATAATGAATCAACTATTGGATGTATAGCTATGTAATGATACTAATAGGTAGAAATAGAAAAACAATAGTAAAATGATAAAATGTATAAAGACAAAAGTAATTATAACTCAAAACGTTACTTATAAACTTTGTAGGTATTACTGTACACAATATTCAGGGTAAACAAATCAAATTAGAAGCATATGTATGACAAAGTTTCTTTACTTTTGCTCTTCAAAATATTCATATAAAAATCTACTAATCAAAATGCCAATAAAATTACAAAATGATAAGTGACTGCAATTATTATAAACAACTTCATTTGCATTTAGGTATTTAATTCATACTTATTTACATAATATACATAAAAGAATCACTAGTAAGGTATACACAAAAAATCCAGTTTTTTCTTGGAGAATTCTTACCAGCCAAGTCTAATCAGTGCTTGGGGAAATTTTAAGTAAATGAGCAAAATAGGGGAAAAATAGGTAATATTCATCTCATTCAAATCTGTTATCCATTTTTTAAAATATATTTTATTGATTTTTTACAGAGAGGAAGAGAGAGGGATAGAGAGTTAGAAACATCGATGAGAGAGAAACATCAATCAGCTGCCTCTTGCACACCCCCTACTGGGGATGCGCCCGCAACCAAGGCACATGCCCTTTGACCGGAATCCAACCTGGGACCCTTGAGTCCACAGGCCGATGCTCTATCCACTGAGCCAAACCGGTTTCGGCTATTATCCATTTTTTATAAATATATATATATATATATATATAGATCACATTAAGTCTTTTACATGAGGACCTCATTTTTATTGTCACTGCACAATAAGGACATCTTACCTTATATGTTTACATATAATATATTTAGTATCTCTGAAAACATCAAATGGTAAATATCCCAAATTGTCTCAATACTTTATGGAAAGTTTTATTAAATATATATGTATATACATTTTTGATTCACTAAAATAAAAAGTGTACATTACTAATATTAATAAATATTGGCCATAAATACCAAAATTTATTATATCAAACTTTAATTGAAGTGAAAATATAAATAATAATGAAATCTATGTAAGAAGATACATTAAATAGTTTTCTTGTTTTTGTACTTGAGTTCCTATAAACATAGACTGAAGTACTTATTGTGAATTCTATATTTATTCAACAAGTGTATTAAGTGGCCACACTTATGACATAAGATGCTCTTTCACTTCTTCAAGTATATGAACATGAAAAACAATGACTGATTTCTGGGATTACAAGAAGGGAATGTCTCATCATGGCCATCAGTCATCATTCTGTGATTTTAAAATGTATGAAGCAAAATTGACAACTAGAGGAGCACATGATTGCTATGTTCCCATCAGTACTAGGAGATCTTAGGAATCACATCATTAGGGAAGTCCATAGTTAAACCCTCTAATGTAATGTAATGTAATGAATCACATATGATGTATAATCACCAAGCACAGGCACTTGAATATGATATTGCTTCATTATATACCACCAATTATAATAAAGGCTTCTCAAAAATATATTCCATAATAAAACACTCTATTATTAAAAAAAACAGATAAAACACAGACAAAACATTCTCAACAACAGTTTCTAAGAATTCACGCAAGTCAGACTACAAATATCTAATATTATTCTGTTATATAAATCAAAGATATGAAGCATAGATTAGTCATAAGAAACAGCTGTCTTGAAAAATAAATCTGATTTATTCATTTAATAAGAAATCCTTGGCACTGAACAGGTCACTGCTCAGTTGGGAATGTAAATATGAAAAATATAAATATAGTAGCAGAATTTCTAATAAAGAAGATGCTTTCTGGAATATGATGCATTATGGATTCCTAAATCTATGTTAATATGATGAAGTGACAAACCACAATTTCTTATGATTTATTCTTTCTATGTGACTTTAGAGTTTTCTTCCCTTCAGCATGTCTATTACTAAGTCAACAATTCTTATTACTTTAAAACAATGAGAATAAAATAAAATGTGGAATGGCAGTCCCAGATATTACTTTACCGCTACAATAGCAGTTTTACAGTGTATAACGATTGCAATTATGTTTGCTAACTCTCCCAAGGTTAACTATGTAAAGATATTCATATCGTTATATAACATAATTGGCGTTGTTTGATATGCATTTTGCTCATCTAACCTAGAAGTGTAACATCAAAAACTGGGTCCTTAAACTATCTGCTTTCGTAGATCTTACCTTCAGATAGAATGTCAATTTTGATGTAAAAAGTAATATTTAATCTCCTTTTTACAAGTGAATTGCATAATATTAATTATTTGATTACACTGTTCGTTTTTTTAAATGAGAAGGAAGTCTCTAAGGAATGGATGACAAATGCATGCTAAAAGCAGTTTATAAATTATATATGAACGTTTAAAGGGTTTCAAAAATATCCTACTTTCAGAGCAAGGCAGGGGTGGGAGAGGTGAGATTAACTGGGGAATTTATATGCATATGTGCATAGCCCATGGACACAGACAACTGTGGTGAAGGTCTCAGTGAGGCGGATGGAGGGTAGAAGGGGGTCAATGCAGAAAAAACACACAGGGGACATCTATAATATTTTCAACAATAAAGATAAATTTTAAAAACTATCGAACATAAAGATGGAAAGAGAAAAAAAATTTAGCCCTCTTAGATCGTCGGCCTGCAAACTGAAGGGTCCCGGGTTTGATTCCGGTCAAGGGCACATGCCGGAGTTGAGAGTTTGATTCCCAGTAGGGGGCATGCAGGAGGCAGCCCATCAGTGATTCTCTCTCATCATTGATGTTTCTATCTCTCTCTCCTTCTCCCTTCCTTTGTGAAATCAATAAAAATATATTTTAAAAATCCATTGCGCAAGAATTTAAACGATCAACCATGAAAACCTATGCTATAACTCTTAATATAGTCTATTTGTGACTGTTATATAGATAACTATATATGTTGCATGGTACAGTCCTTCACTTAAAAAGGATATATTTTTTGAATTTTACATTTAACTTTTTAGGGAACATGTCTAAGGATTTCACACATCATTGTGTGATAATCAACATTAGTGTCAAAAGACTCAACAATTTGGTTCTAGGTGAGAGGCAATTAAAATTTTTCCCACTTTAGTTACATTCAAGTATTCTTTTTTTGTGAGCCAAGTCACACTATGTCTTTACTTCCTAGAACTGACCCTTATGCAGGAACCAACAGTATCTACACTAATAAAAGAGACATATGCAAATCGACTGTACCTTCATGACATCCACGAGCCAATCAGGTGTGAGTATGCAAATTAACCCAACAAAGATGGTGGGTTAATTTGCATATGCAGGCACAGAGTGGCCGGGCGGGGCGGGATGCCTGCTATGAGGGGAAGGGTGGAGCGACCGGGGAGCTACAGGAGTGGCGCTCCAGCTGGAGCGGAGAAGACTGAAGGCTCTGGCTGGAGCGAACACTGAAGTCTCTGGCTGGAGCAAAGATGGAAGGTGGTGGCCAGAGTGAAGGCCTGGGTCCCAGGTGCCGGAGGAAAACCGGTGCTGGCAGCCAGGGGAAGGAAGGCCCATTGCACAAATCTTCGTGCAGTGGGCCTCTAGTAGCATATAATTTAAAATGAGTCAATCTACAGTTTTCATTCTCCCCTCATAGGGTAGATGAGCCATTCAGGTAAATCACAGCCAAGCAGACTCAACATAGATATATTTGGTTGAATTATCAGATTATGCACTTTCTTATTTTCTCTGGTACTAGGTGCTGTAGTGGTGGGAGCTCAAAGCTACTAATAGCAGAAATATAAAGATTTTGAGAACAGATTCAACTAGCAGAGAAAGCAAGTGAAGACATGCATCTGAAAGTTATACGTGAGCCTTAAATCCTTGTAGCAAACCATA
The DNA here is from genome assembly GCF_951640355.1 of Cnephaeus nilssonii. Taxonomy (NCBI): domain Eukaryota; kingdom Metazoa; phylum Chordata; class Mammalia; order Chiroptera; family Vespertilionidae; genus Cnephaeus; species Cnephaeus nilssonii. The sequence goes on along the minus strand of NC_137087.1, from coordinate 31,845,712 downwards.
TCTACATTTTTGGGTTTTCTGTTACATAGAATGATATGTTTCTTTCTTCTTCCCTTTCAATAAATTAGATTAGGCAGAGAGAGAGGGGTGATCCAAGGGAGAATCTGAAAAAATAGAATGAGAAAACTTTGGAATATTTTAGCAAGGCAGTGACATGGTAAGATTGATAGCATTATAGAGGAAAGATAGAGGTAGTAGAAAGGGAAACAGAGAGACAGCAAGTGATGAAATAGAATACAGATGAGTTGGGTATTAGGTGGGGAATGATGATGACCTAAAGGAAAGGATAGAAGGAGGATTAGATTCTAATTTTATTAAGATGGTAGAATTGACAGAAACATTGTGGTATTTGATAAGATATGAGCATAAAGTGTGAGAGAGAACTAGAAGTCTGATACATAGGTTTTAAGCTTGAGCAATTTGGTGTTGGTTGTCATTAGTCCCTGAATAAGAATACATTACAGGGCCGAAACCAGTTTGGCTCAGTGGATAGAGCGTCGGTCTGCGGACTGAAGGGTCCCAGGTTCGATTCCGGTCAAGGGCATGTACATTGGTTGCGGGCACATCCCCGGTGGGGGGTGTGCAGGAGGCAGCTGGTCGATGTTTCTCTCTCATCGATGTTTCTAGCTCTCTATCCCTTTCCCTTCCTGTCTGTAAAATATCAATAAAATATATTTTTTTAAAAAAGAATACATCACAGGAAAGAAGAAGGAGAGGCTGGGACGTAGGGGTGGGGAAAAAATCATGAACTCAGTCACATGATTAATGGATTTGAAATACCCATAAGATATCCACATGAAAGTTCCAAGGGGCAGGTGTTTTTCAGATCTGAGCTTTGGAATGAAATGTGTAGATGTTAGAGATATAATTTTAGCTGTCATCTGCAGAAAGAAATTGGTTAAGAATTTAACAGTGGATGAAATAAATCAGAAATAATATAAAAATGAAAGAAGAGAAGGAAGGAGGTATAACTGAGCACATTAACATGTAAGACATACACAGAGGAAGATCAGCCTGAAAATGAACCTGAAATGTGTCTTGAGAAATAAGACGTAAAAAGCAAAGATAACAGTAAAACAAAAGAGAAATCTGTGCCATAAAAATTAAGAGAAGAGAGAGGTTCAAAGATTAAGGCATAGTCGGCAATCTTATATCATAAAGAGGTAATATGCAAATTGACCCTCACGTCGTCACACAAGATGGCTGCCCCCATGTGGTCAAAGATGGCTGCCACAAGATGGCCGGTAGGGGAGGGTAGTTGGGGGTAATCAGGCCAGCAAGGGAGGGCAGTTGGGGGTGACCAGGCCTGCAGGGGAGGGCAGTTGGGGACAACCAGACTGGCAGCGGAGGGCAGTTGGGGGTTACTGGGCCAGCAGGGGAGCAGTTAGGCATCAATCAGGCTGGCAGGGGAGTGGTTAGGGGGTGATCAGGCTGGCAGACAGGCGAGCGGTTGGGAGCCAGCAGTCCCAGATTGTGAGAGGAATGTCCGACTGCCCGAGGGGTCCCAGATTGGAGAGGGTTCAGGCTGGGCTGAGGGACACCACCCCCTCCAGTGCACAAATTTCGTGCACCAGGCCTCTAGTATTGAATAAAGCAGAAAGTAAGACAAGGCCTGAAACCTTCTTTTGAATTCAGCAGAAAAGAGGTCAATAGTGATATTGGTATTTGGCATTTCAGGTAAGTAGTTGGTGATATCGGTATTTGGCATTTCAGAAAGGAAGTAGGGGTGGGAGCCAGATTGCAATGGAAACAGTGAAACTGCTTTAATAAATTATTTAATGGGTCATTGAATTTGAATTCAAAATTACTAATCTAATTCTTTATAGAATCAAGGACACCTGGAAACCTGGTCATTCCCTATATGAAACGTCCAAGAAGGAATATCACTTTCCATAAAAGAAAGATCCTAACTCCATAGGAAAGGAGGCAACATTGAGCGCTGTGGCTGACTTTTCCTACATGATAAATAAGCACCTCTAACATAGTGGGTGGCTTCAAAAATATCTTTAACCTAAAATTGAATTCACAATCAAGATATTTCATAATACTTACAAGAATCTCTTAGATATGATCACCCCCAAAACAAAACAAAACGCCCTAAGATATACTCTGTGTGAATGCAGTACTTTATCGCAAAATCTTGTTTCTATTTTGTCCCTTGTTAAATTCCTACCCTTTGACTAGCTGGAAAACTGCAGGATAGAGAATTTCCTGATGAGCTATGTAACAGCTTATTCCTCCCTCCTGCTATGCCTTCAACATTCATGTTTGACATTAAATTGCACTGCAGCTGAAGTGAGTGTGATAGTAAGCCTAACTTGAAGTGTGTGTGTGTGAGTGCCTGTGTGCACGCGTGCTTGCTTTAAGCAAAAGACAAAGGCTTGAGGTGATTTAATTGCTGCAAATATAATATAGTGACAAGGAACAAGCATATACTAAATACGTTAAAAACCAAATCTTTCCAAAGGAGAAATGATTATAATCACCATTTTACAGAGAGCAATTGCTATATTTCTGATATCTTGCCATTATGAAGATATGCAATGAACGTTTTAATTTTAGTGCATCTTTAAATATAACTATTTTACAAACTTATTATTCCCAAAACCAAGTTTTCTTACCTTTATTTTGAAGTATAAATTTGTGACATTAGGATGATCAAAAGTACTTAGCTGTTATCTTCCAGAATCTCAGCTCAGTATAGAAAGTAGAAGAATATTAAGCCACGAGGACAAAGTAGTGGCGAAAGAAAATGTGTAATTTCAACAAGTTTGTCGATGTTTGGAAGTGGAATACCAGTAACGTATTTAGCTGACTACAGAAAACTACATAGCAAATGGCAAAAGTGGGGAGACAGCGATAATATAAACCCTATGGACTCCTCAGCAGAATATGTGAGAAGCTTAACAAATCGAATTACATACCAAGAGAAGCAGGGGAGGGACGTGATGTTAGCTGAGATCCCTTACACAAGGGTATTGATTTAATTATCAGGATTCCCACTTCCAGCACTGAGAAACCTTCCTCTAAACCTTCCCCTGTTCCAGAGCTTAGTCATTTTCACAGATCCCCCAGATTTGGGGACAGTGAGTACAAGGCCACCTCTGTTTGAATACAGCACGTTAAAGCCCACCTACACAAAGGACTGCCAAAGAGTGTTTCAGAGCCTCGTCATCAGTGACACATAAATGCTGGGAATGTTCTTTGCTTTAGCATTTTATCACTCACACATTTTCCACTGATGTTACCATCATTGGAAAAAATTATTTGCCACCATGTTAAAATGAAGCCTTATAATCTAAAGCTCTGCTGAATTTTATTCTATTCTTAACCTTGATATATGAATGTAAATAGAAATTCATATAATGTATGCTCTTCAGAACTCAGTATATGTTGAGTGAAAAATTTTTAATAATCCTTGTAAAGATTCCTAAAATTCTTGCTGCCCTCTTCTGTAAAATATTAGCAAATTGATGTAGCACTAGCTCCAAAACAAGAGCATTCTATTCCATGCTAATGGCATGAGATAAAAAGTAAGGTTGTTTCACAGACTGTCAACACCTATTAGATGAAGGGACTCATGCAAAGATATTCAGAAATAAAATTAATGAGCTAGGGGAAAACTGCTCTACATCATCTACTTTGCACAGGTTAAACGACTGGCATATTGAAAAGTACTATGCTCAGCCAGCATGGCTCAGTGGTTGAGTGTCAACCTATGAACCAGGAAGTCATGATTCGACTTCCAGTCAGGGCACATGCCCAGGTTTTGGGCTTGATCCCTAGTGTGGGGTGTGCAGGAGGCAGCCAATCAATAATTACCTCTCATCATTGATGTTTCTCTCTCTTTCTCCCTCTCCCTTCCTCTTTGAAATCAGTAAAAATATATTTAAAAAAAAGAAAAGAAAAGTACCATGAATCATTTCTGGCACATAGTAGATGCTCAATATTTATTCTTTTCTTTATTCGTTTATCAAACAAATTTAACAACACATCAAAGACAAAAGAAAAAGTGCATTTGAATCAAACCCTTGCATACATTCGTAGAGTGCTTTCCTCTAAATATAGCCAAGTATAAGGAATATATTTAGTGAAGAGAACTCAGTATTTAAAAATTCAAAAAGTAAAAATATATTTTTAAAAAACCATAAAACAAATAAAATTTTGAACATTTCAATTATTTTTGGACAATGTGCTTTAATTTCTCATATTCTACCTTATAGCTACAAATAGCTTTAGTGCTTTTATAATCTACACTAGAGTCCCGGTGCATGAATCTGTGCACTAGTGGGGTCCCTCAGCCTGGCTTGTGGGATTGGGCTGAAATCGGCTCTCCAAAATCACCCGAGGGGTCCTGGGTTGTGAGAAGGTGCAGGCAAGGCCAAGGGACCCCACCAGTGCACAATCGGGGTTGAGGAGGGCCACGGGAGGTTGGCCAGCCAGGGACAGATCATGAGAGGGCTCCAGGGAGTGTCTGGCCCATCTTGCTCAGTCCCGCCGATCAGCCAGACCACAGCAGCAAGCTAACCTACCAGTCAGAGCATCTGTCCCCTGGTGATCAGTGCACATCATAGCGACTGGTCGACCAGTAAACTGTCTGCCCTCTGGTGGTCAGTCCATGCCATAGTGAGCAGTTGAGCAGCCTTAGCATATCATTAGCATATTACACTTTGATTGGTTGAACAGCTGACCAGACGACCGGACACTTAGCATATTAGGCTTTTATTATATAGGATTTTCATTTATAAACCATACATATTCTTTTTCTTTTAATATTTTCTTATTGATTTCAGAGAGGAAGGAAGAGGGAGAGAGAGATAGGAACATCAATCATGAGAGAGAATCACTGATGGGCTGCCTCCTGCTTGCCCCCATCTGGGGCTCAAGCCCACAACCCAGGCATGTGCTCTTGACTGGAATAAAAACCTGGACTCTTCAGTCCTCAGGCTGACACTCTATCCACTGAGCCAAACTGGCTAGGGCTACATATTCTTTCTTATGCTCTTTTAAGCCATCTCCTCTTGAAATTCATAAAAGTAGGTTCATGTTTATCTCACTTTTCCAAATCCTTTTTCTCACACCTTTTTCTAACTTAATTTTTCTAACTTCTCCTTGTCCCTTAGGCCATATTTGTTCCTCTTATTACAGTCATTCACTTTTTTCACATCCTGACCACCTCTCTCTTCTACAAATAGTTCCGGTAGTAAGTAACTAAGTAAGTAAGTAAGTAACTAAGTAAATACGACTAAAAGTCACCAACAGGAAAGACAAATTTTCCTGGTTACAACTATTACTTTAATTGTTCTTAAGAAAGGGGAAGAATAGCAGGAAGACTTCTGCAAATCAATACCACCGTTCTCTCCAGAGCAGACAAGAGGAAACTGATTGTTTTATTTAATATTTCATATTAAAATGCCACAAAATCATTTCAGCTTTTCCTTACTTCACAGAAACTAATATTCAGAGCAAATATACATTCATTGATTAAATATTTATTGAGCACTTACTAAATCTGGACACTGAGCGAGCTAGTGAAACTACTAAAATATGCTATGCAAAGCCCCAAATGAAATATACTCTTTCATTTAATTCATAGAGTATGACTGTGAGGTAGAAAAGAATACCTGAGTTTTATAGGTGAAACAACTATAGCTTATGAATGCTAAATCATTTACCATATTCTATGTGGAATAAGGGCTGAGACAAGGATTTGACCTGAGCTCTCACTCAGAAACTTCTGCTGCTGTAATTCCACCTAAGTGTTGATGAAAATGATGATAAATATTGGTCCCCGTTTACTGAGACATTTCTTGGTTCTGGGTCCTGTGCTAGGGAACTTTATATATGGGAATTAATCCTTTGCACTGGCTTGCTTTATTCTCGATTCCTTTATTCTACTCGGGATTTAATTTTTTAAATACCCCAGATTTTACAAAGCACGGCAGTAGAATAAAAAACTGGAGTTTCTTTTCATACAAACTTATTTATTTGGATTTTTTTTGTATTTCAAATTATTGATACATTCAAAGAGTATAAAAAGAGCTGCTACCGATGCTAACCGTGTCGAGTCACACTCGACATCCGAGTGCAAAAGGTTAATCCATTGTTCAACCATTACAGACAGAAACTGGGCTGAGATGCTAGGTAATAAGTTCATCACTAGTAAGGGACTAGAGCAGAACTGAACTCAGTTCCCTCTGCTCTCCTCTCATCTTCTCTCACACACTCTCTCTGTATCTCATTTCTCCTCTGGGTCACAGGATCTCTCCTCATGTCTTTCTACCTGATTACCTGTCTAGTCTGTCTGTCTTTCTCAATCTCCCTTTCTGATCTCTGTCTTTAGTCTTTTTGTCTCTGTCCCCCTTTCATCATCTATATATCTTGTTCAACCATTTGTCTTTCTGCCAGTCTGTGTGTTTTTGATGTGTTTTTTTTTCTGTTCATTTCTGTCTATCTGACTCTGACTTGACTCTTCTTTCTCTCTGTGTGTATGTCAGTTTCTCTCTCAGCCCTCGTTCTTTTTTAGCTCATCTTTTACTCTGACTCTAACTTTATTACTTCTCTCTTTCTGTGAGTCTCTCTGATTCTCCTGTTCTTCACATGACTATTCTGTGGCTCTCTCTATGTATCGCTGTCACCTCTCAGATAGTGACTTAAGGTTCTAAAAAAATAACTACTGCTCATCCCGTTTTAATGAACCTTCTCTGGATTCCAGTGGTGTGCTGCACAGTTGAAGAAATCGGTCCCTTAAATGATAAAGCAAAAAGGAAAGTCACTGTCCTTGGGTAAACAATTTGCATTTCCATAAGGATCCAGTGATGCAGACTCAGAAAAGGCTCATTCTGACACCTCCATGAAAACCACAGGGAGAGCATTCATTAGCTAGGTTCGCGTTTGAATGATGCGCTTCATTGCACACACTGTCTTCCCCCCGTTCAGGAAACGGTGCCTAATTCTGTCTGAAACCCGTCCTTTCACTGAGCATTAGAATGAATGACTTTTCAAAGTAATGGGAACTACACATCTGCCATGGCCTGAGAATGTTTACACTCTAAAAGCCACAGAAAAGTTACACCTCCTGTCAATTTCATATCCATCAAGGAGCACAATAAACAAGTTTTGAATTTTTCCATTTACCAGGTCAAAGGGAAGAAGTGCTTTATATGCTTTAGCTTCTTGAAGTAATGACTGCTTTTGCCTTTTACATTTATGGCTTCAATAGCCATGCTCTGATATTTAAGGTTGAGTGCAACCTTTAAACAACTTGTGAGATAAAAGGAAATTGGTCCATGACCCTGCTCAGGTAGAAACTTTCACTTTAGATTGGAAATCCTTTTCTTGTTGTTATTGTTTGCTGATAGAAACACACACACATACAAATCATCTTGAGAATTAACTGCTAGAATACTAGAATGATTAATTGTACATTAGATTACTTAGCAATTTAAAGGTTTCTTATTCATTATCTTGGCTGATCCTTACAAAAACTCTAATAGGTTGAGGGCACTGAGGCAAAAATGCTTAGGGAATGTGCCAAATTTCCCAAGGAAAATAATTGTTGTCTATACCAGAATTTGAGGTTTCTTTGCTCCTTACTTCAATGAATAAAGTGTGTGTGTGTGTGTGTATCTTATTCATTAGTGTGTGACTTATTTGCAGACTGAGACCAAGTCATACTCATCTTCATAGTCCTGTAAATCTGGCACTTTGATTTATACATTACTGTTGGTGATTCCAGTTCTAAGTCATACTATTCATACTCATACCTCCTTACCTCCCCCCCTCACTCTTATGTGCAAGAAAGTATGCTTGCATTTGGAATTTCTGTGCATATTCCATGGTCCTGTCTCTATTTTAATCTAAGCAACTATAGTATTCAAGTTAACTGAAAGTTACATATTAGTTTCTGAGTGTTTGAAATTTGTACAGAGACTAGAGGACGTAATCTTGGTATACATTACTCATAATACTTATTTCTTTCACTCAAAATTGACTGTGAGCATTAATGAATATCTATAATTCTTTCCAATATCTCCTCATGCAATCCAATGATATTTGAGCATAAATCTAATATATAAAGCCCCCTATGTCATCATCACTTTTGAATCTACCATCCACTATATTGTAAAGTAATAAATAAAAATTCCATTACAAAACAAACATATCTATATCCAAACTAAAATTTTAGTTGAGAGTAACCGAACCTTTTTAGAAAGCCAACCCCATCAAGTAAAACTATTATTTATTTTAAGTATTATAATTGTAAGCCTTCCACATATATGAGAAAGACATAGGGTAACAAAATAGTTCAAAAACACCAGAGATGCAAAAAGTAAGAACAACTCTTTAAAAAAAAGTAGAAAAAATAAAAATGACTGTTACCAAAACCTACTCTAAACATAGAGTCCAAAAAAAATTAAACTTTTAGATGATAAACACACCCAGTTGATTTAGAAGCAATCTCTTGCTGGAGATCATTTTTCTGCCAACTTGAATTTATTCATAGGTTGGAATCCTTGGTAAAACTTAAAACCATATATTTATCCCCACTGTTAAGGCTACAATAAAATGTAAATCTATACAGGGGCTTCCGAGCTAAAAAAGTTAAGATAACAGCTGGTTTATGAGAAGTTTTATGTTATTTTAAACCATGTACATAGAAACAAAAGTTCTTATTGTCTGTAATTACACCTGCACATTTACAAGGGATAGTATGCTCTTCTACCCTTAAAGACATTCACATTTAGGGGATTACTTTATTATTATTTTGTTGGTTTGTTTTATTTTTTACTTTAACTGTAAAGGCTAATAATTTATTCAGGAGGTAAAAGTCCCCATGATAAAGTGATTTTAGAAAGGTGCAATTAATTGGTCAACATATATTTGCCTGACACACATTTTGTGATCAAAGAAAAATAGCTATTTCCTTTGACAAGAAAATAATAATTACCTTTTGTATTTAACTCCCAACTTAGGCTGTGTACCAAAATACTGGAGAATTTTTACAAATGACTTCAGTTTATGTCTCTGTCTGCCTAGAAAGTTGGGTGATAAAAAGGTAAAATGCATACTATACAAAATTTAAATGTGGAAAGACTAAGAAAGTAAGTAATGGACATTTATCTTGAACTCTAAGTTCTTTTATTCTTAGAATTATAATTATTAGTGTTTTGGGGGACTGCTCTTATAGTTCAGAGACTCACTAAGCTAATCAAATAATATCACTAATATTATTATTCCAAGACTTCTCTTAGAAAATGAAAGATTTTATTTAAACCTCTTTGTGAAGAATACCCAAAACTTTTACTTCATAATATTTCAGACAAGTAGCTCAAAAACACCAGGGATGCAAAAGTAAGAACAACTAACAGTAATTTAGTACACACCCTGATCAATTCATGTCTGTTAATGAATGGTTAATGCCTAAGGGTCATTTTTGTGGCCAAGTGAGGGGATTCACATTCCCTGTTCAGTCGTTATTTCATCAGCTGAGAGGTGAGGATGTCCCCAGTCTGTGAAACTGGGTACACATTAAATTGCTCTTTTATTTCATAGGAAAGCGAGCCCACAGTCATGGGGATTAAGTTGCTGAAATTTGAAGACTCACATGTACAGATAAATGCACACACACTTACCAACAACTACAGAAAACTAAAGAAACTTGTAGAAGAGTCAAGTTGCAGTAAAAAATAAGGCCACAAGAACCCGTATAAAAAGATTCAAATGTGCTGTAAAAATACTACAGCAAGCATTTTATGCTTCTTCCACAAATTATTTGCTTCTCTGATGTTAAGCAACACAATAACTCTACCCCTTAAGTATTTGGTTACTACATTTGACAATTAGCTCTACTTGCGAAAGCCAATGAGTAAGGACTTGGAGTTAACCTTACATGAGGCCGTCATACTATCCTCTAGTTAACAATGGCTGTCTGCATACATGCAACTAGTCCATGCCACCGATGGCCACCTGTGCGTATGAGAGACACGCATTAGAGTAGCAACAGATGGGGCCTGAAACTTGTTACTCGGGGCCCTCCTTTCCTATAACAACCAAAGTGTGTTTTTAAAGTAAAGGCTACACCACAAAGCGGGAAGGTTGCTAGTGCCGGATGGTATTAACGTTGTATTATAAGGATAAATCCATCTGGATTTGCTTTCTAAATGCTCCCAGATACTTTCATAAAGGAGCAGATTTTCTAATGCACTAAAACATCTGTTGTGAAAACATCAGGATACTCTATATTATAACAAAACACAAAAGATAATGCTGTTCATTGTGAGGCAGAGTTAGCCACCTAACTTATCCACTGACTATAACCTCCAGCCACTACCATGCACAACACATCACACACACAGACACACGCACACACACAAAAAAAAAACTAAACATAGCATGCCGATACCTCTACTCTTTTTTCCACATAGTGTGTGTGTGTGTGTGTGTGTGTGTGTGTGTGTGTGTGAGAGAGAGAGAGAGAGAGAGAGAGAGAGAAGCAAAGAAAGTGGTTGAAGAGTGACATTAAAAAAAAAACACACCACACAGAGTTATCATTCACAAGTGTGTGTCTAAGTATTACACTGACATCTCAAAAACATTACAAGACCACACAGTAATTAGAAAACTGAGAGGGCAAGGAGTTGTGCTGGTTCTCCCAGAAGATAATTACTCACACATCATCACCACTCTGTTCTTTGAATGAGCATGACAGAAAGTGATATCATGACAGAGACCAATTGCCCTGAAATAAGCTCTTAACTTTCTCTGTGCTTTGCTGCTGCCTTAACTGTGAAAGAGTAAGAAAATGAAGCGGAGGGAGGGAGAGAAAGAACTTACTTGCAGGTTTAAAGTTTCATCTTTAGCCCATGTGAGATTATGCAGCAAGTTTTCTTGCCAAGGCTGCCTCCTGCACATCCCTTCCAAAACAACCCGTGTTCATCATCCAGGTCCAAGGCGATTCGTTCACACGTGACACTCCTTGATTCTGTGAGGCATTGATATCCAGTCTTGTATCATCAGGAAAATGTTACAGAGGGGGGAAAAATCACCTCAACATAATCAACCCAGAAGGCATACTATCTTTCTTTCTCCCCGTTCTGAAAGGTATGCCAACTGCCTTAGTTATCACAAGCAACTAACTGGAAGCTGCTAGCAGGAATCTGTCTGCCCTCTATCTGTCGCTATTAGCTCAGCATGTCGATTCACTGGCGCTGAAGCAACAGCAATTAGCTGTCCTGCTTCTCACAGCACATACAGGGAGAGCTGAGTGTGCTAAACCACACAGTGATGGCTGAGCTCTTCGCAGCAATTAGTAGCAGGTGCTACAGCCCAAAAGACAAACTGATGCCCACTAATCACTGCCATTGGCTGCCTTATGGGTACTGTGTCCTGTCTGCCTGTCTGGTGATCCTCTGCTCTCTTTTGTGTGGTTGTTTTTGCTGTTTTACTTCATCAGTTCTAAGAAGTTTAGCAGCTTACACTCAAGGACAATATTAGTGACAAGTCAAAATAATTCCTTAAGCTCCTTTTATCATGCTCCCTCTACATAGCCCTCTTTCTTTCTCTCTCTCTGTCTACTCTCTTATATCAAGCCCTACAGATCCCCAAAACTTTGGAGCATAAGGAAACTTCATACATTCTACAGGAGTAAAAAAAAATAGATGCTTTAGGTATTTTTTTATTATTAATCCTTACTGAGGATATTTTTCCCCATTGATTTTATTTAGAAAGAGTGGAAGGGAGGCAGGGAGGGGTATAGAGAGAAAGGGAGATAGAGAAACATCAATGTGAGAGAGACACATCAATTGGTTGCCTCCTACACAAGCCCCAACCATGGGACCGGGGATTGAATATACGACTCAGGTACATGTCCTTGACTGGTAATCGAACCCATGACTGTTCCGTCCATGGGCTGATGCTGGCCAAGGCTTTTAGGTCTTTATGGGCACATATGACTTAGGGCATAATGGAGAGACATACTATAAGAAAAGTTATACTGTATTTTGTAAATATTGTGATATATAAGATCCTCACAATAAAGTTCTGAAAATGGGCAGGTAAACTGGTGAAAAAAGACATTCTGTTGTCTAAATCAGGTATACATTTTCTACGGAATCTCCCATGCCTAGGATTTATTCAGGCCCTTATCAGATTTTGTCCACACATTCATCTGAGCCTCTGAGAAAGAAGAATCTGAAAATGAAAACAATTTCAAAATGTGTTATCATAGTGTTTGTGACAGAGCAGATATCCTGAGGTTAGTTAGAAATGACAAGGTGAAGAATACACAGACAAAATCCCCATAGCACATGTTTTCTTCATGGACAAAGTGGGTTATTTATCATGATGATACACTCATCTCATTCAAGAAAAAAATTGCACAGAATGCCTCTGGAGTGTTGCCATATTCATACACATACATTCTCAGAAAGTAACATCTCACTTAATACAAAATTCATTTATCTTGCAAGCTCAGTTTTCCAGAGGAAAGGGGAAATTCTGAAGAATGTAGAAATAATCTGAGGTTAGCTAAATGTGTCACAAATGTCAAGCAGTGAGATGTGTATGAGTTAATCACAGATAAATGATAGGTGAAGTCCTAGAGCCCTTCAGCAAATCCTACTTGCTCTAGTTTTATATAGGACTCAAAGAAACTGAATAATTTGCTTCCTTCAAAACCCAGAAGATTGGGGGTGGGGGGGGGGTCAGTGGTGAGGACTGTAAGAGACAGACACATTTTACCGTTGTAGAAATTGAAGCTTTAAAAGCTTAGAAGTTATGTTTTAATAAAGATATCTTTATCAATAAATGTTTAAACAAAGCCATGTTGCACATTTTGTTTGGGAAGACTTTTTCACTTCACTGAAATATCACATATGTAGGAAAAACCATCTCTTCTCTCCTCCTGTGAGGAATTAGATCATTAACAGTTGAACTCTATGAATTACAATAGCTGAATTTTTATATCACCGTATTTGGATTTAGGGAAACTATAATAAGAAATAAAAAATGCACTATAGTCTAGGATAAATATGTAAACATCACATTTTCACCTTTTTTTCTTTTACAAAATATCATGGGCATTCCTTTTGACAATAAATCTTTGTTTAAATAATCAGTATCAATGATGTCTCATTACATGTGCATACATATAATTTATGTAACACAATACTTAAGTTTTGACTTTTAGGTAGTTTCTTATTTTAATGTATTTGGAGAAATATATTTTATTCTATCTGGTGTTCATTTGCATAACTTCTAGGAATGGAAAATATTGGTCTAAGAGAGCTGGCCAGTCATTATTATCAAGTGAACTCTTGTAGGTAACATGATGATTTTTTAGTGAATCTTAGCATCTTTAATAACTTAGGTTTCATAAAGGAAGGGCCTTGTTTAATTTATCTTTGCATGCCTTACTGCTTCTAGCCAAATGTCTTATATCTAAAGTAAATGTTTAATTAATTGAATTTTAATTTGGATATTAGAATAGTAATGATACCTACCCCCACAGGTGTATGAAGATACTTAAATGTGATATATTTTGCTAATACTCATAATAGTAAATGGAATATGGTCTCTACTTGGAAATTTAAGGTATTAGTAGTATCATTTTAACACAAAGTTTGGAATGATTAGGTAATAGGTACAAACATGAGAGAGCAAGTTTCAGATAAAGCAAATCTTTGCAATGCGATGCATTTAAGTTTAGTTTTTTATGATATGGGAAGAAGAAAGTCACTATAGAATTTCAGGCAAGGATGTCCTATGATAAGTTAGGTGTTCTAAGCTTTTATTTATCTAAGGGTCATAGGGTGATTGTTAAAATGCAGATTGCTGTGGAGACTCTGAATCAAAGGATCTGGAGTGGCCTAGGAGTATGAAACTGAAGCTACCTCTATGTCCATTCACCGTGCACAGAAGTATAGTGAGATCCCAAGCCACAGTCCCAGCTCATGAGGTTCACAGTGATACCACACAATACCATGGTTAAGCACTTGTGGTTTGGAGTCAACTGTGGGAACTGGAACCTTCATCCTGAAATTTACCAGCCAGCTGACCTTCACCAAGCTGCTTCATTTTTAAGCTTCAGGTTTCTAATATGTAAAATAGGATGGGCTAGTATTGTAAGATTAAATAGAATGTGCCTATGAGGCATTGTATATCAGGACGTCTGGCATATATTGCATGCATGTAAGGCATATAGGAAGTGCTGAATACATTAATCAGATAGTGATGAGCATCTATCATGGAAATAGGGGAAGAGAAGAGAAGGAAGGGCCTTAAACGTTAGAGACTTGGGTTTGAATACTGGTTTGAAACACTTTAACTTCCTGAACTTCCATTTTGCTGCTTTTAGCCACGGTCATGGGTGACTGTGCCTGGGGAGGAGGCAATTGGGGCTCAAGTCCAACGTGCTCACCTTGTGAGTCTTTGTGCTCTGGCTTGGGACAGTGTGCAACCGGAGGAAGAGGTACCCTTTTCTTCCCACAAAGGCAAGACTGGGCCATCCATCGTCCACATCTACACAAAGATGTCTTTTTCTACATCTCATGGAAGTGTAAATGCGCTAGATTTGTTGCCTACAATAGAGCGGTCTGTTATACAAGGTAAGATACTTCAACTGCGTAACACAAAGGCTGAGGAGGAGGAGTTTCTTCAAAGGATAGCAGTCAATCACACACGTGAAATTAGGTTTCGTTTAAACATTTAACCATTAGAGATTAGGACTTCACCTATTTTAGAAAATGAAAAGTGTCATATATACAGTTAAAATGAATCATTAAATACAAAGTCAATCAAAATGGAGAAGTGGATATATAAATTATATTACATAACTTTAGGAGTAGTTATGTAGCCTTTAAACTATTTATCATGAAATCTATAAAAATGTGGCAAAATAAAATAAATTGTCTAATTTTTAAAGTTGAAAACAGATAGTATTCACCCTCTCTTAAAAACTGCATTTCAGTTTGTGTAGATACATGTGTGCTGACTGGCAATATCACATGAATATAAATTTGGTGATTATCATTGCAGAGAGACTGGTAAATTTTCTCCATATTGTCTATTTAATGAAATCCTACTTCTGAAATTCCTTTTTAGCACATCTTATTCTCATTCCCCATTTCCTTTCAGAGATAAACATTTGAACATGTTTACTTCGGTACTTTTGTGTTTGTACAAAATGCACATTTTGTGTGTTATTGTAAAATTTCATAAAACTAATTGTATTTGTACCCTGTGATAAGTTTTCATAAACATGAATTTTACACATTTTACAGAGCACTGGAACAAAACACATAATGTTCTAGCTGCATGCCAAAAATCAGTTACATCCTACATACAGCTGTGAAGACTGCCATCAACTTTTGTATTCATGCCAGTTCATCTGTGCACTGGTACTTAATGAACAATAATAAGCAAATAGCTGGTCAAAGATATAAATTTTATTTTCTGTATTTAATTTTTTGGAATTTTGACTTATTTTAAGAGGAGGTTTATATTATACTTACAAATAGAAGGTTTATATTATATTAATTATAATGCAAAGTTACTTCTCTGTTAATTCTTCTTACTCCATTCAATAGCTCTGGCAAATTAACATATTAACCGAATACAATAATTCTTGTAGCCTTAGACAGCAGGCTGCAGTTAGGGAGCATGTCAGAGTATCCAACTAAAGTTCAACAAACCATTACTTCTATACTATTCTCAAATGTACCTCATTGAGAAAGTAAGACAGAAGAGGATTTCATCTCTCCTTCCAGAATGAGGACTGAGTCCTTGAGTCAATAGGAACTGCCAAGTAAAGAGAAGCAGAGGCGGCTTTTAAGCTTTAGCGAACAAAAGCTTCTGCAGTATTATCAAAATAGCCTTGTTCATTGCAAGCAGTGCCTCACCAAGTTGCCTGGGATCAAGCCATTCTAGGCTTGTCATTTCGAGTTGAAATTCAAAGCTGTTGGGTAAAACCTCAACCAGGCACTTGGGGGCTAAGGAGTCATTTGTCTCACCAATAAATCTGTTAAATTTCATGTTGCACAGCTCTTTTTTTTTCACAGCTTTATTTTTTTATTTGGGCACCCCTTTTCATCAGGATTCAAGATATCAAGAATTAAAAATTTTTGCCATCAGTATCTTTCCTTGTTTTTTTTTTTTAACCCAGCACTTGCCTCTTTTATAGCGAGCGCTTGAGAAATAAGAAACAGTACAATTTTTATTTAATACTTAGCTGTGCTGAGATTTCAAACAGGCGGACTATTATTTTAAAAGAGCAGTTTGGGCATATAATACAGTAGTTCTATGACAATGCTGAAAGGAATAACTAATTTATAACTAATTTATATATTATTTTATCAGAGGAAAACATAACTCCAATAAATACAAGCACTTTGATACTTAAGTAGTTGAAATATTTATAACCAGAGTAGTTTGGAAAAAGATTTCCCAAAATAGAAAAAGTGAAAGATTCTCAACATAATATTAAGCTACATGTGCAGAGGAACTTCAGGATCACATATTGTAGGAGAGGTAGTATTTGCTAGGCATTGTACATTCATATATTTGCTAATGACTGGGGAACTTCTTTCAATAGTAAAATGAAACTTAAATCAGCTTTGTGTTGTCTTCTGCCTATAATAGTAAATCTGAGAGAAGATTACCAAGATGTCCTCTTAGACTTCTTGAGCCTAAGCCTATGCTAAACACAGGATGTAATATAGATAGCCTGTGTGTGTGTGAGTGTGTGCATGTGTGTGTACACATGTACACATGTACACGAGTACACACACACACACACATATAAAGCTATTCAATAGGTAATGATGAAATTATTTTTGTTACTTAAAGCTTTTATCATTAGACTTTAGGTGATAGAGAAAACGTTTTATGAATCATCTTCCTCACTCTGCTACCTTGGAACTTATAAGTAATTCTCAGTATATTTTGCTGAATTTCAAATGGTCTCAGTTATCTATAATTGTAAAAGAATGTATTTAAATTTTATACACATTTTATCATCCTTCAGGAGTTCAAGTCTCAGTAAATATTTGTTGGTACTTTCTAAAGCAGACCCAACATTAGATGCATTTGTATAAATAAATATTTTTAGATGGAGTAAGACAAATCACTAAGGATTACAATAACATAAACCTTTATTTTGTGATTTATACAGGTTTATTTTTCACTCAATAATCGCTACTATTTTACCCCATTTCAAAGAGCAAAATTTGGGAAGACAAACTTATTCCCCAACTGTGTAAACAAATTTATTCTGTCTTTCTGTCCTTCTCTGCCTCTTGCCTGTTCTTCAAAAGCAGTCATAGACAAATGTGTTGGCGGAAAACTGCCATTCATTCAACACAGAGAACACAAGTTTTCAAACAAACAAACTCGCAGGCAGAGGAAAAGTGGAGTCAGAGTTATTTCTGAGCCCAACAAGCTTCTTAACATGGCAGAGCAGACTGAAATGAGCTAATAAGTGTGAAAGGGATGTAGTCATTCTGTCCACTGGCACTGTATCAGGCAAGTCAATAAGCCAGGCAGCCCCATCTTTTAGCTCTGACTGCCACCTTTAGAGCCACCCCTAGCACCTGGATCTTAAAGGATTATGGACAGTTGATTTACTTCTTGGCAATCATTCAGATGTCCAAAATGTGTATTCTTCCTTCAAATCCATATCCTGCTGGAGTGAAGGAATTTATAACTGCTTTGTAGCTTCATTTATTAGAGCTTCATAATTTCCATAGCAACCGATTACCATGTCACATATTTTGGAACAAGTTCAAGTTCCACTCCAGACTCAAAGTGATATGACAATAATTCTGACAGTTAATAGAATCATGTAGAAATATAGAACCAGGAATATCTTCTGAGACACATATACCTTTAACTATACTCATGTTCATTTTATGCTGATTTAGCTCTAAGGAAAAATTAAACAATTAAAAAAAAAAACACAAAAAACAAACAACAAAACAAATTGCATTAAAAATTATCCTGACAGCCTGAAAAACAATATTTTTATTCCTAAACTAGATAATAAAGATGGCCGAAACCAGTTTGGCTCAGTGGATAGAGCGTCAGCCTGTGGACTGAAGGGTCCCAGGTTCGATTCCGGTCAAGGGCATGTACTTTGGTTGCGGGCACATCCTCAGTAGGGGGTGTATAGGAGGCAGCTGGTTGATGTTTCTTTCTCATCGATGTTTCTAACTCTCTATCCCTCTCCCTTCTTCTCTGTAAAAAATCAATAAAATATATATATATATTTTTTTAAAAAGATGGATATAAGTATGTCAATAGTAGGAGAATATAGATTACACTGGAGAATATACCTTGCCCATTGTTAAGGTATGAATATTATATGTAAGTTGTTTAATAATAGAGCCTCTTGGTCAAGCATGTAGATTCTAGAATTGTCAGAGGTTGATAAAATATTAATCAAGCCCCCATCAACACTCTCTGTTAGTAACTCTTCCTAGATTGTCACTAATTACATTTATAGGTGAAAATAAATAAAATAACCAGTAAATAAAGCATGTAAAAGAGCATATATTCCTAAAAATGAGGCTGGATCATAGGATAAGGAAGATAGGGAGTGTGGTGGAAAAGAAAGTCATTGCTATTGTCACTTTGCTCAAGCCAGAATTCTCCCTTTGAATAGAATAAGTTGGAATAATTTCTTAATCAGTTACCTCTGCTGTTAGAAATGGTTGACTCTCACCATTAATGGTTGTAAGAGTTGAAAATGCAGTTTGGGGAAGAGAACTCATATTTCAAACAGATAATATTTCTCAGTTTCAATATGATCAAACATTTAATATACTTTCTAATAAAAATTAATAATTTGTTGAATTTTTCTCAAACAATGTATGCTTTCAAATAGTCCCAAAATGATTCCCCCAAACATGAACAATCAGGAACTTTATTCAATTTTCAGTAATCAATAATAAAAACAGTTCTGGTTGACAAATCCCTAAGAATTACAATAACTGAAACCTTTATTTTGTTATTTATACTGGTTTATTGTCATCGTCAACTTGGGACCTCCTGTGACAAGAAGATCTAAGTACAATATTGAGGCATAATAAGCCTCAGGTTCTCATTCTACATCACAGAAGCACTATTGTAATATATATTTAAATAATTTTTATTTAAATAAAAATTAATATAAAAATATCCCTTCATATGCCAGAGAACAGTTCCATCTATTATCACAGCTCTGACACATAATATACTTTTTTTTTCTTATCAAAGGTGTGAGATGTTACTAATGCACAATCCTAGATTTCTATTAAGGAGTGTGTGCCTCTGGCATCTTTATTTTGGTGGTTTGATTGCCCATCTACCAGACATGGACAATATACATATTTCTAAACATAACATTGTACAGACTTTCAATTCATATATTTCTTTTAAAATATTTGATCAGCATTTGTCATTATTAGAAGAGATTCGTGAGACACATTCAAATAATTCCCCCTTCTGAAGGAACACATTCACATTTATATTAAATGATTCATATATTAAAATATATCATAAGAATCATAATTTTATTAACTTTGTTGGTACCTAAATCTCTTTAGATGATCTTAAAATTTTCTACTCTAGATTTCATCCTAAAATAAATAAGACAACATAAAGGAAAGCAATCAAAGATCATTCTCCAGAATGACATTGAATATATTCTGCTTACCTATATTAATGAGGGTTGTTAATGTGAAAATACACCTGGAGCTGATTTTCTTTTTGCACTGATAACAGGATTTTAATAGTAGAACTAGAATTTGAACTTGCAACCTAACTGAACCCTGAACTGGATATCCTTTTTGAAAATTCAGGCCAATTACTGAGAAAACAGAGCTGATTAAAGTAAGTTGTGAATGATCTTCTATCTTAACAATTCTTTCAAACCTAAGGGAAATATAAAACAGCTTGGCCATTCTTAATAAGCTTACAACATTGTAGCACATATCAATAAGAAATGGAATGACAAAAAGGATCTTTATTAACACATAAGTAGGACTATTCAATTATGCACTTATAGTTGTAAGTTTGAAGATTATTTTTCTGCAATATTTATCTCATAGTTGTTCTATGTCTTTTTTAATGAGTGTCTGAAATATATTGGAACTGCATAAAATACATAAAGAATAAGTAAAACATAGTCATGGTAACATAAACAAATCTGAGCATTTTTTTAGGCACTTGTTTCTAATAGCATTTCCACATAATTAAATAAAAAAATATTTTTTTTTATCTGAGGAGAACTTCTGAGGGAAAAAAACACATATATATATTGTCTAGGGATCCAAGCATTGATGGAGTGTTTGATTTAGTTGATTTCATGGGACACCCCAATTCTGAGTTCCTTTACTTTTACAGTTCTATTTTTATATTTGCTAGATTGCATTTTTTATAAAATAATGCAGTTAGCAATAACTCACTGATAGCTACATGATTAACATTTTAAAAATTTATTGGTACCCTTAGAATGATTTCAGAAAAAATGTAGCTAAAGTTGATAGTCCTATGAGTTGAAAGGCATGGATGCAATCACTTCTTCTCAAACTAGTAGTTTTAAATATCATGCTTAGCGTAGGATTTTTATTTGTTATTTTAAAATATTTAACTTGCAATCTTCTGCAGCATTTATAAACATACTTGAATAGAACTCAAATTGCTAAGGAAACTTAACTATGTGTTCTTCACCAAAGACTAAAGGTATCTTCATAATTCTTAATTAATTAAGGAAGTAAAATAGGTAACTAACAGAAATTATGAAAATACTATAAAAGCATCAGATATAAAATGGTTTCTACCACAAGCCCAAATATCAAAAATTATACCCAATCAAGAAGAATCAGGTATCTTTCTCTGTTCTTCAAATTCTCTCCCAATCCCAGCTCAAAAACAAACAAAAATAATAATAATTGGTTGTTTCTAGCTATCACTCTCTCCTCCTTAAATAGCAAACTCTTTTCAAGAAGATTGTCC
Organism: Cnephaeus nilssonii; assembly: GCF_951640355.1. Classification (NCBI taxonomy): domain Eukaryota; kingdom Metazoa; phylum Chordata; class Mammalia; order Chiroptera; family Vespertilionidae; genus Cnephaeus; species Cnephaeus nilssonii. The sequence goes on along the minus strand of NC_137087.1, from coordinate 31,824,721 downwards.
TTTTCTACCACTTACTGCTCAAACACATTAATGTGGATTCTACCACCTATCAAACATCTCACTTCTGATATATGTCTTAATTTTCAATCTTTTCTTTCCTTGCCTTTTCAATACTTTCAGAACCTCTGACAATCTCTCCTACTAGAGTCTGTTCTCTTCTATCACTAGAAAACACACTCTCCTGGTTTCTCCAGTGCTAAGTGTCCGTCCGACTGGTAGCTATGATGCACACTGACCACCAGCGGGGGTAATCAATGCAGGAGCTGCTGAGCTATGGTGACTTGGCAGTGGTGGTTCTCGGGTGACACACCCTGGAACTGGGAGAGGGAGCCTGATTCCTCTCACACTCTGGGACCTCTTGGGGGTTGTCGGAGAGCCGGTATTGGTCCCACAGGCCAGGCCGAGGGACCCTACCTGCCAGAGGAACCCCCGCTCACTCTGTAGATGCCGGGGAGGGACCGCGGGAGGTTGACTCTAGGGCGTCTCACCCAGTCCTGTCCCACTGGCCACCTTCTAATTAATTTCCTTTCAATGTGCATGAATCCATGCACCGGGTCACTAGTTAATTATAACTACTAAATATACCTCAAATATATTCTTTATTGTCTTGCCTATCTGTACTGGATCATTTCTCTTTAAGACAAGAGCAAGAGTCTTTTTTTTTTATTTAATATATTTTATTGATTTTTTACAGAGAGGAAGGGAGAGGGATAGAGAGTTAGAAACATCGATGTAAGAGAAACATCGATTTAGCTGCCTCCTGCACACTCCCCACTGGGGATGTGCCCACAACTAAGGTACATGCCCTTGACCGGAATCGAACTTGGGACCCTTCAGTCCCCAGGCCGACGCTCTATCCAGTGAGCCAAACCAGCTAGGGCGCAAGAGTCTTTTAACGCATCATTTCCATTCTTGCCTTCCTTCAATCTACTCTGCATATCACAATCAAACTGATATCTGACACAAATGTCTAGGTCTCACCCATGTAGACACCATTAATGTTCCCTGAAATCTTTGAAAACCTGGCCATATTCTTCTCTTTTAGTTTTATTTTATTTCACTCCCCTGGTGACCATCTACATGTTAGCAAATCTGAGTTTTATTTACTTAATAAAGCATGGCATCTTCCCTCAAGACTCATGTCCTGTTCACATGATATTATTTCTGGTGTAAAGAAATGATTTTAGCCCTGACTAGTGTTGCTAAGTGCTTAGAGTGTCAGTCAACAGTTTGCTTCCTGGTCAAGGGCAGATACCACTGAGCCATGCCAGCTGGGCCTCACAATAATCTTTCAATGAAGTTGTATTAGTCAGTTTGGGCTGCTACAACAAAAATACCATAGACTGAGTAGCTTAAATAGAAAACATTTGTTTCTCATATTTACAGGCTAAAGTCTGGAAGTCTGAGATCAGGGTCCTAATTGTTCAGGATTTTGGTCAAGTTCCTTTTGTGGTTTACAGATGTCTACTTTCTTTCTGTATACTTACATGATTAAGAGAGAGAGCTCTGTTCTCTTCATCCATGTATAGGGCTACCAATCCCATCATGGGGAATCTACACTCATGAACTCACCTAAACCTAATATTCCTAATTTGGTTACAGGATGAATTCTTAAGTAATGATGACCCTGTCCCTACATGGCTTTACTATCCTATGGTATGAAATGCAGTAATTTGACAGTTCTGAGCTATAACGATTCCACAGGTCCTTCTTCATTCGTCATGGGCTGCAGTGCTACTTAAGAGAAGTTCATATACTTACTTTATCTTAATAAAAGTAGGTGAATCTTTCTGATTATTTTTTAATTAATTTGTAGGTTCCTCTGTATGTAACTGAAGCAAAAGTAACCTAAAATTTAGCTATCATTCATGCCAGTCTTTGCAGGGAACTAGCCTTAGCTCTAATCTATATCATTAAAATACTATTTAATATCCAAAGAAATCATTAAAGTCCTAATATTAAATTTATTAAAGTAGGTTAAAAAATTTCCAGAAATATCAATCTGAGAATATAATGTAATAAAACCTTATATCTGTGTGGAAGTGTTCATAGTACCTTACATATAAAAAATAGTTTTAGAAGCTATAATAATAATAGCAGAACTATCTTTCATAGGACAATTACCATAAATCTTTTAAAGTAAATATTATCATCTCCATTCTAAGAATGAGGAAATTGAGACTTAATAATGCTACGTTAAGTACCTGGGATCATATAACCACTAAAAGGTAGAGAAGGGTAATCAATCTGCCTGCCTCTAAAATCCACATTCTTAATCATCTCTATTAATTGCCTGAATGTTAAATCCAAAATAAGTATTCATTTGTTAAAAAGGGAAAGATAAATCCTTGGCCTAGCACATCACTTAACATCATGGCCCTGGATCTTCACCACTGAGATAATTCTGTCGCCAAAATTGTAAGTGAAATGGTACTAAGATGAGAAACTTATGGTAATTCCAATCAATTCATTTGCATTAAATGCTTCTCACATGAATGATATACTATGCCTTTGAGGTTACTTTGAGACCCACATATTTCATTAACATGAGGTATTCTTAGAAAGCATGTTCATCATCCCATTTCCATACTTGAAATGCTAAAGTTACTGAGAGAGTTAAAACACTCACACAATGACACTAACACCTGAAGATCTTTTCATTTTATTAGCTTTATCTATATCTATTACTAATATTACAATTCACTTTATATTCATATGTTAAAATCATACATTTTATTGTCTTGAATTATAATGATGTGCTTAAATACCTCAGAAGATAGTAAACCATATCAAGGAAGGGACAATGTTTCATTCCTATTTATATCTGCCTAGTTTCTAGCATACAACTTAATACAGAGCTGTTATTCCAAAGGTATAATTCGCATTCCATTTTTCCTTTTTTTAATTCATCCATCTATCCATGTAGTCTAGGTTATTTTTGTTTATTTTAATCTACCTATCCATCATAATGCATTGATTAATATCTAGCTCAAAAAGTATTATGACAAGTCTCCATTCAGCATAAGAATGAAATTGAAGAATTATAATAGGGTCTGTTCAGTAAAATTATGTAGTGATTACTCATGGTGGCAAATTGTGCTTTCCAGAGATAGCCACATCAGTATCTTTCATCATACATGTTCCTCTTATAATATCTCTTTGGAACTCTTCCTATTAAGAGTGTAGGATCCTTCTCCTTGAATCTATGCTGGTTTGTTACTCTGAGTCCAGTGGAAGTGACACTGTGTGACTCATGAAACTAGTTGATAATCTTGAAATCCTCACACAAATCCTAAACTGCCATGTAAGCAGTCTGACTAAGGCCATGCTGTCAGGAAGTCCAAATTAGGCCTCCCAGATAGACTAGAGGAAGAATCTGTGAGATTACTTACATAAAAAGATACACCTGGACACCTCTCTCAGTTGCTGCACCCACACAATATTTAGCTCCGCCTATTGTCTCACTAGAGCTGTATTAGAGACCCTGTGACAGAACGGATAGCTGAGAACTTTCAAAATTCCTGAGAGATAATTTTTTTGTTCTTGCTTTAAGTCATGATGTTTTTAGGTTGTTACACAACTAGAGTAACTAAAACACAGGCTTTTCTGACAGCGTCAAGGACACAATTAAGTATATGCAAGCACTAATTTTTTAAAAAATATTGTTTAATGGTTTGATTAGGTCCAATGCATTTAGGACATGCAAGGTACTTCATATTATATTTTAAAAATTCATGATAACGAATATAATAAGGAAATGCCACTCTCAAAATCTTACATGAGAAAATAAATTCAATTAGTGCACCTTATCTTCCTTGTTCATATTTTTGGTCTTTAACTCATATTCCATTGACAATGAGAAAATTCTGAGATGAACTAAATTAAATTATGGTGAGCCAGAGGGTAGAAAGAAGATACAAGAGAAGTTAATCAGTTAACAACTGCAGGGCAAAGCCAACAAAAGACAGCTGGCATTTCTAATGTATACTAGGACTTTAAATTAACTTCCAAGTGACTATTTCCACAATTATCTAAAAGAGAACAGCCAGGTGCCACCCCGCCTGCCGTGGGAGCCTCCACTCTTGTTTACACGTGGACTTTCTAATCGGTTACCTACAACCAATCCATTGGAGTGGACATTTCTTCATTAGGGACTGTGCACCTATCCCTGAACTAGCCCCATGCCATCTTCCTCCACCCCCTTTATCTATAGCCAATGTCAGTTCTTTTAAAACAACTTACATCTTTCTTCCCCAACTGCTTCCATGAAGGATCGCAACTGCAGGGCCCTGAACATGATTACATGATTGTCTTTTCTACCTACCCTTGCTGGTGCTGGTTCTTAGTGAAACCAAGGGTCCTTATGACTTTGATTAAATTTACATTTGAATCCTAGCTTTAGAAGTCATCTCTCTCTCTCTCTCTCTCTCTCTCTCTCTCTCTCTCTCTCTCTCTTTCTCTCTTTCTCTCTCCTCCCCCTCATAGATCTAGTTTCTCCCCTGGATAGTCAGCAACCCCTTGAGGCAGAGGATAATAGTGGGGACCTGACTAATGGTCACAAGGTCTGGACCTCTGGCAAGCTGAAGAACATCTATTAAGATAGGTTTCAGCTCCTGAGCCCTAAGGTGGAAGGACTCCTGACCACTTTTCCATGAAACCAGAGGGACTCCAGAGCAGACCATAGAGCTGTCCCTCAAGGCCTGAAGAAGTGATTTATTACCCTTACCTCACCACCAACCAATCAGGCCCCAGCACTACCCTAAACCCTAAATTAGCTTGTTGTTTCTTGTGTGTGATCTGCCCTATATAACCTGTAACCTACATGCCATCAGGTAGTTGGGTCTTAGAACATGAGTTTGCCCACACTCTGGATTTGCCAGTTCCCTAATAGACCCCCATTCTATACTGCAAACTTCTGCTCAAGCATCTTTCAGCCAGTGCAGCAGATAGACTCTAATATCGGGATTCAGTAAGAAAACTGCACGCCCAAGACCTGCCTTTTTCTTGCTAGCAATGGCCTAATAAACCATTTCTTCTAAAAAAGATTTTTAGGTATTTTTTGTTGTTGTTGTCATGTTTTGTTTAACACAATAATTTCCTATTAGTTTAAATTAAAAATAAATTGAAATTCTTTTTTCTCATTCTTAGAAGTGATAGTAGAGTTAAAAAACAAAGCTTTTATATTTTTCTCCTGTTTTAAAAGAATTCCAGATATTATAATGTCCATGATTTTGAAGGCTATTTTCTTAAGTTTCAGTAATAACACAGAGTTCTTTAAGTAAAGTGTTTTATATGTGTGAGTTTGATTTTTATTTTAGGTAAAGTGTTTCATTTTTTTTAACATTTCTCAGTTTCACTATGAAGTAAATGCACAGATATAAAGGAGACTATATACCATAGGAAAATTATAGCAAGAGATCACCCAAGACAGAGGGATCAACTCTCTTTATTGTGTGACTTATGAGTGCTTTTGGGAAGTGATAAATTTAATACATGTAAATGTCAAACACATGCCATGTGACTAAGATCAATTAGTTTTTCTTTTCCTCCACAGGGAAAGAAAAACTATATATTTTTCTAGATTACGTACTTTTTCTATTCCCCTTTCCCTATGCCTTGCTAATGCAAGTGAATGTCCTCTAACCTCATAAGAAAGCATACTTTGTGGCAGTATCATCTGCTGCCAAAATAAGTTTTCTAAAAAAAATTCAAGTGATGGCCAAGAAATCATTATCAAGGTCCATGAGTACCCTAATGTGTGAAAAGGTTTACAATTTTCCTCTCAGAAATCATTCTATGATAAGGAAGGTAGTCTCAGCACATCAAGAAGAACTTACTGAATATACCCAGCTGGTGCAATGAGAGGAATGACAATCCCACGGAGACATGTACCCAAATATGCATTCACATTCTGAATCTCATCATGGCTTTCCTGAAGTTACTTTTTCCAATCACCATGTTCCACATGAGAGGATTTGCTCATTAGCATGAACTGTTTTGTTCCTTAGAGTGTACTGACATTCCTTTTGATGCCGACACTACTTACCACGTACTTGCTCAGTCTTTTTGGACGTAATAGTGTGACATTCTTTTATCCTTTGCTTTGATTCCTTTACTATAAAATGTGTCCTTAAATTTGAAAGAAATCATGTTAAAATTAGTCTTCCCTGGTTGAATCATTAAAAATTTTTTTCAAGACAATAAATAGATTTTCATGTTCTGCTTTGTTGGCTTTATAAGCTATATTTTTATTATATAGCTTTTGAGAGAAACTATACATTGTATTGCAAATATTACTGAAATACCCTGCTCCTCTGTTTCTTTAAAAACTTATTTTAGTTCCTGTAAGATAGGCTATATATAGTTTAGGAAAGGAAAGTCTGTTGAATCTGAAGTTTAATGAGGATCATTGATTGTATCATGGTGTTCAAATAGATAGACAAATCTGCATTTGCAGTTAAAGCTCCATGTCATCAATTCAGCCCCCCCCCCCAATTAATGAGATCTATTAATTTTGTATATATACAAATGGTAAAATTTGCTCAGAAAAGAGAAAATGTGAGCATTTTATGTAAAAGGGCTTTAAAAAAGTATTTGCTTAATGTTTGTTGGAAATTTTTAAATAAATAACTAAATATGTTTATGGAAAATACTACATATAGCATAAAATATATCTGACAAATACCCACCTTTCTCATGAAGCTAATATCATTTCTTTCTACTTCTACTTAGCCAATCTTAATTCATTCCAGAAAAAATATTGACAAGAAAATACAATGTAATTATATTATGCTTTCCAATGAAGAGATAGGGTACATGTGCCTTTTTCATAAACATACAAACTATGATTGATAAATTATATCAATATTTTCAAGTTCTTTGCTTCCCTGCATATTTACAATAGTGTAGGTAAGTACCAAAGCTTCAACATATCAGAATGCGTTTGTTTTGAACACAACCTGTGTCACTGACCTATATACATTAGCAGCTCAACGTAGTAGGTAGAGAGGCGGTTCCATTTTTGTAGGGCTTAAACATATACATTTTCAGACTCCATTTAAGTTAAATTTTACAAATGAGAAATTAGGAACAAAAGTAACAGATGGGAGGGTGTTTGGAGAACTGGGTGAAAAAGGTAAAGAGTTCAAGAAGCACAAAGTGGCAGTTACAAAACAGTCACAGGCAAGCAAAGTACAGCATAAAGAATATAGCCAATAATATTGTCATAACTAAGTATGGTATCAGTGGGTACTAGACTTCGCAGGAAGATCAGTTTGTAAGTTATATAAATGTATAACTACTATGCTGTACACCCAAAGCTTATATAATATTTAATGTCAATTATAACCTGATGAACAAAAAGATAGATACAGAGGCAGTAAAGCATTGAACAGACTGTCAAATTACAGCGGGAAGGCTGGGGAGTGTTGGGGAGGGGGGGAAAGAGATCAACCGAAGGACTTGTATGCATGCATATAAGCACAACCAATGGACACAAGACACTGAGGGCGGTGGGATGAGGGCATGTGACAGGGGGTAGGGGAGGCTGGGGGAAGGTCAATGGGAAAAAAAAGGAGATATATGTACTACTATGTGTAATACTTTAAACAATATAAATAAATAAATAAATAACTTATATGCTGCTTTAAAATATGTGGATATTTATTTGCCATGAGAAAACAAATGATGACTAATTATACTTTTCAATAGTTGGTGTATGCCACTAGCTTCATCACTATTTCCAGAACTGTATTTTTAAAGTAGATAAGCACACATGATACAGATCTATAATATTTATTTTTCTTACAAGTTTAGGCTTCATCATCTTTGATTGCTTCTTAATAGGAGATAAGCTTTATATTATTAATATCTCTGGTGATAATTGGAAGATAATTAAGTCTTCTAGTTACTATGATTAATCTTTTTATTGTTGCTGTTGATAGTTCAGAAGTTTCCTTAGCTTCGCCACTATAAATTGTGTTTATTGTTATAAAAATTGGTAAATTCTCTATCAAGTTTCTTCTTTGTAGGAACTGTAAGATTTTAGAAAAATTAAGGTAGGTTTTTTTTTTTTTTTTGCCCTGATGACTAATCATAAATATTCTTTGCCTTATTGGCATTCATCGACCACTTTCCTCCAGTCTTTGGATGGGTCTGCGAGATTAGGGCCAAAATTGGGCAAAATGAGTGAGGCACTCACCTTGATCACAAAGTTTGAGATCCACCAATCACTCACTAATCAAGACAACTAATAAGATAAATACTATTTTAATACAGTATTAAAAGAAACAAACACACACACGCATCTGTGCACACACACATGCATGCACACAGGTGTACATTTCACCTCAGAACCTAATTTGGTTTGGCAGGGCATCAAATGAGAGTAAAACGTTCTGACACTTCCACTTGAGGAGCTTCATGTTAAACTTACCTTTGAAGAGAGAATACTACTGTGATTATTTTATAACTGAGGAAATAGGGTGGCTCACAGTAAAAGCTAAGGACATTGGTAACATCCCAGCACTGTTCTAAGCACTTCATAGATGTTCACACCTACTTCCAACTACAGCCCTGTGAAGTAGGTGCCTTCTCTCTTCATCCTTTTTTTTTCATGTTACATTAAATGAAGCATAAAGGAGACTGAGTAATCAGAGGCAGGAAATATCACACCTGAATCCAGTTTTCTCTGATCTTAAACTCAGAGCTACTAATGGCTTTCCTATCCTGTTGGTATCTTTGTCGGTGAAAAATGAACCACCTGATAACAAATGCTGTACCAAATTATACTATTCTACCTCATTTTATGAAATGGTAGCTTGCTCTTGCATAAAATTTTAAAATTAGGAAAACCTAACAGAATTGTTTATGTCTTAGAAACACAAAGGTTAAAAATACTTGTTCTTGAAGAGCTTCATGCAACCCAATAAATGATACTGGATTTAGAGTTTTGAAGACTCTTCTTTGAACAGTATGCAATTTTTCTTCCCTGCATGCCCAGGGTTATAACAGAAAAGACTCAAAAAATTTACTTTCAATGCTTATAAATCTACACCTTGTCTAACATACCATCAAACACTGCCATATTCCCACTATCAAAGTATATTAGTACTGTCTCTTTATTGTTCCCAGGCTTCCAAGAAAAGTCTTACATCTTCTGTGTAAATGCCTGTGGAAGAATATCCACAGGGGTGCCATCATAAAATTCTAGAGGTTGTATTTCCTTTTTCCAGTTCTCTCAGTCCCTGGGTAAATTTATCACTTTCTTATGGATTCCAAGTTGCTGTGACAGGATTTAAACGCATGTGTATTGATATATACCATATATTAAAGTCCACTAATGCAGAGATTGTTAAATAATAATTGATATAATGAGCCAGAAACCAGAAATAAAAATCCCTGTTCGACCCAAGTTGTCATTTCTTAAGGCCCAACACAGAAGAAAATAGAACAAAGGAGACAACTGTGGAAAAGATGGCAGGCAGCTGGATGCCTAGGTTAACTGGGGCTTTCCCCACCTGTTACTTTGAAGAAAGAGCAAAAACAAACTCACCTCACAAGTGCATCGGAAGGCACTCTCCACCCATTACTGTGGTCTCTGGTCTACAGAAGAAGTACCCAAATGCCTCCACTAATTCTTATCGTGTATGTCAATGGACAGTTCTTAGAATATGAAGAAATGGGAAAGAGAAGATACAGAAAGCAAGAAGGTAGTAGATATTGTTTTGCCTCATTTACCTACTTTGTGCCTATGACTGAGCATGGTTCAGCAGCTCAGATATGCCCTTATTTGTTCCCGTGGAAAATAAACAAACGAAAAATAGATATTCATTTAACCCAAAATCTCATAGAAAATACACAGGGAGAAAATGTATGGGTGGAAATAATATCACCCACTTTTTTCCCCTCAAAACATGAAAACATTCTATTTTGAAAATGCCCTATTTACACAATTTAAATATTCTTTGTGTCTGGTAAATCCTAACCCCAATCATCTTGGCTAATCATCACATATAATTTAATATGTTCTTTTTTGTGTCACAATATGAAATTGATAATGATATTATAGAAATGTTACATAGTGCACTAACCACATAAAACATGAGGAAGCACAATATTCTCTATAACCGTGGTCGGCAAACTGCGGCTCGCGAGCCACATGCGGCTCTTCGGCCCCTTGAGTGTGGCTCTTCCACAAAACACCACGGCCTGGGCGAGTCTATTTTGAAGAAGTGGCATTAGAAGAAGTTTAAGTTTTAAAAATTTGGCTCTCAAAAGAAATTTCAATTGTTGTACTGTTGATATTTGGCTCTGTTGACTAATGAGTTTGCCGACCACTGCTCTATAACATATTAGACCCTACTATTATAGCCTGTTATCTTCAGTGGTTTCTTGAACATGTAAGTCCACCATAATCTCAGTTTTAAAATTTTCAGTGAGCACGTACAGCTTTCAACTAAGAATCAAATTCCATGACAGATTATCCCTCTCCAGTAAAACATTGCCTGATGTCTTTATAGAGTTAGTTTTTCTTTCTGTATACCCTACATTAGTATTTAAAATGTTTACCCCTTTATTGTAGAGACCTTATCTTCTTGTATTTGTATCACAGGAGCCTAGAAGAGAGACAGCAGAGAACCTAATTTCCTTATTATAGACTCCATTAATATTTATTGACTAAATAAGGTAATCAATCTGTAGATATGATATGTGAGAGCTTTTCATCACCCTATATTGTTTTGTGGAAATTTTTCCTTATATTAATACTAGAGGCCCAGTGCATGAAATTTGTGCACGGGGGGGGGGGGGGGGTCCTTCAACCCTGTCTGCACCCTCTCCAATCCAGGACCCCATGGGGGATGTCCGACTGCCGGTTTAGGCCCGATCCTTGTGGGATCAGGCCTAAACCGGCAGTTGGACATGCCTCTCACAATCTGGGACCACTGGCTCCTAACTGCTTTCCTGCCTGCTTGCCTGCCTAATCGCCCCTAACCCCTCTGCCTGCCTGCCTGATCACCCCTAACTTCCCCCCTGCTAGTCTGATCACCCCTAACCACCTCTGCCTCGGCCCCACACCTGGGACCCAGGATTCCCTCCTCCAGCTGGCCGCAGGCACCCAGGACCGGGCTTCCCTCCCTCTGCCCAGCTGCAGGCACCCGGGACCTGGGGCAGCTTTGCCCAGGCTGGCCGCAGCCGCAGGGCACCATGGGCAAGCGGCTTGCCCGGGCCCGGCTTTATCATAAGGACATCTGGATGGTCGTCTGGAAGACATCTGATCTCATTAGCATATAAACCCTTTTATTAGTATAGATACTTTAATAAAAATATGACTAATCACATAAAAGTTAACATATTCAACCCGAATTTAAAACAGTGGATGTATGAGTAGAATATAAAATGGCAAGACACAACAGAAACAAACAAAAAATTGAAAGGAGATTAGCCCACCCAAACAAGCAATTTTGGATCTATTGAAGCAGTATGTGAAATCACAGGCATATATATGAAATATGGAATAAAGGGATTGATAAAATCAAATTTGGTTTACATTTAAAACAAAATGGCAACGTTGGGGTAAAAAAGTCAAGTATGAGCTATAATTTTCACTGGTATTTTACAAGTAGTCTACAAGATTTTAAGCATGTGAGGACACAATCTTAAAATCCATAGTAAAAAATATAAGAGGAAGACATGGAAGTGTCCTCATTTTTCCCATTTGATAAATCATAAAATACAGGCTAATTTGTTCCATAGAAAGCAGATATAAACTAAGTATATGACTGCCCTTCTTCTGTAGACGGTGTAACTAACTAATGGTAGCATTCCTTTCTACTGACCTTGATGCAGACTCAGGACTCACAAACACAAGACAGTCACCAGAATTTGTTTCTTGAGACAAAAGCTACTTGCTTTCCCCTACTGAAAACACACTAAGAAGACTCTGGTTGGACTTTTCGACATGCCAGGAACAGGGTTCCAAGCGCACATATGGGAATACATGTGTTGTAGGGAATGGATGCCAGGAAATGTCTTGTGGCAGGCAGATGGCCAGAGAGCCAGTTCACCTCTGGATGACAGTGTCTTCTCTAACAGGAGAGTGATGTCTACATTAACACTGTCATTGGCATGTGCTCTCTGAAAGACAGCTACTCAGTATGAAAATGCTGCTGTCTCTCTTGAGCTCACTAGCCAGAACACAAATATTTATAATGGTTTTCAAATGTGTACTCAAGAAACACTGGAGTGAATGTTTTGTTTTTCCCCCACAAACTGTCAAACAAACAACAGATGGTAATATCCAATAACCCTAAACTGGGCAATATTAGAACCAATAACCAGAAGATGATCCATTAAAAAAAATTTTTATTAGCCTCCCTAGTCTCAACCCTTAAAAGTGTCTTTGTTCTGCTAAATTTACAATATTGTACTTTTTAGTTTTACTTATTTTTTTCCCTAAAGTCTGCAAGACAGACAGTGAGAGGAAAAGCAATTTTCAGTAGAGAGTCATTTAAATCAACTACATTTCATTGCTTTTCTCTCCTTTGGGAGCCAAGTCCTGATTTTCAACACAGAAGACCTGGTGGAAAACAATTGCATCTTATTAAAATGCCTGTTGGGCTTATTGAAACCTTTAGAATTATTACAGAGCTAATTGCCATTTTCATTTAGCTGGCAGAGACAACAAATATCTATTGCATCGACCATGTTCCAAGTTCTCTGAACATGATGCTCAACAACGTATGAGGAAGCAGATTTGCAATACGGGTGATTTGGGATGAGGGTTCAAACAGCTTTGCTGCATGTGATGAAAAAAACTCCCATATAAATTACTTATACTTTCCTCACATAAACTACTTTTTCTAGCACATTTGAAAAACTGCACAGTTTATTTGGAAAACTAACTTACATTCTATCACTAGAGACAGAAAATACACAGGTACATAATATTGGATAGTGTCGCACATGTCCCAAAGAAAAATAAAGCAGAAAAAGAAACTGTAGTCAAAAGGGGCTCAGGAAGTCCTTTTTCAGATGGGAATTAAATAAGAGACCTGAATGTAGTGATTATGTTGGGGATCTGATGGAGAGAATGCCAGTCTGAGAGAACTTCAAGTGCAAAGGCCCTGTAGGTCTGTGAACTTAGTAAGTTTTATAAAGCTCTAAGACATGGTGTTATGGGCAGGGGTTGAGCAAGGAAAAGAGGAATAAGAAAATAGATATCTAGGTCTAGTTTTTATACACAGGACTTGCAGGTCAAGACTTGGATTTTGCTTCAGGTAGGATGGATAGGCATTGGAAGGTTTTAAAAGATTTACTCTGGCTGTTTTGTAGTGAAGAGCAAGTCCTAGTAAATAATAGTGGAACAGTGACAGTGGTAAAAGTGAAAACAGAGAGATTCATTATGAGGTCAGTTTGGATCCTAGATTCTCCTTCTAAAGCTCTTATTGCAGAACCATAACCAATAATAACACAAACACCAACAAAAAGTATTCTGGTAGAGGTAACTATTGTGGATTCACTAATGGATGTTTTGCACTGTTCTACGTGCTTTATGTAAACCATCTTACAAAACTGCCACATGATACCAGGAGATCAGTACTATCCTTATCCCCATGATTCAGTAAGAAGTTTGAAGTAGGAAAATGTCAAATAACTTGACCAAAGTTGAACATCCAGGAAGTGGTGAAGCCCAGAATTAAATGTAGTCAGCCCAAATTAAATGTCTGTGCTTAAACTAAAAGGCATGTACTGAGTGCCTAGTTTATGGCACAAATGGCATTTATGCATCTCATCACCAGGCTTGCAAATGTCCCTAAATCTCCTAGTTGCCTACAGGAAAGGCAACATGGAACAGTTGGCAGCTCTGACTTATTTCTATTTATTAATAAAGCTCTCCTTTCCAACTTAGTCCTGGATTACATGGCCATTGTATCCAAAACTCCCAGGAGCTTTTTTGTTTTGTTTTGTTTTGGTTGTACATTGTCCCATCAAACGATGGAGTGTACCTATTGATACGCCTTCTGAAAGTGGAGGAAGCCCCTCATTTATCTGCAAACATTTATTTGTTCCTTTGCTCCAGCATATCTAGGGCCTCATAGATGGAGGCTTATAGGAAGATAGTTTTATCCATTTCATTCAGGTCATCCAATTCTGTTATTTCTAAATTGAAACACTGAAATTTATTTTCCTTCTAAATTATAATGATGGTTTTACCTCAGAAAAAATATGTTCAGAGAAAACAGCAAGCTCTGCCAAACTTAGGAACTCACATATAAAAATATTCTTGCGTAATGGGGAGAGAGTACAGCAAATAAATTGTCTACTTTTCCTCACCTTCTAGTACCTCACAAAATGAATAGGCAAGGGCTGAGTAATGGAGTCCCTACCAACAGAATCAATACAATTATGCACAAATATGAAATAATCTGTATTCCTTAGCAGAGGGTGATTGTTCTTATAGAAAGTTAATTTATTCTTGGAACAAGTAGGTTATCACTAAGCATATGTAGCCACTACTTAATTCAATAAATTCTGATAAATATAATCACTCCCAGAAGCACTGCTATTTGAATTCCTAAAAACAGAGATTTGTAATAAAAGATAACTGTAATGTGTTGTTTTTTTCATTCCTGAGCTAACAAAAAATTACTTGTGTTGACTTTTTCCATGTTCTTAATAATTTATTTTTCATGAGACTTATGGGAACATAAAATAAAATAACAGATTATTGGAATGAGAATTATAAAAAATATTTTCAACACTTGAAATAATTCATGCAGTTCAAATATCAAATACATTGCAAAAGATGCACCATTGTACCTTGTTAAACAATTACCTTGGATATTTTTACAGCCACTTTTCTTCCATTTTACCAGTTTTTCACAATGTGACTAATGTTTACTAATTTGTGGGAGTTCTTTAACAATTTGTTAGGAGTGAAGATTTGGTTTACTCAAAACTCAACTTTTCAACGCTTGTGCAAACTGTAGCATTAGCAACAGAATTGCTGATTCAGAAACAAACTGGCCTTCTCCAAAGTACATTGTGTTCATGCAGGTGGCCAAGAGACATATGAAAAAATGCTCAAAGTCACTGATCAACAGAGATATGAAAATTAAAATGACAATGAGGTATCACCTCACACCTGTCAGAATGGCTACCAATGGCAAATCAACAAAGGACAAGTGCTGGCTAAGATGTGGAGAAAAGGGAACCCTAGTACACTGCTTGTGGGAATGCAGACTGGTGCAGCCACATGGAAAACAGTATTGAGTTTCCTAAAAAAATAAATATGAAACTTCCATTTGACCCAGTGATCCCACTTCTAAAAATATATCATAAGAAACCAGAAACACCTATCAGAAAGAATGTATGCACCCCTATGTTCACAGCAGTATTATTTACAACTAGGGGCCCGGTGCACGAAATTCGTGCACGGAGGGGGGTTGTCCCTCAGCCCAGCCTGTACCCTATCCAATCTGGGACCCCTGGAGGGATGTCCGACTGCCCATTTAGGCCCGATCAGGATCAGGCCTAAACGGGCAATCGGACATCCCTCTCAGAATCCAGGACTGCTGGCTCCCAACTGCTTGCCTGCCGGCCATCCTGATTGCCTCTAACCACTTCTGCCTGCCAGTCTGATCACCCCCTAACCACTCCCATGCCAGCCTGATTGATGTCTAACTGCTCCCCTGCCAGCCTCTTTGCCCCCAACTTCCCTCCTCTGCCGGCCTGGTCACCCCTAACTGCCCTCTCCTGCAGGGTTGATCACCTCCAACTGCCCTCCCTGGCAGGCTTGGTCCCTCTCAACTGCCCTCCCTTGCAGGCAGGGTGCCTCCTAACTGCCCTCTCCTGCTGGTCATCTTGTGGTGGCCATCTTGTGTCCACATGGGGGCAGGATCTTTGACCACATGGGGGCAGCTATATTGTCTGTAGCAGTGATGAGAAATCTGCATATTACTCTTTTATTAGGTAGGATAGAGGCCTGGTACAGGGGTGGGGGCCCGCTGGTTTGCCCTGAAGGGTGTCCCTGATCAGGGCGGGGTTCCCTTGGGGCGTGGGGCGGCCTGAGTGAGGGGCCTGTGGTGGTTTGCAGGCCAGCCACGCCCCCTGGCAACCCAAGAGGAGGCCCTGGTATCTGGAATTTATTTTCCTTCTACAATTGAAACTTTGTAGCCTGGAGCGGAGCCAAGCCTGGGGCTCCCTCCGCGGCCGGCAGCCATTTCTGTTGGGGTTATAATTGAAACTTTGTAGCCTCAAGTGGAGGCCTGGGCCTGGCCAGGGTGTGCGGAAAGCTTTGCTTCCCCTGTTGCCGGGGGCAACCCTGGCCTGCTCTCTCAAGCTCCATTCTGCCGCCATTTCTGTTTGAATTTGTTTACCTTCTATAATTGAAACTTTGTAGCTTGAGTGGAGGCTTAGGCCTGGCAAGGGCAGGCGGAAAGATTGGCTTCCTCTGTTACCTAGGAAACCTTGCTCTCTGTGGCTGTAGCCATCTTGGTTGGATTGATTTGCATACTCGCTCTGATTGGATGGTGGGCGTGGCTTGTAGGTGTGGCTTGTGGGTGTGTCGGAGGTATGGTCAATTTCCATATTTGTCTATTATTAGGCAGGATAGCTAAGATCTGGAAACAACCCAAGTGCCCATCAGTAGATGAGTGTAAAAAAGAAGGATCTCGTACCCTTTGAGACAGCATGGAGAGACTTGGAGAGTATTATGCTAAGTGAAATAAGCGAATCAGAGGAAGACGAGTTTCACATGATCTCACTTATATGTGGAATCTATCGGACAAAATAAACTTATTAAGACACATAGAAGCACAGAACACACTGTGGAATCTCAGAAGGAAGGCGGGGTGGGTGGGTGGGTGTGAAGAGATCAACCAAAGAACTTGTATGCATATATGCATAACCCACGGACACAGACAACAGGGTGGTGAAAGCTGGGGTGGGGTGTGATAGAAGGTATCAATTGCGGGGGGAGACATGTAATACTTTCAACAATACAGATTTTTTTTAAAAAAAACTGGAATTATGTAAACACACATCATCACAAACAAAAGCTAATTCACACAAGAAGAAAATAATCTTGACCTCTAGATGTTTATAGATATGTTTTCACTCTGGGCACAAATTGCCTTTGAAAGAAGTAGAATTCAATGTTCTTTAGTTGGACGAATTTAGGGGTTCTATCATCACAAAACACTTATTTCATTAAGTGGTCACCTTGGTATAATACTTCACTAGACCCCATTAACATAGAAAAGACATAAGAACTTTTCTAGAGTGCTTCAAATCTAAGACAGATACATTCACTTACATTGGCTTAGGAAAAATAACAACAACAAAAAGTTACCTAATGCACAAAGTGATAAGTGCATATTTGTATGTTCACTTAGGTGTATTTTCCTCTGGGTGTAAGTACTCTTAATTCAGGAAATAAAAACTTTAATGCCTTTGAAGTATCTACACATCTAAAGCTTCCTTTATGTTTGCATTCTCTAACTTGATGCCAAAGTGGGCTCATGAAAAAGCTGATGTCCCTCTTGGCTGTTAACATAAAGATACTGATTTGGAACAGGCTGAGGAATCCCAGGAGAAGTGTTGGCAATGGGTGATATTCCATCACTGACCATCTAAATCAGTCACAGTAGTCTAGTCAGACCTAAAGTAACTCTGAGAACAAAAAACAAACAACCAATGGAATGCATAAAATAGGCACCAGTCCTCAATTTTTTAAACATGTCTATTTAAAATTCCAATTTCATTTAGACACATAAATATAGAGAGATTATGTGGACATGTTTTAATCAGACAAATGAAAACATTAGAAGTGGTAAACAATTGCATTTGCATTATAACCCTTTTATGAAAAGTTTAGATTATTTTCCTGACATTCATACATTCCCATGTGCATCCTAAAGAACTAATATGCCACTCAATCCTAATCCTGGCTAGTACATTTGTATTGAAATTTTTTTAAAAAATGTTTTCTCTGGAGCACTGACCTTATTTCCCAGAAATGTATGACTTGAGTCACCAGGGCAACCAGACAAGAAAATGTAGATGGTCAGGCTTAAAACTATTCCCACTAACAGAAAAATAAGGACCTTCTTTTGCCTGATCATTAGTGCCATATGATGACAACATTCATTTGTCAACAGATGAATATAGAGATCAGTTAGGAGTTTTGTGAATGATGAAATAAACAAATGTCACTGAAGTGGTGACCCCATAGGCTGATTAAACTTTACAGCTGAAACAGAACTCAATGACTTCTATTCCAAAATGCTACATTTCACAGGTGAGGAAGCTGAAGAGTAATAAGGGAGAAATTAGTAGGACTGCACAGCTAATGAGTAGCAGTTCAATGTACATGTAAGAAGAAGGTAATAAGCAACAAATTACATATACACTAGAGGCCCAGAGCACGAATTTTGTGCGCAGGTATGGTCTCTAGGCCTGGCCTGTGATCAGGGCCATCTTCCCCGGCTGCCCACAGCCAGCCCCAAACCCATCGTCACCCACCCCCTACCTCCACCCACCCCTGGTTCCCCTTTGGCCATAGGGTGATCAGTGCCTGAAGGCCAGAGTGGGGAAGGGACTGAGAGGTTGGCTGTTACTGCCCAATCACCAGCCCTGCCCTCTTGGTGGGTTGCGCTCTGTGTGTGGGGTGACCAGTGGGGCGGGGGCCTTGGCCTGGCACCGCCCACATCCCCCACCATCCATCCCTGGTTCCTCATTCGACATCAGGCAATCGGAGCCTGCTGGCCTAGGAAAGGAACTGAGAGGTGGTCAGTGCGCCTCATAGTGATTGGTCCAGAGGTTGTTCTGATCGTTCTGCCTTTAGGGTCAATTTGCATATTACCCTTTTATTATATAGGATTCTGTATGTATAAACTACATATGTGTATATATTCTACATATGCATAGTACATATATGTATATATCATAGTTAATATATGTTGTGATATATGTGTCATTAGCTACATGTTAGTGGTAGGAAACAGTCTCAGAGAAGATAACTATCTCAAGATTTCACCATTATTAAGATGCAGATATTGAAAGTATTACTGTTCATTTTATGTGTCAATTTGACTAGGGAATGCTGCCTTGTTGTTTGGTCAGAGGTTATTCTCGATGTTGCTGTGAAGGAATTTTTTAAATGTGAGCAACACTTATAATAAGTATACTTTGAGTAAAGCAGACTACTTTCCACAATGCGAGTGGCATTATCCAATCATTTGAGGGTCTGAAGAACACAGACTGAGGTTTCCTGAATAGAAGAAATTCTGCCAGAGACTAAAACAGATAAATCCTACCTGAGTTTCTATCTGTTGTCCTGCACTGTGGTTTTCAGACTCAAGACTGTTATTAGAATTTCCAATTTATTAACCTGATCTATAACTTTGGTACTTGCCACCCCTAGCCCCAATCATGTAGAGTCAATCTCTTTCTCCTTTCTCTCTCCCTCCTTCTCTCCTTTACCCAGGACTTTTATTTAATGCAGAGTAGAAAACTATAGTTAAATGTCCATGAACTGTGTTGTTCATGCCCAGTGGTGTCTTACTGAAGAATGCTAAGATATAACTGGGAGTGAATAACTGTCTTGGAGAAGTTCAGTGCTATTAAAGTCTAAAAAGCAAAAAAAAAATATGGCAACTTAGTTGACTACTGAATTATATTATTCTATGTTATATGCAATATTATAATATTATGGTATAATGTTATGAATAAAAACAATAGCATGATTAAGATTTTCAAAGAACACTCAGTAGATCGATACTGCAGAAGGAAGACAAGCACATCCTCATGGTTCGAATCAATTACCTCTAGAGTTAATACTAGCTTTGATAAAAGTATCAATATTTATCTCTAAACCTAGAAATTCAACATCTATGACATGAAATTTATGTCTCAAATTTCTATAGTTTTGCCAATATTAGAAGCATCCGTTCATACAGAATCTCTCTCTCTCTCTCTCTCTCTCTCTCTCTCTCTCTCTTCTCTCTCTCTCTCTCACACACACACACACACACACACACACACACAGCCCTCCACATATACATTTCCATGTATGTATATGCACACAAAATAGCCCCCATACAAATCCTTCCGCATGTGTAGATACTGCCTCCATATATGCACTCCCTACGTACTCATACATGCAACCCCAAGAGCACACACATCTTTACCAACATGCATACCCTCCATGCTCACATAGCCTCCATTCACCATAAAGCAGAAAGAATTACAAAGGAATCAGAACAGTTTGTCATTGGTATTAAGCTCATCAAGTTTGAAGGGTATAGTTACAGAATTCTATATAAGAATCCAATTTATGTTATTAAATCATCCAGAAAGAAATTCTGAGTAAAGATGTTTGAATATATATAGTTCATAGTATCTTCTTCCCTGTACATAGTGAAATACTGTGTCACTTATAAAAGAATAAAGTGCTGTAAAAATACAAACAACTAACCAAACCATAACCATAAAAGTAAAGGAAGCCCACCATAAAATAAGATTATAAACTAATGTAATATTCTTCAAAGAAACAGAGAAAATCTATTGATGCAAGACACTGAAAATTCTATTGGAACACAAGAAGCTCAAAATTTAATTCTCACTTTAATTAATCCTGGGAAGTTCAAAAAAGTTCTGAGATTTATCACCAATGTCCTTGAATTTGGAGAGGAAAAAAAATAAGAGTTGTGAGGAGAGATGATGAACAAGTAAAATTCAAAACAAAAATTGACTCAATCTGGGAGAAATAAAAATTCCTTGAGTTCAATCTCAGTTGACTGAATCATCAGAAATTGAGAGTACAATAAATATCAAAGCTGAGTGAAAGTTTTTATAGCAAATTTAGTGCAATCTAAAAAGAAAGAATCATGGTCTTATCTCTCTCACATGCATATAAACATTAGACATACATACACATATGTAAAACTGAGGTAACAGCTTAGCCTTGCCTTAAAAATTGAAACATATTTGTTAAGCAAGAAAAGTAATCCACCCTGTATCAGAGCAGTTAAACAGTTTTCACATCTAAGCAATGAAATAAAAGTACTGAAAATGACTTTGAGATTTGTTATACATATTTTAAGAGATATGTGAGGAATCTAATACAAAGTATACCATTGTCCTGGAAACAAAATAATTTTTCTCACCAGTACTTTTCACATTACTGACTACTTCAATAATATCATGAATTAAATATGTCAACTTTAAAAAGAATAATGATAGATTGCAATAAAGAGAAAATAGCAAAACTACTAATTGATATAAAAATCAGACCATTACAAAACTAATAATTAATAAACATTATGACAAACTGAAAAAATAATTAATGACACAGGAAAAGTTTAAGGTAATAAAAGCAAATGTAAAGCAGGAAACATCAAATAATTCAAAGATAACAAATATAGGGCAATAACAGGGCAACATAAGAGTAATTGTTATCACTGAGATAAAAAAAAACCCCTGTTAAAAATGGATAAAAAGATGTTCAAAATAGGTCAGGGTAAATTTTTGGAAAAGAATGAAGAGCAGAATATAAGGTTTAAAAGGACAAATCATTCTAGCAAAGTAGATATAAATGACCAATACAATAACATATCCACATTAAGATATTAAAAATTAAGAATATAGAATAAATTTCCTTCTGTCATACAGGCCCAATAAATTAAATTCCCTTAAAAATAAAACATGAGAAATTTAACCAGCTTCAGAGTTTTTCAAAATAGCAATCAGAACTAGAAATTACCAGACAATGTTTACAAATATGCCCTAAAGATACACCCAGACAAGATAATGTTTATGCATAAATCAAACAAACAAACACAATGAAAGCATGCTTAGATGTGAAAAACTAGCTAATATAATTGTCATGAGTCTTTTACATACACACACACACACACACACACACACACACACACAGATTGCACCACTTAAAAATTTTAAAAAAATCTGAACTCAGGCAGTATTGGAAGAACTGTTTTTAAAAAGTAAGCATTGAGAATTGAATACTATTAAATAAAAATTAAAACTGTGAAAATATGATTGAAAAGCTGAATATAATTATCACAAACTGTTAAAAATGTATTTTGTAATTCTCACCTGAGGATACTTTTCCACTAATTTTTCAAGAGAGAGTGGAAGAAAGAGGGAAAGACAGAGAGAAACATCGATGTGAGAGAAACACATCCATTGGTTACCTCCTGCAGGAGCCTTGACCAGGGTCCAGACCAGGGAGGAGCCTGCAATGGAAGTACTTGACCTTGACCAGAATCGAACCTGGGATCTTTTAATCTGCAGGCCGATGCTCTATCCACTGAGCCAAACTGGCTAGGGCAAACTATTAAAATTTTTTTGAAATAATGAGATTGGTAAAATTGAGAAGAATGATAATTTACTATCTCCTCAATTTTTCATATCAAGGAGTCAATTTATTCTATATAATTTTAAAATGTAGTTTAAAACATAATTGCTTTAACTTAGTAATATTTTTGCAATCATCTCTTTAATCTTAAATGTTTCAATATTATTACCTAAAGTTAATCAATTGTTTTAATTTCTTTTCTTTTTTTTGAGTTTTAGAACAAAATTTATTCAATAAATATTTATTGTGTGTCTTATGTACCAGGAATAAGAAAACGGTGGTGGACAAGATGGCTAGAAGCAGTATGGCTTCATTATTCATTACTCCATAAGTCAGAGAGAAAAGTAGTTAGAGCTGGAAGGGGCTATGCATTTGCCATGTCCTATAATATACACCAGACATGGAGTTGAAAAAAAAATTTCAGATCTATTACTTTAATTCGGGAAATACATGCTCATTATTTTCTTCAAACTAGAAATTACTATATCCCTCTTTTCTTTAAACTCCTCTTTTTTTATATTTTATTATTTTTTATTTTTTTATTGTTTGAAGTATTACAAATAGCAGTACATATGTCTCCTTTTTTTCCCCCATTGACCTCTCCCCAGCCTCCCCTACCCCCCAGTACATGCCCTCAACTGCCCCCGCCCCAGTCTCTTGTATCCATTGGTTATGCTTATATGCATGCGTACCAATCCTTCAGTTGATCTCTTACAGCCCCCCCCCCCCCCCAAACCTTCCCTGCCTTCCCATTGTAGTTTGACAGTCTGTTCCATGCTTCTTTGCCTCTGTATCTATTTTTCCCCCATTTCTTTCCTTTAAAAAAATCTTGCCTCTAGAGACTAGAAATAAACATATAATAACAAAAAATAAATTTACTTCCATTTTTATTTATAAAAATGGAAGTAAATTTAATATTTTAATTAAATGTAGCATACATATTATATTCCATTTTAATAAACACAATTGTTGTTTTACGTAACCACCTATATTTGTAGCCATTTCTTTTTCTACCTACATACATGCTTACAGAGATGTTTAGACAGATCTTATGTAAACCATGTTTATTTTGATATGACAGTATATTAGTTCTGCATCATTTCACTTTATTTTAGTAATCTACACTAATAAAAGAGAAATATGCAAATTGACCATCACTCTGCTATGCCCACCAGCCAATCAGGAGGGAATATGCAAATTAGAAGGTCAAAGATGGTGGCCACCCAGCTGCTCCAGGTACTGCGTAGCTGGGCAGGGCAGGATGCCTACTATAAGAGAGAGGGCGGGGGGGGGGGGGCACGAAGGGATCTACAGGAGCGGCACTCCGGCCGCAGGGAAAACGAAGACAGCAGTCTCTGGCCTGAGTCTGCAGCGAAGATGGCAGACTCCAGCCAGAGTCTGCAGCGAAGACAAAGGCAGCAGATTCTGGCTGGAGTCTGCAACAAAAACAAAGAAGGCAGACTCCGGCTGGAGTGAAGGCCTGGGTCCGGGTACCGGAGGAAAACCGGTGCTGGAAGTCAAGGGAAGGATGGCCTATTGCACAAATCTCTTCATGCAACGGGCCTCTACTTATATATAATTTTTACCAAAGGAAGATGATCTGAATTAAGAGAATAAATCATGTCACAGTTGAAGAGTTTTAGTTATAACAAAGAACTTGGACCTAGTCTCTTTACTTTACTATAAGATTTATAAACTTCCTCAATAATTTCAATGTGGCAGATAAGGGAAAGGAGAATTGTGTGTGTGAGTACTGTGTATTGAGAGAGAGAGAGAAGGAAACAGAGACAGGGACAAACAGAAACAGAGACACAAAGAGAGGTAGAGGAGGGAATGAACAAACGAGAATAATTTAATAGCAGAGTCCTTGTAATTTTATAGTTTCCTTCCATTCAGACATATTCTTAAAACTATTAGCATCATCTCCTTCTGCAAGGTATCTTTTCTTCAGGTATCTTCTCTGCCATTCTGAACATTTTTTTCTGATTCTAGGAACTTGTGCTTAGTAATCTGTGACCTGCTCTTTATTTCCATTTCTTACAGCAGCAATTATCAAGTGGTGTGCTACTGTAGGCACACCAGTGTGCCCCAAGAGTTTTTAAAACATGCAATGCCTGACTACTTAGTCAAGGGCACTGACCTTTTTCTCTGATTGTGAAATTAAAAAATGACAAAAGCCAACACAGCAATAGCTATCAGATGTGAATGATTCAAAATTATATCAATTTCTTGTTAGATTGGCAAAAATATATTTTGTGTGTGCCTCAGAAATTTAGTAATTAGTTTATATGTGCCAAGAGATGGAAAAGGTTGAAAATTGCTATCTTATAACAATGGATTTTTGCTAATGCATTTAGGTTCAAACAACAGGAGAAAATTTGTCATTAAGTCCTACAAAGACTCATTTAAGGTTCTAGTTTTAAAATACATGTTATGGAATTTTACTAAGAATTTTTTTTTAGATTTGCAAAGTATGCATAGATTAAGAACCATGTGAAGAGCTATAAATATATACAATGTCAAACTGTTAGCATAGGCATCTATATATTAATAAAGAAAATGAGCAAAAAAAAAAAAAAGTCATTATTAAGCACTAGATGCCCGGTACACGAAATTTGTGCACGGCCTGCACCCTCTCCAATCCGGGGCCCCTCAGGGGATGTCCGACTGCTGGTTTAGTAATTAGTTTATGTGTGTTATTAATCTGGCAGTCGGACATCCCTCTCACAATCCAGGCTCCTAACCACTCACCTGCCTGCCTGCCTAATGCTCATAACTGCTCCCCTGCCTGCCTGATCATCCCTAACCACCTCTGCCTGCTGGCCTGGTCACCACCAACAGCCCTCCCCTGCTGGCCTGGTCAACCCCAACTGCCTGCCCCTGCTGGCCTGGTCACCCCCAACTGCCCGCCCCTGCTGGCCTGATCGACCCTAACTGCTTCTGCCTCAGCCCCCACCACCATGGCTTTGTCCGGAAGGAAGTTGGACATCCGGAAAATGGCCAGTCACCCGGTCTAATTAGTATATTACCCTTTTATTAGTATAGATCAGTGATGGGCAACCTTTTGAGCTTGGTGTATCAAACTTCGCCAAAAAACAGCATAATTCGGGTAGTGTGTCACTTTGAGGAAAAAACTAACTCCAAGACTCTAGTCACAAATGTTTCATCCTCAGGAGCAGCAAATGTTTCATCCTAGGCATGTGGCCACGTGTCAGTGCTGACAAGCGTGTCATAGGTTCGCCATCACTGGTATAGATAATAAAGTAGGGAGCTTAAGCCTGCTTGATTTCATAGAAAGTTATAGCTTCACATATTCTCCAGGGCATCCCTGCCCTAGGGACCTAATCCCCAGAAGCTGGCATACCAGGGGAGAAATAGAAACAGCAGGGGAAACTCCATAGCTGGGCATATGCCCAATAGAAGTCAAGAAGGCACAAGGGGCCCTTGCTGGTTTGGCTCAGTGGATAGAGCGTCGGCCTGTGGACTAAAGGGTTCCAGGTTCGATTCTGGCCAAGGGCACATGCCTGGGTTGTGGCTCGATCCCCCCAGTGGGGGACGTGCAGGAGGCAGCCAATCAATGATTCTCTCACATCATTGATATTTCTATCTCTCTAGCTCTCTCCCTTTCTCTCTGAAATCAATAAAAAATATATTTTTAAAAAAAAAGCACAGGGGAAGGTACTTGATGTTCAGGCATGCACAACAGGAGCCATAGAGGCCTGTCAGTCTAGCCTGAGAAAAGGATCAGTTTGGATCAGGACATAGAACCTCAGAAAATCTAGGGAATAGATTGGTTAGGGGGTGGATCCAACAGAAGCCTGTGAAAGACTGAGAAGTGGATTGGTTATTTTGAAAAAGCACCTTGTTCTTTCCAAACCTGAAATAATATAATCAGTCTAACAAAGAGCTCTTTCTCTCCTCTCTCTCTCTCTCTCTCTCTCTCTCTCTCTCTCTCTCTCTCTCTCTCTCTCTCTCCCTCTCTCTCTCTCTCTCTCCTGGTAACATATACCACTCTCTCTGCTCATTCACATGTTTTGTAGCAGCCACATGGGTCTAGTAGCCGCCTGGTGCCAACAGCAGACACAGGACTAAGCTTTCATATCACACCGAATCTCTGGACACTAGTCTTTGTTCTGGGCTTGATGAAGACAAGGCTGGACTTTTTCTGAGACATTGGCAACCTGGGGGCAGCCTTCTATTTCCACCCAGAATAAATCTTACCAAACCACAATTTCCTATGCAACTTCATCAAAGAACATGATTTCTACCTGCAAGAAAACTGGTCTTAGTATAGGTATGGACTTTGCAATTGTGAGCCTGCCTACAATCTCTGACCCAATTGTATAACTATGGCAAAAAATATCTTACTTATTTTGGTATACAATCAGTAAAATGAAACTTTATTTTTTATATATTATCTCATCTAAACACATCTTTTGAAACAGACTGGAGTTTTGGATAAATTAAACTCTCACTTTCCATAGTACAGAATGATACCAAAGGATATAAATTATTTCCACAATTTAAAAAAATAATTGATTTATTGATTTTTAGACAGAAAGAGGAAGGTGAGGGGACAGAGAGAGGGGGGGAGAGAGAGAGAGAGAGAGAGAGAGAGAGAGAGAGAGAGAGAGAGAGAGAGAGAGAGAGATTTGTTGACTGGGAATCAACCCACATCTGAAAGATACTCCAACCAAGTAAGCACCTCGGCCAGGGGCATTTTAACTATTCAACAGCATGCAGTTATCATCCAGAAATTCCAGAGTAAATAACATTTGAAGCCAAAGAAAGAGGAAGGCAGGTTGACATCACTGAGAAGTGGGGGTGGGGAGGTGTCATGACATGTAAATGTAATGAAACTTCATGTCTGTAAAGAGGAACACAGGTAGTACAGTTGAAAGAGCTCATTACCAGTTTTTACAATCCTAACAAAGTCAGGGACATTTAACACATAGGTTTTGAAATGTAATATTGGAGCCCATCTCCTCAGCAATATCCAAAGAGCCCTTAAAAAAAAAAAGGCTACCTAAAGCATTCCTTTCATTGTTTTTGCATCATTTGCCTTCATGAACTTCATAGAGAACTGAACAAGTAGTGTGCCCTTCCAGTTGAAAAACTGGCAAGGAAAATAATTGCATTGTGCTTCAAGGGAGACGGATTTGAGCCAAACAAGGTACATCCTATATTAATATGTAAGCTTAACAATCGGGCAAGTCGAATGCACCAGACCTCTGGGTCAGAATACTAACATTTCTTCCTGACATGCTTAGAGCTGGAATTGAATGCCAAGGAAGGCATTTATAATTAGAAACTGACTTAATTGTGATTTATAGATGTCTGACTGGCTGACACTTGATCCTTACTCTTACTGGCTAACCGTTCTTTGTATGTCCTGAGAGATACAAAGGATGTAAAACCTCCTCAAATGAGAGGTCTTGTTTCTCAGCTTTATACTTTAATAGTTACTCAGATTTTCTCTATATTGCATACCTCACTTTTACTCAATCTTTATGTTTTAGCATTTATGTAACAAAGAGTGAATTCCATTAAAATATTTTGAGAGCTGTTCAATGATAAAGTTTAATAAACAAGTTTCCTTCCCCAAATGTAGTAAAATTTCCAGATGAGCAACTGAAATTTCAGAAAGAGTCCCTGATGCATCTCAGACTTGAAAAATTGGGATCAGGGTTATGTGTTCCCAATTTAAAAATACCTGTAAAGTGAAGACGAGTAAAAAAAGAAAGTCTATTACTGTTTGTGAAAACAAGAAAATACTTTCAACACAGAATTGAGTATGTTTATTTCATAATATAAGGCAGAGTCTGGCTGGGGTAACCTTTTATACATACTTCAGTGTTACTCCACTGAGATTAGAAAGCTACAATTTAAAATAAGTAAAAATAAGTGTATATATCCAAATGAAGCATCCATCTTATATAAAAACTGCTGTTTGAAATTTTAATCCTATTTTGGCTTCTGTAAACGCTTGCTTGCTTAAATAATAAGGAAAATAAGACTACTCCCACTTCAGAGAGGCCTAGGACTATGCCCCAGACAGAGGTGTCGGTGCTGACACCAGGCCAGGCCTTGAGATTTGGTCTCATGGCCCCTCCCTAGCACGCAGGCCTTCTTTCCCAGAAGGCCCGGAAGTCTCATTCCAAATTTGGGAGACAAAAAGAGCTAGGAAAAGTATAAATAGAAAAGGTTTCCTCCATGTGGGGGGGGGGGGGGCCCAGAATTTGAGAGGCACATTTTTCTCTGGCCCTGCCCTTAATAAAATGTAACTCCCTTTCTCTAAGCATGGCTTGTTTTTTTTTCCCGGTCTTCTGTAACACAACCGCTCATCACTAAGCAGAGCTGAAATATTATGAATCCTAATGTTATGTAAAGAGTCAGTTCCATATGGCATGCACACGTAATGAACATAGGTTAGAAAAGAGGTATTATATCATTTAGATGACTTAGAAAGCTACAATACTGTCAGAAATCTTAATTTATAAAGTGTGTGTGTGTGTGTTTGTGTGTGTTTGTGTGTGTGTGTGTGTGTGTGTGTGTGTGTGTGTCTAGAGAAGGGGGAGGACAAGGAGAAAGAGAGAAACTGTGTTCAAGTCAATATGTTAAGATACAGTTTAGGGAGATAATTGAAATCAAGAACATCATCTTCTGTGAACTGAAGCCATGTCATGTACAAAATACTCTCATTTTTTTGACAGAAATTTAGTCATGTGCCTTCATAATGCCCCCACACCTTTGCTTTCCTGACCACCCCCTCTCTGGTGGAAGCATCTATGGCTAGAGAAAGGTTTTCTTATATTTTTTTCGAGGGGTATTATAACATCTTTCAAAATACATATCCACATTCAAAAATCACTGATAGGAAATTTAGAAATAAAGTTCAAACTTATTGCATTAGTTAGTTATTCAAATATCTAATATCTTTATAAATTTTGTGGGAACTTTTTAATAGATTTTTACTGTGAACCTGATGACTATCATTTTATGCACTTGACTAGAGGCCCGGTGCATGAAATTCATGCATGGGGGAGGTGAAGGGGGCCCCTCAGTCTGGCCTGCACCCTCTTCAATCCGGAACCCCTCGGGGAATGTCCGATTGCCGGTTTGTGCCCACACTTTTAACAGATGACAGCTCCATTGTTGTTTCTTTCTTTTCATGCTTAAACCCATTGGAATTAGTAGATATTCAAAGTGTGTATACATTTTGGGGGGACACACTGTATATCTCTGGTCAGCTGTGAAAGGAACCAACGGCGGATTTGGAACTCCCCAGACAGGGAAGCTCGCTCACTCCCCGCATGTCTCCCCACTGCACTTTCCACCTTCGTGGGCGGTGAGAGAATCAATGTTTTCTCTCATTAACTCAGAAAAACACGTCCTGTCACCAACTGCCCAAGCAAGCGAGGCTCAGTCAGGGCAGCCTTCACTCATGGGTGCCGACACCCAAAGTGCACATTCCTCCTCTGCAGTCGCCCAGACTATCCCACTGTTTCACTGAGAGGAAGGAACTCCTCGCCTCCTCTGGGTTCCCAATCTTGAATGCTGACCAAAGGCACCTCAGCGAGGGCTGTCCATGCCCACCAGGTGTGTCTGTCCACTCCTGCTCCTGCCTCAGCACCTGCATTAGCCCCATGGAGGTGATCTCGTCCCTGCACTGGCCTCCGCGGGGGAACAGGGCATCACCACTCCGCCCTCTCACTGTCATCTCACAGGTGCTCACGCTCAGCACCCAGAACACCCGGACACTCTCCAAAGGACGTGAGCATGCCGGAGGGAATGTGCGCACGTCCTGTGGGGGAAGTAGGCATGCTGGGGTTGATGAACGTGCGGCAGAGGGGCCGGGGGGGTGAGGTGGGGGGGAGGAACTTGTGCACGCCATGGTCTGGGACTGTTGCAGGCACGCGTGGGTGACAGTGCACTGAGGGACATTCGCACGCCAGGTGCAGGGGAGAGGATGTGCGCACCGAAGGCCTGGGGCTGCGCATACCCGCAAACCCCCATGGCACGGCCAGGAGGATGTCAATCTGTCCCGCCACGGTGGCTGTCCCTGCGACCAAGGAAGCCACCCCCCCCCCCACCCATGTGCTCTGGCTGGCTTGGCCTGCTCTGCTCCGGCTGGCTTGGCTTCCTCCATCACCATCTTTGTTGCGTCAATTTGCATATTCCCTCCTTATTGGCTGTAGGTGCCTCCATCTTTATGGTGAAGTGACGGTCAATTTGCATATTACTTCTTTTATTAGATAGGATGTGTTCCAGAAAATTGTGATACAATGTTTTTAAAACTTATCCTAACTTAAATGTATCAGAACAATTATTTTATTTTTAGCCTCCAGAGCAGGAATAAAAGTACAATTTAAATTACTGTTATTCTCTTTTACTTTTATTCTGCTTGTGTGTAATATTTTAATTTAAAAATGCTTTAAAATATTTATATATTTAATTTGAAGTCACAGTGAATAAGGATTTTTTTGAAAATTTTAGTACATTTTTGCAATGTGCTCAATTACCTCCTGGAATGTGTATTTTGTTAGTTACACTTTAAATGAGGTTTAACTCATTTTTGGCAAGTAAATAGCACTTGCAAATGGAGTTGCTATTTCCAATTTTCCACATAACACCTTTGAGGAAACCCAGGATCCCTGAGTGAGACAGCAAGTGGACACTGAAATCTACATGGAGATTCACTCCCTAGTGTTTGCTCTCTGAATCAAGGTGAGACAAATTATGGAATGGAGCTTTTTTTTTTTTTTTTAAATTTTAGACCATACAAAAGATTGTCTTTTTGAAAGTTAGTCAAAATTCTATTGGTGCTAATTGCTGTAATGAATAATGTGGTCAAGATTCTGCATATAAGCAGTGAAAGAATAGCCAAGGGCTTATGAGGCCTTATTATCTATTATGCTAATACTAGAGGCCCAGTGCACGAATTCGTGCACCAGAAGGGTCCCTAGGCCTGGCCTGAGGGGTCAGGCTGAAACCGGCTCTCCAACATCCCCCGAGGGGTCTCAGATTGCAAGAGGGCACAGGCCAGGCCAAGGGACCCCACTGGTGCATGATCAGGGCCGGGGAGGGACGTGGGAGGTTAGCCAGCCAGGGAAAGACCACGGGAGGGCTCCAGGGCGTGTCGGCCAGTCTCCCTCAGTCCTGATCGGCAGGAAACCAACAGCATGCTAACCTCCTGGTCAGAGCGTCTGCCCCCTGGTGGTCAGTGCACATCAGAGCTAGTGGTTGAGCAGCCTTAGCATATCATTAGCATATTACACTTTGATTGGTTTAACAGTGGACAGTTGACCTGACACTTAGCATATTAGGCTTTTATTATGTAGGATTCTTAATGAAGTCTCAGTAGAATTCTACTGTGGCTGTCCAGAATTCAGTGTTAGAGGAAAATGAGGCAAATGGCATGGAGTGTAAGAGTAAAGGGTAATGTTCTTTTCTTTATACACAGCATTTTTGGAAATAAAAATGACTGGAAATTGTCTTGAAATAATTATAACCTCCTCAATATATTTACCCACTTCCAATGCTCAAGTACCAGGTAAGCAACTTGAAACACAGGAATTTTCCCAGACTGTGGGAAACTAGTGACTATAATATTCATATAGACAATCAAACTCATCATTTATTTTTTTAAAATCATTCCATAAAGTTTTGTATTTTTATACAATTTTTTTTTATTTTTACCTCATATTAAGTGTTAACACCAGAGAAAATCTAGTAATGGCTGAAAATGCTTTTTTCTCTAACTTGGTTATTGATGTTCTACTATTAACCACCTCACTAATACCACCACCTCAACCTGATATACTGTACATAAAGCTTCAATATAATTAAATCTATTCATCAATCAAAGGAATGAATAGTCAAATAGGAAAAGGTTGCAAGGTCATTGATTTAAAATATGCAAATGTGTGTGTCTGTGGCCTGTTCAATTGCAGATCCCTCAGGATTTGTTAAATCTTTCTTGTTTTTTTAATCCTCACCTGAGGACATGCTTAGAGAGGAAAGGAGAGAGAAGACTGTGTGAAGTACCTGAGTGAAGTACATCATGTAAGAGTGAAACATCCATGTGAGAGCGAAACAAAGATCCATTGCCTTCTGTATGTGCTCTGACCTGGGATGGAACCAGCAACCTTTCAGTGCACAGGATATGATCGACAAACTGAGTCACTCAAGCAGGGAACGGATTTGCTTAATCTTTTATAAATGAATGAATGATGAATGATAGAACCTTTCTGTTCCAAATTGAAGATAACTGTGTACTTCACCTATATCAGGACCTAATTCTATATTTTGGAAGCTTTTTGGGGAGAGGAGGGTCACTGAGGTGGGAAAGAAAAAAAGATTATCAACATAGTCATCTCCAGCAATCTGATACTAGCCATGCTCAACTTCTTCTTCAAAATATGAAAAATTTGCTTTTGCTTATCATTTGGTTTCTAACAATATAGCTCTTTACTTCTTTTTTTTAAGTAGATGCTGCAAGGAAAGAGGAAACAAGGGCTCTGCAGGGACTTATAATCACTACTAATGAATTGACATTGACATTACTTCTCTTTCACCTGTATCCAATTATTAAGCCAAAATTCTTCCCTGTCAATACACTAACTGCTTTAGGTGACAGGTTTGTTAAGTAATCCCTGTCCAACCTGACTACTTCTTCAGGAAGAGAGAGAGAGAGAGGGAAAATTGTTAAAAGCTATCAGAATAGATGTTATATAGCATAACATTCAGGCATGACATAATATTTAAGGTAATGCTACACATGTATTATATATTATGTCATTTATCACCTATATCATTTATCCTACTTCACATTAAAGTTTACTGTTTAAAAGACAGTTTGCACAAAGTTGAATGCTTAAAATTCATGATATCAGCCTCAAATGAGTAAATAGCCTTAGTTTTGTCATTGACTTACCCTTTCAGGATTTTCCTAACTGTTCCCTACTCTTAATTCTTCTTGAATCTGTTAAAAATGCAAAGACTCTGTCTAATCTTCATGATTCATAATCATGACTACTAAAGCAAATTGTTTTCCTTCTGCTATACCATTTAATTTACATAATGCCTGTGCTAAAAGACAGAACCAAACTTCAAAGTCTCTAACTGTAGCCTTACAAAGAGTCTTGCAATAGTGCATTACTTTGATATGTTATTGCCCATGTACATTATAGTCTTAATATGTATTTTAATTGTCTTATTCTTTCGTTTGTTTTCTAGAATTATATTGAGCTCTTTTATGGATATTTTATCTTCTCTTTCCCATTAAGACTAATCTTCCTTTTGTAGTTTAGTTTTACTCTTTAACTACAGTCAGAGTTACCTTGTTCTATAAGTTCATACTCTACCTAGAATCTAAAGAACAGAATATAATTTACCTGGAATTAAACTGATTACTCAGAGCATTTATAGCATTCACATCATAAAGTATAGTCAAGGACATACTTATTTCCACTCCTCAGTGAGCAGCAAACTGAAATTGTACAAATTTTTACTTTCCTGCAACAAATTAACCCTTTGCACTCGCTTGCTTTTTTCTCAATTCCTTTATTCTACCGGGATTTAATTTTTTAAATACCCCAGATTTTACAAAGCGCAGCAGTAGAATAAAAAACTGGAGTTTCTTTTCATACAAACTTATTTATTTGCATTTTTTTATATTTCAAATTATTGATACATTCAAAGAGTAAATTTAATCTCTATAATTTTTCATGGTGTGATATTTTTGAAACATTCACCCACATGAAGACCTGGTTTACATTCACATGTTTCGCAAATATAAATCGTCTCTCTTCTTCCTTCTTTGATTTTTCTGTTAGAACAAACAACACAATCTTTGTGTTTTTTGTTAGGGTGAGGTGTGATTATATGGAGCTTTCCATCTAAACGTTGCTCTAAGTTAGTGGATAATAATCTACCCCTGGAAGTTAGTGTACCATCTCTGAATTCTCCAACAAGATCATGTACTAGTTTCCTAATAAATTTCACATGCGTTATTGGTTTTTCATTTTTTCTTTTTTGGCATCAGTTGAGACGGCATTTACATTTTACTTGTCCTTCCATGCTGATGAAAACAAGAAAAGATACTGGAAAAATAGACAAAAATCCCCCTTACCCCCGCGGTGAAACTATGTGTTGAGTGTGGCTCGACATACGAGCTGCTACCAATGCTAACCGTGTCGAGTCACACTCGACATCTGAGTGCAAAAGGTTAAATCATTTAAGCAAATAGTAGAGAGGGCCTGCAGAAGGGTGTGTGTGAATAAATATTTATTAAACATCACATAAATGTCTTCCACATTAAGCTTTACAGAATTAGGTATAATTTCCCTGACTCATTTACAGATGAAAAAAGTGATGTTCAGAAATTTTAAGAAAATTATTCAAGTGGCAGACTGCTAACCCATGTCAGTCAGGATTTGAATATGCTACTATCTGATCTCCAAACCCATATACTTTATATGATACAATATTGATCCTGATAATAACATTACTACTAATAAAATGGTGTTTTGTTTTGCTTCATTTTAATGGGTTTTTTTTAGAGGGAGAGGAATAGAGAGATAGAAACATGGATTGGTTGTCTCCTGCATGCCCTTACTGGGGATCGAGCCTGCAATGCAGCATGTGCCCTGACAGGGAATCAAACTGGCAACCTCTTGGTTGATGAGTCAAATGATCAATCACTGAGTAGCACTGTCCAGGCCTAATAAGATGTTTTAGGGCTCATTACATGTATCTCACTCTTAAGAAATCTGTTTTAAAATGGAAGCATCTTACTAATTTAGAAAGGGAGGTTAGAGGAGAGTCTGATGAAAAGGTATATTTAAGCTGGGTCCTAAAGCATTATTAGGATTTAGCCAAGTGAAGACTGCAGAAAACTGAAATATATTCCAGTGAGAAACTGCCTTGTAAAACTATTTAATGATCCAGAGGACATTGATATGGCCAGAAAATAAATTCTTTTTACTTTCCTACATATCTTAATTTGCTCTTATCTGTAAAAAATTTAAAAAGCCAAATTATGTTGGGTAATCTTGCTAAAAATTTAAAAAGCCAAATTATGTTGGGTAATCCTTGCACCGGGCCTCTAGTTCTTAATAGGTTACCGTAATTTTGCTAAATTACATATTTTTCTTTATTTGTCAATCTGTACATTAGAGATTGTTCTTTATTGTTTTCAATATGATGCTCAGTGAAATGTGTAGTTAAGCTTAGTAAATTTTAACATTTTTAATGAAAAAAAGCACCTATATTAGTAGAATATCTGCACATCTTGGTCTTTAGCAAGTGGTTAAATCCCTCCAAAGACCTTACTATGTCTTCTGCTTACTTTTGAGCTCTGGGATATGAAAGGTTTGTTCATACTCTACTTAGAATCTAAAGAACTACTGAGTTGCACAAAAGCAGTCCCTTGCTGGAAGATGCCTCTCCTGAGGAGAAGGAGGAAATAAGTACTAAAATAATAAAACAAGTACTAGAATAATAAAGACTTTGTAAGAAATGATGGTTTAAACTGAAGAGACATATTCTGGTCTAAGATGGCAATATGGGGGGTTCCTTAACTCACCTCTTCCCAGGGACACACCACATCTACAGCTACACATGGGACAATTCCCTCTGGAAGAAATCCACAAACTAGCTAAGCAATCCTTACATGCCTAGCAAATGAGAAAATTCCCTTGTCAATATGAGGAGAAACATACAAATGAGAGGAAACTCAAATTCCTCCAACCCTGTGTAGGGAAGGGTTTGGACCCAATATCTCGCACCCCAAAACATTAAAGACATCCACATACTAAACACCTAATTCTGAAAGCCATCAGAGCTTGCATTGAGAAGACCCAGAGACCATAGAAAAGAAAGGGTTCTTGGCTGGATATCAAAGACCCACTTTCCTACCTGCCCAGGGCTCAGCACAGAGGGAGCAGACAGAAATGCTATCTCCCAGCCTTTTCTGAAAGGACACATCTTAAAAGTTATAGACTGAGGGGCTTCTAATTTATCCCTCATCTAAGGACAAACTGAGATCCTCCTAGCAGATACTATCTCCATATTCTCCCCGTAGCCCATATCAATTCGCCAGTATCTCCCGTGAAGGCGTCTATGCACACAGTTGGCACCTGGGCCTTTAAGGTTGTCAGAGGAGGCACCCCTTGGTAATCTGGTTCTGGTGGCCAGTGGGGCTTGTGCTCACAGGCCCACAGGAGTGTAGCAAACAAAGAAACAATCCTATATAATAAAAGGCTAATATGCAAATTGTCCCCTCAACCTGGAGTTTGACTAGTGAGTGGGGGCGGCCAACCACCCACGGCCCCTCCCCCTGACTGGCCCAGCCCCATCAGTCCAGATCTGGGCTGGCCTCCGGACCCCACCCATGCGTGAATCCTTGCACCGGGCCTCTAGTTCTTAATAGGTTACCGTATCAGAATTCAACATGGAAGAAACACCGAGCTCCCAGTCTCTCCCTGAGGATCTGACTTCCAATCAGCCTGCAACTAGGTATGTAACCAAATGAAAGGCTAGGTCTCTCTGACTGCATGTTGCTCATGCCTGCTGTGTTCCCAGGGCCTTCAAGCTAATAGCTTCTTCTTAGTTTTGCATATATGCAGGCTAATCATTAGAGGAATATTGTTTGAGGGCTGAGTTGCACAAAAACAGTCCCTTGCTGGAAGATGCCTCTCCTGAGGAGATGGGGGAAACAAGTACTAAAATAATAATTGCTTATCAAAATTTGCTGGTGCCTGGTGACCAAACACAAATCAACTGAGGTCAACAAACTGGGAACAAGAGGTTTCATGGTCTTCTAGGACCTTTGCTGGTGCTCAGATGTCTGTAGTTGTAAATTACTCATTGCCCCTCCCATTTTCTCTTCCCTTGACATAAAAGAAACCTGAGCTCTATACTTCGATAAATTTGAGATACTACTAGGGCACCCACCTTCTCTGTTGGAACTTTCTCAATCAATAAACCTTTGTTAATGCCAAACTCTGATGTTTGAGTTTTGGCCTTTAAAAGCACTGGGCACTAGGACTTTGGACCTACTGGTTACTATAGTGCTTACTGAGAGCCTTCCCTGCAGGACTCTGACAGGTCCTGGCAGACCCTTAACTACTGGGAGCCACTAACTACAAAGAAGGCAGCGTGGACCATGGCAAAGGTTTGAGAAACAACAAAGAGTTAGGGCCAGTCTGAATGATAAGCTTCACATTCTGCGACCACACTGTGAAGACTGGCAGAGGTGGCTGTATTTTCTTAATGCAGACAAACCAACATAGAGTCAAGAAAAATGAAGAAGTAGAGGTCTATGTTTCAAACAAAATAAAACAAAGATACAACTCCAGAAACATACATTAATAAAAGGGAGATAAGAGATTTACCTGATAAAGTGTTCAAAGTAATGACCATAAACTTGTTTACTCAGGTAAGGAGAGTATAATCAAAGTGAGAATTTCAACAAAGATATAAAAAATGTAAGAACACATACATATAAAATCAAACAATAAGGCTCTAACACCACCACATCAAATTAAAATGCCAAAGTTTTGATTACCATATTTTCCGGTGTATAAGACGACTGGGTGTATAGAAGATTTTCCTGGGTTAAAAAGTCATCTTATATGCTGGAAAATATGGTAATCACCATAGAATATAGAATTAAATCATATATACTACTGTGGTTTTGGCAAATTACATTATAAGTGGTTGCCTTTAGATTCCCAAAAAGTGATACTCAAAACATCTGTAAAAAGAAGTGATTGAAACAACCCTATGTCAGATAAAATGTTAAAATATTGATTTCTAACAAGGGACTTTGGAATATATTTCCTTGGTAGCTAACTACAGACAATTTTAGCATGAAGTGATAAGATGATCAAAGCAGTAAAAGGCAGTATTATATAATGAACATGAATATCTTAAATTATATATCATCCATAAATAGCCTATGATGAAAGGATAACAAATTACGTAGGATAAATATGCTGAAAAAAGTAAAAACTAGACAAGTAAGATAAATTAGTAAATGACAAGAAGACTCTCATAGTAAATCTGAACTATTAGTTTTTATAAATGACAAATTAAAGTTGATACGCTGTTTGAAACATTGGCAAAATAATCCTTGGGATAATTTTTAGAAAGCATAAAGATAATATAACATATGTCTGTAGAGATTACTTAACAATAATTAATGTAAACTAACATATTCCCTTAAGACATTCTGAATTTATTAGATTACTAAATACATATTTCTGAGTATTGTACATATTTAACATAAACTGCGGTAATCAAAATGAATATTTGAAAGTAACACATTTTCTTATAAAACTGGTATATTGGTCACTTTGTGAACTGGTCTACTCTTATACTGAGCAAATCTTTATAACAAGTGTTTAAATGAAACACACACGTTGCTGCTAACCCGAGTGGTAGTATATTTTTTACTCTTTATAAAGTCTTTGTTATATTAGCATATATAGAAAAATAAGCAGTGTAGCTCAGCAGTCACAAATGACAAAGATAAATGTTTGCTGAACTGTTTTTGGTTTCTAGTGATTTTACAAGTTATGATTGAAAAGCATTACATTTGTAAATTAAGTCAATTGTTTCTAGTGGTTCTGCTTTTGCTGAATGGTTCTCATAAGAAAACTGTCAAACATAAAGAGAAGGCTATGATAGTTGAGTGGAAAGTGCTCAGTGAGAGGCCATGAGAATATGGAGGAGGTGAAATTGGCCAGGCTACACATTGATATTATAGAAAAGCTTTCCAGAGAAAATGATGCCTAAGCTTTCTATTTTAACTCCTATAAAATCTATGAAAAAATATTGTGATAATGTATTCAAAATAAGTTATTTTTATGAATTTTAGGTAACTTAGTATAGAGATGGATAAATAAAAATCGAAAGATGCTACTATAACAATAATACCTTATTTGAATTCCTGCAATCTAAAAAGCTCTAAAAAGAGCAAAATCTGTTTTAAGATTGGTATAAAGGCATTTGGCAGCAAAATCTGAACTAACCAGACACATTCATTGGAAAAATATTAATGTGCGTGATGATGGAATATTTGTCTAGAATCCACCAGGGATATCAAATAATTTACTGGATATGCATCATATTTCCTTTATAACTTTTTTTTTTAAAAATCTGAGTTTTGGCAGCAAATGTTTAAGAAAAGAGATTGTGGACTTGATTAATTCCACAGCATTCTCTTCGAAGCAATCTTTGTCATCTTTAGCTTATATCAAAACATTTTCTCAAATGTGCATAATGGAGTCAACAAAGTTACCAGTCCATGGAATTCCTAAATTACTCTGAGACTAATTCAAATGATATATCACAAGTATTACTATCTGAGGATATTTTAATTGTAAATCATTAGCCATGAGTTGTGACTATTGCAGTAAGAGACATAAACAAGAATTTAAAACTGTTCGAAGACTACGTCTTCCACTCTGAGAAATATGCTTAATGGAAGACGGCCCAGGGCAGCATTATGAAAATTTAATCAAGTCCTTAGGTCTCTTCCCCCTTTGTTTCTGTGCACAGGCCAGCACAGGTTACATTCTTTTACATGCTTTTCAATGTCTGAACTAAGATGTGGCTCTTGAAAGCAGAAGATGTGGCTCTGAGAGATACTGGGTGTACCTATATTGAAATTAACTATTGATTATTTTCTGGAGGGGAAAAAAAAGTCCCCCTGTAAGACTGGCATGTTGTCCAAGCAAATAAACTACTCATGAATCACCTAGAAATCCTCTCTTCTCTTTTCAGTATGGAGTAATTGAGATTCATACATAATGATTTGGAAACTTTGTGATATGAAGATTGGGAGCAGAGAGATCTTCAACATCAACCATTTCAGTGGAAAAGGGACAAGTCATCTTACTCTAACTCAGGAAGCAGTACAGGGCAGGCACCTATATAGAATACCATACAATATAATTTGGTTAACACCTAATCAAAAGACTTCATCACTGTAAAACTGATAAGAAAATACCCAAAAGATATAGACCCCCAAAGGGTTTCACATAGCTTCAAAGTATATTTTTTAAAAATAACATAGTCACAAGTGGCAATTATAAAAATGTTTGCCCTTAGTTCTTAGTTTCCTTAATCTTCAACCCTGTGGAACTGGAAGCTTTCCTCACAGCATGCCCTGTTTTCCCTGGAAATACATCATCCTCCCTAATAATAGACAAATATGCAAATTGACCATACCTTCGCTATGCCCGCTATTGGCCAGGAGGTGCGGGGGGGTGGGACTCGGGGTGGCCAGGGTGGCCCATTGGGCCGGCGGGATGCTGAGCTCGCGCCAGCTCGAGCTCAGCATCTGCGCCATGGCTGTGCTGCGGCACAGAAGGGGCCTGTGGGGCAGCGAGCTCACGTCCCACTGCAGACCATCAAAAGCGGGGGAGCTGGGTGCCTGTCGACTCAGGCACCAGGCCTTTCAGAAGCCTCCAGCGGGGCAGAGGCTTCTGAAAGGCCTGGTGCACCAGCGGACAGGCACCCAGCTCCCCCGCGATCAAAAGCAAAAGCGTGTAGGGGACCCTACACATGCATGATTCAATCATGCACTGGGCCTCTAGTTAAAAATAAAAAAGCTTGTGCAATTCAGACCTGCAACATAATATATCTCATAGTTTATTCCATGA
This sequence comes from Cnephaeus nilssonii, assembly GCF_951640355.1. Taxonomy (NCBI): domain Eukaryota; kingdom Metazoa; phylum Chordata; class Mammalia; order Chiroptera; family Vespertilionidae; genus Cnephaeus; species Cnephaeus nilssonii. Next base: position 31,783,666 of record NC_137087.1, on the reverse strand, counting down.
TCCTTACTGATCTCTATGCATGGATCCTTGACCATCCACCCCAGCTTGTTCATCACATTAATCCCTAAAAACTCCATCTGATCCTGATTTCAGAATTCTGATTTCTAGTTCTATAAGCTTAATCAAATGCCCTCCTACTGATCCTATGTACACTTTCAAAAATACTGCCATGTCTGAAAGTGGTAGTTTTGGTCCTCTGTGATGTATCACAATCCCTATGTGTCTCCATCATGTAAAAAAAATCAACATCACATGAAATCCAATGATTTAAAACTCCTGTGGCAGACCCTGGACTTTATCCTAACAAGTTCGACTGACATTTCTTAAGGTGTCTTTTCCTAGTGCTGAATGTTGCGTTCTTATCTTTGAAACTAAAGAAAAGTGCTGACGTAACCCGCTGAGGACTTTACTACTGGAGGTATGTCAGAACTAACCTACAGATCTGCGGTGTACAGAGATTTCTGTACAAAGATTGTCACTCACTCATGGCCTCTGCACTGGGGGTTTAGTGGACAATGAGTTTCCCTCTGAATCCCTATCACAGTAGCAATTGTCAAAAAAAAAAGGTGATATTTGCTAGATAAAAAAGAAGTCATAAAATACTCTTTAGAATGATATACTATCAAAGTCAAATGAAATCCTAGATATAATCTAATCCAATCCCTGCATTGTATAGAGAATAAAAATTATGACACCTTTAAAGATTTTCAGTAGGTCCCCAATTTAATAACAGCTGAATCAGAGTTATAATCTAAAGTTTCTAAATCTTAAATCTAGTAATTCCACATAAAATGTTGATTATTTTATTTGATTTAAATATATTTTAAAGTTCTATTTTACAAACAATTCTTCCACTATTAGAATATCCTTGATTTTACTTATTTGTATTGTCATGAAACCCTTTAAAATTAATTTTCTATCCCTTCCTTTAGTGCCCTAGTTTTCAGACCCGAGTTTGGGAAGCTGGTTATGAGGGTGCGCGTCAAATTGGAATAATTTTTATAAGCTTCAATCTATTTTTACATCTTACTTTTTGATGTTCTATAGGATTATATTTTCATGATTGGATGGAAGCCCTCTCTGAACATCAGCATGGGAATGTAATAACAACAGTTACTAGAACTACCAGAAGTATTTGCAATCTTCACATTGTTATTCTTTTTATAAACTACTAGAGGCCTGGTGCACAGATTTGTGCACCAGTGGGGTCCCTTGGCCTGGCCTGTGGGGATGGGGCCAAAACTCATTCTCCGACATCCCCTAAGGGGTTCTGGATTGCAAGAGGGCCCAGGCCAGGCTGAGGGACCTCACTGATGCATAATTGGGGCTGGGGAGGGGCCGCGGGAAGGTTCCAGGGAGTGTCCGGCCCATCTCTCCCAGACCAGATTGGCTGGACTCTAGCAGCAAGCTAACCTACTGGTCAGAGTATCTGCCCCCAGTAGTCAGGTGGTCAGTGCATGTCATAGTGACTGGTCGAACGATAGAACGAACAGTTGGACACTTAGCATGTTAGGATTTTATTACATAAGATACAAATCTCTGTATCTAAGTAATAAACATTTTATTATACCTAGTTTAGACTTTTAAGTCTTTTTGATAAAACAATTGTTTAAATGTAGATATGTGCATGTTTAAATACATAATTTGCAATAAAAATCATCTTTTGTGGTGAGTGGCATGACATTATTCCTTATAGTTTCAAAATAGAACAGCTTACTTAAAAACAAAAATTACTGGAAAAATTACATACACTGAATAAGAAAACAAAATGATAGAACCATGATGGGATAATTCCTCTTTCAGGATTTCCCCCTTAGTTTTGAAGGAGATATATATATATGTAGCCTTATATATTGTGTGATATTAACATGGTAGTTAAATGAGCATGACCACAGTTTAGGAGTATACCATTACTCCTAAGGGTAAAGCCCTCCTTTTATTATCTTCTTCTAGCTATGTCTCAACTGAATTCATCACACCACATCTTCTCTTTATGGGTCTCCCTTACCATTTTTAAAAATATTTTTTATTGATTTTGAGAGATAGAAGAAGAGAAATGGAAAGAGAGATAGAACAATGAGAGAGAAACATCACTGATTTGGCTGCCTCCTGCACACCCCCTACTGGGGATCGAGCCTTCAACCTGGGCATGTGCCCTGACCAGGAATCAAACCAGTGACCTCTTGGTTCTTGGATCAATGCTCAACCAGTGAGCCCCATCAGCCAGGCTCCTTTAACCTTTTGTTTTTCTTAGATGGGAAGAAATATGAAGCTGCTTCTATTTGAAAAGACACCTTAATATCGCTCCTTTATGTGTTTTAATTCCCTCCAAATTAATATTCATAAATCCCAAATCAAACTAGTAATAGTTCATTTCCATTACAATGAGCATAATCCTTTCATATTTGTCCTTCTCAACCACACTTTTTATATCTTCTTCCTCCTTCCCATTCTCTCTGTATACTTGTCCCTAGAAAGTGAATTTACGTTTTTTCTAAGACTTCCATTTTCTTTCTAAAAAGAAAAAATTAAACCTCTTTCTGTAAAGTTTGTTCTTTTACCCCTAAAGCTATTTTACTAAGTCATCATTTTCTATGTGTACTTAACTGAGAAATGATTTGCCAAGTTCTACAGTACATCATTGCAGCTCACGCCCAAATCTATCTTTTCTAGTTCTCAATCAGGTAGGTTTCATATTTCAGTCACATATGGAGAATGTAAGATTTCTTGGGTGACAACTGTGTTCTTCCTGTGCTTGTGATATAGGCATTATTTTACAAAGAATAATTAAGTAACTTGAAAACTCCAAATGAAGAAGTAATTTGTTCAATTTCACAAGATCAACAAATATCTAATGCTAACTATAGTAACATAAACCTGTAATGTTATTCATATTTATCTCATTCTCTCTTTTTATGTAAAAGTCTCAGTTCCAATTAATATGACTTTCCAGCCTTTTACTACATTGGTCATGATCTTCACCATGCACCATTAGTCGATGTATTTTATAAACTATAACACCTCAGACATAACATATGGCTCTTGCTATGATCTGATAAGGGAAGAAATAATTTATTTCTTCAATAGTTTTGAATAATATACATTTATTTACATTTGCCATTATTTTTTCTTACCTTTTCCCACTCAAAATTTAAAACAGATTTTAACATTGTCTAATATAATGATTCCTTTGTCAATATGTTGATATTTGTCTAATATGTTGCTTATTTTCAGATGCAGAACATTATTTACTTAAATTAACTTTATGAGTAATTTAATTTCCTGGCTACTTGTATCACATGCATGATTATTAAGTCAATTTTCCCGAGTGCATTCCGTACAGAATTGATTTATTAAAACCAAGTAGAAAATCTTCTAATTAATTAAATTGTTATAAAGAATGTAACACTATATTCTATATATCCTAACATTTTAATCAAATTTGTTCAATAGGTCTGATTTATTTATTTTATGATATTTATTGAGAGTTCTGTATATATTATTCTTAATCTAGAAAATAATGTAATTTTAGTTTCAATTTTTCTTGAAGGATTTGAAATTCTTCCTTCCCTATAACTTTCATCTCTGTTCTTCTGGAGTAACAGACTTATGGAATTAAAGTAAATGAAGATTTAAACATTCTTTATAGTTACTCCTTTCAGGAGATAAGATTTAGTGTGACTTTTTAGGACATTATGTGAAGTTTCCAGGTAAATGTTCTTTTAGTAGTTATCCTAATAAGACAGGATACAATGACATTAAGTTGAATGTCAAGTAGCTTAAAGAGTCCATTTGCCCAAGTACTAAATATATAACAACTTTTTAAAAATCTTCAGAGATAAATAATGTATAAAATTCTGTACTAGTGTTAAGCATTTACACAATATATTCATCTTTGTGTGAAAATTAGATTTTAACAATGAGTCTACAAAAAATTGCAAAAAAATTCAGTGAAAATGCAAGTATTGGGATCAGTATCATTACTGTTTCCAGAAAATGTATGACTCAGTTTGTTATTTTTGAATAAATAAAATTGTAAGATTTAAAATAATTTGAAAGTTTATAGTATATGTCAATAAAAGGCTGAAAATAACATAAATTACAACATTAAAAATGTCAGGCTCAGTCAAATTACTTGTCTATAGAAGGAGGGGGGAACTTAAAGAAAAAAACTAATTTATTTTAGGTGAAGAGCTATAATTTTATGCCCATTTTAATTATATATAGCCAATTTTGAAAAGGGAAGAAATAAACATTTATTAATTGCATTAATTAAGCACATATTATAATAGAAATAACTAAAGTATTTCACTTTTTATTTTCTAATTTCCCATATTCTTATCATTAATGTTCATGAAGACATGTGTAAGCCATATAGTTCATGGAATTTTCATCCTGTTTTAATCTTTTATAAATGATCAAAGTTAAAATAACATTTCTTTCATTAATTATAATGATATTACTTTTTAAAGAAATGATTGACAGTTGGCTTTGAAAGAGGGACCCCAATTTTAAGATGTGTTTTTATAAATATATTTCATTGACTATTGTTATACAAGATATATAAGTGAGCCTACTTTTTTCTTATTCAAAAAATCAGAGCCAGAATAGAGAATACAAGGAAACTAAAGCATTGGAGGTACAAATACTGTAGAAGAAGAAGAGAGAGATTTAAAGCTGTATCTGTGACGCTTCATATATTTGATGGGCTATGTTAGAGTCAGTATTAGAACTGGCACTGACCCTCAAATCAAACCTGCAGTCAGAAGGAAAGCCCTGACGTTGTTTAGGAGGCTGTAACAAAATTTTGAGTGATAGTTCCTCCACTGTAATAATTTCTAACACTGTCAAAAATGTAGTAGTTATGTTTGAATCGTTGCCTAATTAGACTTCATCAGTTAAATAAGTGATCATATTTAAAGCTCTCCTTAATGAAGTCTCTTTAAAAATCCATCATGCCATGTATAGCAGTACAAATGCAAAGAATTTTCAAAGGGCAGGTAGCTCCAATAAAGTCTAACAAATAAACTATTTTCACTAATATATCTAAAGCTTTTTAGAAATAGAAAGAAATGTCGTGCCATGATACAGTGATACACATATCAGTTTTTGCATACAAGAGGTAAACACATCAGAAAAGCAAACACGAATATCCCACAAAATTAGAGGTCTTACAAATAGAAGATACTGGTGACTGTAGGGTGTGAAATGGAAATTAGGATAAAGTAGATCAAGAACCATAAAGAGAGAAAGCCTAAATCATTTATGTTCCTAATAGAAAGGCAGTTTTCATATAGGAAATGTCATATATAAAATTGCTGAAGGAAACTATAATGTATTATTCAACTTAAAGATTTACATAAGTATGAATAGAAGAAATAGGTTAAAATATAGAAATGCTACAGCAAAATATGGAGAAAATCTATATAAGAAATAGATCTATTAATTTACTATTACTATGTAACAAATTACCATAAAATTTAGAGAAAAAATGACAAGCTTTTATTATATATCAGTTTCTAGTTGAGTTAATTTATTTGAAGGTTTCTCAGCAGGTTGCAGTCAAGCTGTTGACTACTACAGTCTAATCCAAAAGTTCAACTGGTGTGGCAATGGGAAGGATGCTTCTAAATGTACACTAATGGTCTCAGTCTCTTGCTATATGTGCTTCTCCACTGTGCTGCTTCACAACCTGTCAGCTAGCTTCTCCCAAAGTGAGCTTTTTGAGAAAGGAGAGTGAGAGCGAGAGCAAGAGCCAGTGAGAGGAAGAGAGCATGCATAAGCAAGCACCCAAGACAGATGCCATGATGGTCTTTTGATAAACTAATCTCGGAAGGGACAGTCCATCACATCAGTGATATTATGTTCATTATGATCAATTCAATATGCCCAGCCTACAACCAAGATGAGAAAATTAGCCTTAGTGTAAATTCTAGGAGGCAAGGAGCATAGGGGGCTATCACAGAGGTTCTTTTCCATGATAGACATTAGTGAATATCTATGAATTGTGCTATAGGCAATCTAATCACTCAAATGAAAAGGAAAAACAAAGCTAGGGGAAAGAAATAGTAATATGGTTAGCACGTAAGAGAACAATGTCTCTTAATTTTAAAAATAAACAGAAAAGGAAATAGATCCAATCCAATAATGTAATGGTTTGGGCACCTGGGATATAGAGAATAGAAAATTTAGAGCTATTGTAAAGTAACCGATGAAGGGTAATGTCAGTGTATACTTCAGAGTGTCAAGAAAAATAAATTTGGCAGGAGAGTAATACTTCTGTTTAATGAAACAAGGCTTGAAACTGGATTCAGAAAGACAGTGAATAACAAACTATAGTAGTACAAATTGGATAAGATCAAGATGTTTATAAATTTTCTGAAAATAAGAAAATTCTCTCCAAAATGTGAGTCAATAAAACATAGAATTTGGCAGTCAACTAGATTTTTGTTTTGAGAACAGTGCATTTTAAGAACACTAGCCATGCATTGAGTCCTTATGATGTTTCAGACATAATTTTGAATATTTTAGTTTTCTTATTTAATTAGAACATTACTTCAAAAAGTGTTACATATTATAGAAGGCATTGTGTCCAACTTCCTAACACCTATTATTACTCCAGTAGATTAATTTAAGCCATTCATTGTAAGTCTGATCCCTTTGCTGCCAATTAGTTCAGGGGTAGGTTATGATCCCTTTTTGGAAAATGATCTGAAGGAAGTCTACTTTAGTCATCTGGAAAAACTAAACTGATGAAAACTCCTTCTTAAGAGAGCGTTGGTAGGATACTAGATGTCTGTTCTTCTTCAGGATTTTGTCAGGTTTGTATATAATGCTTTAGAGAAGCTGTGTCTCATTATTAGCCGAAGGATGGACTCAACAAAACATAGATGGCAATGTTTTCTAATTATTAATGCTATAGTAGTACTTTCAGAATAAATTATTCTAAGATAAAAACATACTATGAGTTTCAATTTTTCCAAAACACAGCATTTTTATTTAAAAGTTACTTTCTTTTCTTTCTACCCCCCTCACTAATTCTAGAAAGAAGAATACTGAATAAAAATCCAATATATATTACAAGTTTTTTTCTCTTTTCTTGCAAGACAGGAAAAAATAGTTTATATCACTTTAACCTCTAAATAGAAAAAGAAATGCACACATAGGAAGACAGTAGATTGGTGGTATGAAATTAACAACCTGGCATCTGCAACAGATATCTACTTACTGCCAAATATTTACTGAAAGAAAAACATTTTTTGTTTTCAAATTTTATTAGTGCTTATACTAAACAAGAAAAATGTTCTCTTAGGAATATTTCTTTTTTGACAAGAAATGAACACAGTATCTTTTTGCTTTCTTGTTTGTGGAAAAAAATAAACACTTATTTTGGTAGTTGTGATATCTTCAGTGTTGGGACATACTTCCTATCAAAAGTAAATTGCTAAGAGTACCGGTGACAGCCTTCGACCCCCATTTGGTTCCTCTGGGCACATCTGCACCACTCATGGGCCACACACTCCACCGTCCTAAGCCACCTTCATGGTGAAGCTCACAGAGGATAGTAAAAATCAAGGTGACCCCAAGAAAATGGCTCCTCCTCCAGAGGAGGTAGAAGAAGATAGTGAAGATGAGGGCATGTCAGATAAAGATGAAAGCTGTGGAGAAGAGGTTATCATTCCCCTGAAAAAAGGCAAGAAGGCTACCACAACTCCAGGAAAGGAGGTGATGGTTTCCCCCAACAAAAAAGATTGCAGTTGCCACACCAGGCAAGAAAGCAGTTGCCACTCTTGGCAAAAAGGCAGTGGCTATGCCGACCCCTGGCAAAAGGCAGCAGTTATACCACCTAAATCATTAGCCACGCTGACAAGCAGGCAGGCACACCAGGCAAAGCATTGGTAGCAACCCCTGGTAAAAAGGGAGCCACCCCAGTGAAGAGAGCAAAGAACGGCAAGAATGCCAAGAAGGAAGACAGTGATGAGCAAGATGATGAGGACAGTGAAGAAGATGATGATAATGAGGAGGAAGAGGAGGAGGAAGATGAGGATGCATTTGAGGCAGCAGTGATGAAAACTCTTGCTGCTGCTGCTCCTGCCTCACATGATGAGGATGAGGATGAAGAAGATGACTCTGAAAAAGAACCTAGAGATTACACCAGCCAAAGGCAGGAAAGCTCCCATAAAAGCTGTTCCTGTGAAGGCCAAGAGCACAGCTGAGGATGAGCATGAAGAAGGTGATGATGAAGAGGAATATGATGATGAGGAGGATGAGGAGGAATATGATGATGATGATGATGATGATGATGATGATGATGATGATGATGAAGAGGAGGAGGAGGAAGAGCCTGTCACAAAAGCACCTGGAGATCAAAAGAAGGAAATGGACAAACAGAAAGCTGTTCCTGAGGCCAAGAAACAGAATGTGGACGCCAGAGACCCAACTATGGCTTTCAATCTCTCTGTTGGAAACCTGAACTTCAGCAAATCTGCTCCTGAATTAAAAACAAGTTTCAGTAATGTTTTTGCTAAAAATGATCTTACTGTTGTGGATGTCAGAATTGGTGTGACTAGGAAGTTTGCCTATGTGGACCCAGAAAAAGCCTTAGAACTCACTGGTTTAAAAGTCTTTGGCTATGAAATTAAACTAGAAAAAAAAAGAGCGGGGGGGAGATAGTAAAAAAGATTGAGATGCAAGAACACTTTGGGCTAAAAATCTGCCTTATAAAGTTACTCAGTATGAATTAAAAGAAGCTTTTGAAGATGCTATGGAGATCAGATTAGTCAGCAAGGATGGAAAGAGTAAAGGGATTGCTTATATTGAATTTAAGACAGAAGCTGATGCAGAGAAAATTTTGGAAGAAAAGCAGGGAACAGAAATAGATGGGCAATCCATTTTCCTGTACTATACCAGAGAGAAAGGTCAAAATCAAGATCATAGACGTGGAAAGAATAGCACTTGGAGTGGTGAATCAAAAAACTCTGGTTTTAAGCAACCTTTCCCACAGTGCAACAGAAGAAACTCTTCAGGAAGTATTTGAGAAGGCAACTTTTATCAAAGTGCCCCAGAGCCAAAATGGCAAATCTAAAGGGTATGCATTTATAGAATCTGCTTCATTCTGCTAAAGAAGCTTTAAATTCTTGTAATAAAAGAGAAACCGAGGGCAGAGCAATCAGGCTGGAATTGCAAGGATCCAGAGGATCATCTAATGCAAGAAGCCATCCATCCAAAACTCTGTTTGTCGAGGATCTGTCTGAGGAAACTACAAAAGAGACACTGAAGGAGTCATTTGATGGCTCTGTCCGGGCAAGGACAGTCACTGACTGGGCTCTTCCAAAGGATTTGTAGACTTCAACAATGAGGGAGAGGCCAAAGCCGCCAAGGAGGCCATGGGAGATGGTGAAATTGATGGAAACCAAGTTACTTTGGACTGGGCCAAGCCTAAGGGTGAAGGTGGCTTTGGGGGTCTTGGTGGAGACAGAGGTGGCTTTGGAAGCAGAGGTGGTGGCAGAAGAGGCCGAGGTGGATTTGGTGGCAGAGGCCGGGGAGGTTTTAGAGGTCGAGCAGGCTTCCGAAGAGGCAGAGGAGGAGGAGGAGACCATAAACCACAAGGAAAGAGGATGAAGTTTGAAGAGTTTCTTCTATCCCTGTCTTTCCCTCTTCCATTTGAAAGAAAGGACTCTGGTGTTTTCACTCTGTTAGCTGATCAATGACAGAGCCTTCTAAGGACATTCCAAGATGGTATCCAGTCCTGTGTTCTACTTGGAAATCCATTTAGGTAACATTTCAAAGAAGATACCCTGTTGGCTTTGACTGGATATTTGTGTAAATTTTTAAAGAGATGATAGAACTAACCCTTATCTGTAAGTTTTGAATTTGTATTGTTTGTTCCCATGTACAAAAGCATTTTTTTCCTACAAATAGTTTTTGTGTGTATGAGTTGGGGTATAAAGAAAAGCAGAATGTCTTATTATAATTTTGCTTCAGCAGCTATGGGACAAATTAAAAGTCCTAAACTCTGGTGCCCCCCGAAAAAAGGAAATTGTGATATAGCATCACATGACAACTTCAGCTACCAACCACTAATGCCTTTGCCTTACTGAGCTGGGAATGTATTGGGCAGCTAATTTTGATGGCGATACAGGAATGAAAAGAAACAGTGTGCTTTCTGTAGCAGTTCTCAGAGCTTTCATGGTGTAGCACTGTTCAATGGATTCCATCTCTGGAGAATCTGAACTGCCATCTCTCCAAACACTATCACTGTGTGGCCCTTCTGTTTGCTGTTCTGTTGGTGAATGTTTAACTTTGGATTACTTTCAATCATTTGGCAAATAGTTATTTTATGTCTATTATGTGCAAATTACTGCAATAGATGTATCCCAATTATAGGCATTTCACATTTTGCTGTTTTATAGTTCACCCTCATCATATTTGATGTTATCTAATAGACAAACTCATTAATGACAATAATCTAAACAGAGGATGGCAAAAAGAGTTAGAATTTAATTTAACTTTAAATCCCTATTTATGAGAACATATGAACTCTAAATAGCACATACTCCATAACTAATAGGAATAAATGTAATGGTTACTGATAAAACTATACCAGATATTTTAACATATTATAATCAATTCCCTTTTACTACTTATTTTTGACCATACATATTGGGGAAAAGTTAAGGTACAAAACAAACAAACAAACAAAATAAGCTATTGTTTCTGTAGTTTGCATCCTAGTAGCTGTATTACTGGCGAGACCAGTGGTCGGCAAACTGCGGCTCGCGAGCCACATGCAGCTCGCGAGCCGCGGTTTGTTGCTCTGTTGACTGAGTTTGCCAACCATTGACCTAGACTCTCAATTCCAATAATTACAGGCTGTTGTTGTTCCTTGTGATTAAGCCCCTATCCCAGTGGTCGGCAAACTCATTAGTCAACAGAGAGGCAAACCACGGCTCGCGAGCCGCATGTGGCTCACGAGCCACAGTTTGCCGACCACTGGGCTAGACCAACACACTCATCCTCTACCTCAAGAGTATGATATACATTGCAAATGGTATCTTCATCTATGATCCCCAAAGCTCATCATTCCCAACTTGCAGATGTAGGTTATTGTAACATTGTACAATGTGCTTGTCAACTAGCACCACTGCAGTCCTCGGTTGTTGAGAACTATGCACAGACACCTTTTTCTCTAAAGCACCTGGACTCCTTTTCTTGGATAACTAACATATTTGGATAAATGACTTAATTCAATTTTCCTTGAATTCTTTCCCTTTCTTCTGGTACCTAGTCCTACAGATAAGATTTAATCTCTCCACTTCTTTCCATGTTAGGATGTTAAAATTCTAGATTTTTCATCAGATTACATTCGACATTCTAGACCAACTATGAACCATTTTGATTCTTTTCCCTCCCACTTTACCTCATCATCTTTGTATTCTTCATCCACAATACAGTAAATCAGGCCTTTTCTCCAAACCTCTTACTCATGGTCTTACCAACATCTTGGTTGCAAACTCCTAGCATACACAGATCTACCAGAGAACAAATTTCTGTAGTTAAAACCACCTATTTTATTACAGTAGCCTAAGTATTGTGAGTCATTCTACACTGGAAAGTATACATTATATCTGAAAGATGGGGGGGGTTATATTCTGAATCAAAAGATGGGCTTATATCTCAGATCTACTACTAAGTCCTCTTCAAATCTCAATTTCCTCATGTAGAAAATGGAAATAAAAATTGTGTCTTCATTTGTAGCATGAAAAAAACACACAGATACTTAAAACACATGTCACATTGCCTGGTATATAGTAAGAGCTCTGTAACTATTGTCTATCTATGTATTTAGTTATAATGACCCCATAAGAGAGGCCCTAAAGATCAGAAGCATACCCAGTGAAATGACACGAAGGATATAAAACATAACCAATAAATCTCTTGGTTTTCTCCCACAGAATAGCTAGCAGCTCCATACGTGCATCCTGCTCCACACACTGACACATTTTCACATCAAGTCACCCAACAGCCACACTTTCAGTAGGGCTAGTGGCATTTAACTTTCTCTAGAAACACCCATCCTCTTGAAAAAGAGGAGTTATATAATACATCATACATTAATGGGCTTGGCGGGAAATTAATATTTTTATCCTTTCATTTTCCATATCCAGTAACACCATCATTATATTCATATCATCTCTGTATTTTCTTGCCCTGTATATCTTCCTGGTGAGCATATGGCATTGCAGATGGCTGAATATTAAGAATTTGCTGAACTGGAAAGAAATCTACATAAAATTAGGATCTACAAGCTAACTTTACCCAGAGATGTTATGAGATGAGGAGCGGCCCTCAGAGCTTGAGTGGACATCAGTGGTTCGTAAGCTAGGTGTGTGTAGCCATCACCTGGCAAACCCAGTTACTTTACCCAAGAGATCACAATTGACAAAGTCAAAATTAGAGGCAAGAAATGTAAGATTTCAACAGGATCCCTGGGTGATATTGTTGCAGGAGGTCTGGGAGTCACATCCTTAGAAAAATTGTCATGTATAAAACAGTGATTTACTAAAGCCTAACAGTTTTGTTTTAGGAATATTTTTGGAACTTATCTAAAGTTATAAACCTCTAAAAACCACCTAAATGGGTTGCAAGCTCTTAGATCAAATCTCCACATGAATATATTTCCCATATTACTCTCTCAATCCATACCCTATTCAACTAGATTTAAAAGATAAAATTAAAAAGAAAAATAAAAATCCTCAAGCTTCTATCTACATGGTTACTGTGCAAAAAGCATCCTTTGCAAAGTAGCTCCCTGGCAGTCTTAGGACCTGTTCTGTTTTAAGGGTTGCTCTTAACCACAGCAGGACATTAGAATTATGCATAGAGTTTTAATATATCCACACCTCAAACCCATTAAAATAAAACTTCTGGTTTGGTCCTGAGACATAGGGATCCCTAAGTTAATTCTCAAACTAGGTTGAGAAGCATGGCTTGAACTGAACAGATGTATCAGAGGTTATGTGAACAAGGCCTCTGTGTGACAATAAGAAGAAAAGTCCTCTTTTTGCCTGGAACTCCCATTACCTCAGGATTCTTCACAGAATTAGTGTATAAGCATGGACTGTACACAATGAGATGAGCAACTCCAATGTCTTCCAAATTTCAGAAACCAAGGATTAGGAAAAAAATGGCCTACTCTAAAATCTAAGAGGAAAAAAAAAACCCACTACAACCCTCATATAATTAGCTTAACATACCAAGAATAGGAGCACAGATGAAATAAAAAGAAACTTCAGAATTCTAGTATACCTGTTCTCAAAGAATAAAGTTAATAAATAAATGGAAACATTCTTTTAAAAAGTCATATTCTATATGCTTAGGTTTAGACACTAAATATGATTTGGCTTAGACTAAATTGTTCTTATTAAATGAATCAATATTATTTAAACTATTAAGAAATAAGAAAACTTATAAGTTATTTTTATTCCTAATTTTAACAACATATTTTCATCCTCAGAAAGATTAAACAGTTAAGGCTATCATGATTGAAGAGCTACCCCAGTGCCCTCTGCATAAATATACATACATCCTTGCATATCTTCCCAAGAAAGTATCTGGATAGATAATAAGGTAGCATTAAATAAACTACTCTGAATGTAACACTATCAAGGTAAGATGGGTAAGAGAAGAATAGACTTTGCTCCAACAAATTGGGGCAGGCAAACTGTGGGCATGGCTATGTATCAGGAAGAACTATCGGAATCCCAATATACTCAATCTAGTGAAATCTAATCTAAACAAGTGGTAATGTTTAAAGGCTTAAGATATATTGTCTTAAACTCTTTATTTATTATATAAGTTGTTCTCACATAATTCTACTTTGAACCCAGAAGAAAATGGTATTTGCTAGTTTTAATAAATAAGAAGAGGAGGAAAATTATAAACGCTTCTCAGATATAGTGAGAAAGCAATTACTTGATGTTTTTATTAGTTTCTCCTAGTTGCAAGGAGAGGGACTTGCTTTATCTTAGATAAAGTTGACCTGGATGATTGCATAAAAACATTCTGAAAGCATAGGTCACAAGTGAAATTTTTAAAGAAAATCTATGTCTACTCTATGTACTTTAAATCAATGTATATCTACTTAATCTATCAATCATAATCCTATTAGTGAGTATGTATTGGGCGATATTTATAAATTTCTATATGGATTATTTTGGCATAATAAAAGTTCATATGTTTTAATATAACTATTAATTTGCTTTAGATTATTTTATCTGATTAAGAGATAGTTTTACTTTGTCTCATCAAATGATACTTTATGGAGTACTACAAAAAGCTTCCTGAATAGGTTTTACAGTCCCCATCTTCACTTTTGATGAAAATGGTAAAAACTGTGATTCCCTCACCAACAAATATCCTTGTATCATGGTATGTATGGTTAGATTATGAGATTGTGTTATTAGTGGACTATTTCTTGAAGTAACAAAGTATATTGCAACTCTTGAGATTAGAAAACAATCACATGATCAAGTTATCAATCTCCAATAGGCCAGATTAGCAAAAAACATAAGAGCTTATAAAATGCAATCTTTGACATCTCATTTCTAAGAATTCCATGAGAGAGAAACACTTTAGTATTCATTCCTGGGAAAGTGGAGCTCATGGTATTGAGGCAATAAACCAAGGTCTCAGAGGACAAACCTGTCACATTGGAAATGTTCTAGGAGTACTCTACAGATTCTAAAAGCTACCAACCATTAAAAAAAAAAAAAATTGAATCAATTCTAAAGGTGAGAAATTCCATAAATTACACTAATTTTCTCGGCAGCTTTATCTTCAACAAGTGATAAATTTGACCTTTTAGGTATTATAAATGCTACAAAACATAAAATAAATGGAAACACTTTTATTAAAGTTATAATTTTTAAAAATGAATCTGTCAATATTTATAATATATTCAGATATTTTACTAATGTCTAACAACATTGTATATTTATATTATTACTAGAAGCCTGGTACACAAAAATCGTGCACTCAGCAGGGGTCCCTCAGTCCAGCCTGTGCCCTCTTGCAGTCTGGGAGCCCTCAGGGGATGTCTAACTGATGGCTTAGGCCCGCTCTGTTGGACATCCTTAGCGCTGACACGGAGGTGGGAGAGGCTCCCGACACCGCTGCTGCACTTGCCAGCTGTGAGCTCAGTTTCTGGCTGAGTGGCACTCCCCTGTGGGCCTGCACTGACCACCAGGGTCAGCTCCTGCATTGAGTGTCTGCCCCTGGTAGTCAGTGCGCATCATAGTGACTGGTTGTTCTGCCATCAGGCCACAACCAGCTCTCTGACATCCCCCGAGGGGTCCCAATTGTGAGAGGGCGCAGGCCAGGCCGAGGGACCACACTGGTGCACTATCAGGGCCACAGAGGGATACAGGAGGTTGGTCAGCTGGGAGGGCTCCAGGCCATGTCTAGCCTATCTCACTGGGTCCCAACCGGCCAGACCCCATTAGCAAGCTCACCTACTGGTTGGAGTGTCTGCTCCCTGCTGGTCAGTGCACGTCATAGCGGCTGGTCAACCGGTCAACTGTCTGCCCCCTGGTGGTTAGTGCACATCATAGCAAGTGATTGAGAGGCCTTAGCGTATCATTAGCATGTTACACTTTGATTGGTTGAACAGCCGGCTGGCCAACTGGACACTTAGCATATAAGGCTTTTATTATGTAGGAGCACTGAGCCAAACAGGCGAGGTTGATTTGGTTGCTTCTTGCATCCAGGGGCGGGGATCGAGCCCACAAGGTCAGGAATATTTATAAACTTTTAATGAGGATAACCAAGTGATGTAATATACCTAAGCAAAGATCATCTTGTGAAATGTAGTTTGGTAAGTTGTTAAAAGGACTAAATGTAATTGGGTTAAGTAGCTTCAAATTAATTATAATCTTCCAATATATTCCATAAAACTTACCTTGAGGGCACAGTTTTGTGACTCAAATATAAAGAAACTCCCCTTATTATTATTTTTTTTTAATCTAAACTGGCTCTACTTTTACAAGTAATAACACAATTGTTAATGGGGTGAAACTCTACATATGAGTCAAGTGATCATCTATACATTTCAGACAATAAACAGATATGAAAACTTCATGCTAATTAATAAATTATAACCTCACTGCTCAGTTCCCTTTAACTACAATATCTAAATGATAAAATACTATGGAGGGAAATGTCACAGGAATTTTTGTTTCCCATTTACAATGCAAATTAAACTATCTTAGATAATAAATTTTTATCCAATAAAAATAATGATTATCCTCAATTTCCAAAGTATTGTTTTACTTTAACGACTCTTCACAACCTTGGCCACTTTTCAATTCATGTTTTACAGTTATAATTTATTTATGTGATTTATGTTTTATTCTCCTAGTAAAGCCACGGCTGTTAGAAACATCATTGTTTATGGAAAGATAGTTGGAACTTTCTGATTATGTTGTCAATGTAATACTGTACTCAGATTTGCAACTAGCTAATTCATTTACA
This sequence comes from Cnephaeus nilssonii, assembly GCF_951640355.1. Classification (NCBI taxonomy): domain Eukaryota; kingdom Metazoa; phylum Chordata; class Mammalia; order Chiroptera; family Vespertilionidae; genus Cnephaeus; species Cnephaeus nilssonii. The sequence continues at coordinate 31,767,136 of NC_137087.1, read as the reverse complement.
ATCAACACATTTTCAAATCTAGCACCTAATGAAAATGTCAACTGACAGATTAAACTTACAATTATCTAACTTCCATAACACAAATTAAAATTATAAGTTCTCTGATACTGGCTCATATTTATATGCATGTTATTTTTAACCAATTTTGTTGTTACTAAAGAAACTATGCCTGATGATTGATATCCCTGAGGTCAACATATGATTGACATTTTTAATAACATAATATCATGCACTGTTAAACATTGAGCATCTCAGAAAAACAAATAATGTATTACTACTTAATAATGGTATGAGCATATATACATAAACAGAAATATATGCCTTTTTTTTTTTTTTTTTTGTAATCCTCACCCAAGCATATTTTCCATTGATTTTAGAGAGAGTAAAAGGGAGAAGGAAAGAGAATGAAAAACATTGTGAGAGAGACACATTGATTGGTTGCCTCCAGTATGCACCCTAGCCAGGGCCAGGGATTGAGACTGAAACTGACACGTGTCCTTGACCAGAATCAAACCTGGGACCCTTCAGTCCACAGACAGACGCTCTATGCACTGAGCCAAACAGGCGAGGTTGATTTGGTTGCTTCTTGCATCCAGGGGCGGGGATCGAGCCCACAACCAAGGTAGGTGCCCTAGACCAGAATCAAACCTGCAACCAGTCAGTCCAAGGGCTGATGCTGTATCCACTGAACCAAACCAGTGAGGGCCCTATTGGCATTTACACGTACAAAGGTATTTCATAGGGATAGAGTCAGAACATACTTTACTTGATCAACCCAGGATTATTCTCCCTTTTTATTTATCTTGGAAGAACTCATTGTATTGCTTCTGCTTTTGGGGATTAAAAAACTCTTAAGTCTTTAAAACCACTGTTATGACTTTAGGAAAATTACTCAAACTCTGTCTTTCTCAGATCTCTCTTTTTCAAAATGTGTATAATAATAACACCTATATCATAGAGATGAGAGCTATAGATAAAATAAAGTAATTATAATTCTTGAGCCTCTCACATATTCATTGCTCTAGTTGTATTTGTATAATTTTGTTCTGTAAATCAATATTATTTGTATTTTAAAACTACATTCTAGCATCAAAATGACAGGTGATGATGAGAATGAGCAGATTATAACAACATATTGATATTTAACAATTGCAACAAATGGGTCTCTAAAAACTTTGGATTCAAATGTACTAACTTCAAACAAATTTATGTGTATTAGGGGGCAAAGTAAAGAGACTATATATGTGTGTGTGCATGGGCTTCATTTGCCTTCAGGTATAATGAGAACATTCATCAGCCGTGGTATTAATAACTCCTCACTTTTCAAGATATTTATGCACTCCTGACCTTTTACTGAAGCAATCTTGAAAACTGTTCAACGAAGAGTCCTGGTAGATATTACTACATCCCATCTAACCTGAAGGAACTGAAGCACACCACATTAAACTGACTTTTTCAAAGATACTTACTTAGAACTTCATAAAGATTAGGTTCAAACAAAGAGCTATTTGGTTCTAGAAAATGTATGTTATTCAATAAAATATGAAGACAGAAATAGTACAGTATTTAGTGAAATGAGCTATAACAGAAAAGTGCTAGTGAAATACAAAGAAAGGCATGATTCTTATAAGTTGCTGTTCGAAAAAACACACTAAATGTTGGCTTTCTTTTAAATATAAAAGACTTAATTAAGTATATTCTTTAACTTGATTATATTTAAATTAAAATATGACTTATGAAGAAATGAAGTTAAACTCTATTTATCTAAGCAACGTCATTATTATAGTCATAATTAGGTAGTTGATATTAATATAGGAAGCAAGCAAAGGGAAGGCCAGACATTAAAAGCATAGTCATCTGGGCAACTTCACCAGGAAGCTACATCTTCATGCTTCCCAGGGACCTCCAGTCCATTCCCTGCAGAAAACTGGGAGAAGCGATTGAACAAAGGGGGGCGGGGAATGGGCACATGTGCAATAGAAGTCAGGATAACATAGGGAATGTTCTTGCCTGTCAGTCTAGCCTGTGGAACAAGGATTGACTAGGGGGTAGACCCCATCAGAAGTGCACAAAATCTTGGAGAGTCGTTAATTGGTTGGTTTGAAGAAGCTCCTGATTAAAATCCCAGCCAAAGAGTACCCTCTCTCTTGTTAGCTTCTGTGCTCTTGTTCTCTCTCTTGCTCTGTGACCGGCATTGGCCCACGCGCCTGCCTGTTCTTGCTCCATAGCCAGATGGCCTTAGGAGTGCAGCTATGCCGGATCCTGGACTGGAGTGCACTTTAATACGGCCCAGAAATTATGAGCAGAGGCTTTTATTCTGACAAAACTGGGCGTCTTCCATGGGAAGATGGAGATGGGACCTTGGAAGGGAACCCCCTTAATTTTACATCATCAATAAAGCTTTCCACAAAACCCCATCCTCCCGTGGGGGCACCTCAGGAAATTCATTTTCTCACAACACCCGAAGAACTCCACTTCCACTGATAATATAACTAATATGTTTGTATAAAACAATTAATGAATACTAATACATTGATTTTATATTTATAACTATACAGTTTCAATAGCTCTTTGAGAAAAGTTTTCAGATCAATATTATAACCACCATGATTTTAAAAACTGTTAGCATTTTCCAAATTGGCTCCAGATTTCATTAAAAATTAAAAGAAAAATAACAACAAAGAAAATAGTAAAGATTCAGCTAAAGTACTGCTTCTCCCCCACATCTTCAGTAGTTACCTCTTTCCTGAGGTCAGATGTATGAAGTAGGTCCATGTACTAGTATGTTTAAGTCCCAAATTCTGATTCAATGTTTTCAGAACCAGATTTCATACTAAATATCTCAGATACCACACCTCTCATTTCCATCAACCAACAACAGCTAAAACAGAATGTGCATTATGAAGTTCCTCAAACTTCTATTTACATGGCTACTTACATAGATTGGTTTATCTTTTCTTATAGATAAAAATGGGTAAATTAATCAAATTTTTAATGATGACCCTTAATCAGAAGAAAACAATGTTATATTATGTTTCTGTATAAGAAATTAGAGAGGCACATACTAGGTTTTATATACATATGCATATATGTAAATATGTGTTAAATTTAAATGACATGTGAAGGAAAACTTTCAGTCTTTAAAGGGGTAAAATACAAGATAAAAAAACATTTATGTAACACGTGTTGATGCTGTACAAATTAAATTTATATATAATTTAAAGGTATATTATGTAAAAGAAAAAAGAATAATTTTCTAGTTTCTCACAGAGAATATTTTATATTTGCAATAAAAGTACCACTGAGATTTTAGATGAAAACACATCGGCAGAATTGAATTTAAATACAGCATTGACTTCCAGCATGTTTTCTGACTTTTAAAGGGCACGTTTTGAAAAAGAAGAAAGAAGCTCTCTGTGATTTATGATGATTTTAAATGTCTTTGATACTTTTGATTTTTCTCCAGGGTAAAAGGAGAACATAGTTTGATTTCCAGGTGGGCCCAGCAGCTTCCAGGCAGGGGCCCTTTGAGGACTAACTCAGCGGGGTCAGGAGGAATTAAAGAGGAGTGACAAACAGATCTGTACTGCCCTCTGAGAGAATGGAAGTAAGAATTCGGTTCTGCCTATGCTATGCCTGAAGGCATATAACAATGGTCTCTACAGAGTTTTTCAGAAGCAATATTTAATTTACTTTCTATTTGAGTCCAGAGATATGGGTTTTTAGTTGTTGAGTTAACAGTTTAAAGGTTGTGCTTTTGTTTTCTTTATTACTAAAATAATTTGGGAGTTTCATATTAGGGTATAGAAGTAGCATAAAGTGTTTCAACCACTGTTTAGCAAAAAAACATTAAAAGAAATTTTTTTCTTGTCTCACCCGCCAGATCTGGATTCCTGGTAACTTCAAAATTAATTCAGTAAATGGGCACCATAATTAACACCAGGATAGTTATATAGAGATGATAGTTTTCACCTCAATAGTCATTGTGACTAGGACCTAGTAACCAATAACCAAAATGAATTAGGGGGCATCTCCAATTGTAAAGATTAACTTGAGTTATCAGAACAATTTAAAATCTAAGTCAATTAAGACAGGAATGTCCCAGTTAAATTTTTGAATTAGATAGAATGCATTAGTAACACAAACTTGGAAATATCGGTATCACTTAAACGTAAAGGCTATGAGAGCAGATGTTTTTGTTTTGTTCATGACTATATCATCAGAGTTTAGAACAGTGGCTGGCACCTACTTTCGGTCACTTGTTGAATAATTGAATCTGCATTATTTGACACTAAATCTCTAAGACAAAATTTTATTTTATTTTAGCATTAAATAAGAATTAAAAAATCATTAAAAAAGGTCCATATCTTTACTAATAATAGACTTTCAATAATATCACTTTTCTTAGTGTTATAAATAATACACTAAATAATTATTTTATCTTTTCAGCCAAATTAATTAAAATTTATTTCATAAGGCTTGTTATAGTATCTCATTTTTACCTTTAAAAATAATATTATAGGAGCCATGTCTTAATTGTCGAATTTTCCCCGTAGTCTCATAAACTCAGAAAATATCTAATTCCCCACAGTTATGTTCTGACTGATGTTTTAAAGAGCCAGCAAAAGACCAAATACTCTCCTTTAAAAAAAAAATAAAAACCTGCAAAACTTAATTAAACTTCTTCTAATTCCTCAAGAGGGCAATAAATAAAAGAAAATTTCATCACCACCTGCCCCCAAAATGATTGGGACTTTTACATAAGCAATCTAATATTAAGAATCATATTCTTTCCAGTTATTTAGTATCTATAGTTGTATATCAAATACTTTTCTTTTAGAAATATTTTTTATGAAAAAGGTGGATGTAACATGGGTTTAAGAATCTGTTGTTCACCCTGGCTGGAGAGTTCAGTTGACTAGAGCATCATCCAGATTATACCATGGTTGTGGGTTCAACCCCTGGTCAGAGCACATACAGAATCAACCAATGAATTCATAAGTAACAGGATGTTTTACCTCCCCTCCCCCCTCAAATCAACAAAATTTTTTTATTAAAAAAAGAATCTGTTGTTCAGTGATTACACTAAATTTTTTTGCTTTATTGCTTTACAGTCAAAATGTAAAAGCAAAGTCCTCAAAAGGCAACCCTATTCAGAGCAGTGATATTTTCTTCCAACTAATTAAAATAGAGCAACCCAAAGCTCCCTTGTTGCAGTCTTGGCAGGTAGTTAGTTCCATGAGAGGACAATGGAACTGAAAGTGAATTAGTAGGATGCATTGTCACCATGGCCATAAACAGTCAATTTAAACATTTAATCGAAGTATGCACTCGGGAGCACTACTGTCCTCAGAGTGAATGTAGTTCATGCCAAATTGATTTTGTTTATAATCTAGTTCAATGAGATGCAAGGGCCCATCGAAAACCAGCTGCAAATACTGCTGCCAGGGGGAACTTCTGTGATATATTTTGACTTCCCAAATTGGAGTTTAAAACCACAGAGGAAGTGTTGTTTTTTTTCTGTCTAGACCCAACATTATCTGACTGTCAAATAATCACCCAAGGGAAGACTGAAGATAATAGCTACCCTCTTGAATTTACTCTTGCCTATATTCCAAAACTAAACTATAGTCCTAAAAAAGTTCTTAAGCTTCATTTGATGAAAAACTTTGGAACACACCAGATAAATAATATTTCAAATTCTTACTTCCAAATGTTACCGATGAGACAACCAGTCCTCAGCTCTTAACTTTTTGAAGAAAAGGTTTCAATCATGAGACAAAGTGCAGCAAAATGAGAAATTACTGGCCTCAACAAAAATATACTTAGGACAGCGAAGCAAGAAAGGGCATAGAAAAAGTAACAGGAGGGCCTAGGCTGGGTTTCTTTGGCTCACTGAGAAGTCAGAGAAAAGGGGTGTTTGGAGACAGGTTCAGTGGGTTAGCCCAGGAGGAGCTGCTGCTGCCCATTGCTCCAAGGGTTGCAAGTCTCTTGGGGTTCCTTAGACCCCATTTGCATTGCAGGTGTTTATCTTTCTCTTGAAGGTGGAAATCTTAGGGGAGGTTTTCAAAATAATATTCATCAGCTTTCCAGGTGTGCTCTTTCAGGGTCGTGGTCTCCACTGATTGGCCAGTGCCAGATCAGGGTTATTAGTCAATGGAGTTGATCCTGAGGCAGCCAAGGTGTAACTTGTTTGGTTTTGCTGCTTTTCTGAACCTGGAGCTGAAATACAACTCCTAGAGGCTTAGATGTTATCTTTAGGAAGGAAAAGGTCAGGGGGTCTAAACCACCTGACCAGCAATATGAAAGATCAGGGATGCACACTGCATGGCTCATGATATGTTGGGAGAGGATTGGTTACCCTGGAGGCAAAGTTCCTGTTTTCCCAGTTTTGCCCCTTTCTAGGCATCCCAGGCCTTTCTGTCCTGATGAGTGTCTGTACCTGGCCCATCATCCTTCAAGAAGACAAGAACCAAGGTCTTGCCGTTGGTAACACAAACAGAAGTAAGATCAATCAAAATTTCTATCACATACATTCATTGCTATCCTAAAGAAAAATAAGTAAATACATTTCTGCTGGATTCTTCAACAGGATGAGTATTCTAAATATATATATATTCTTTGATTTTAGTACAAATACCCTAGAATCTAATTTAATCAAATTTGGAGAGTTTTCTCCTACATCTCATGTAAGGGATGTAGAATGTTTCACTAACAAGGAGCCACTAGACAAAACAGTTATTCAAAGCAAAGTACCATACAGTAGCTGCACACCGGCTAGGTAACAATAACTCTCTCCCACACAGCAGCAGCAGCCTCTGTACACACAGCAGCAGCCTGCTGGTCAGTCATACATCTTCCCCGTAATGCAGCCAGCCCCATACTGGCTGGTCAGTAACAACTTTATACTATTTAGACAAAAGAGGTTTCTTGCCAAATAGTGACCTCAGTCTTTTGAGTTATAGAAGGGCATGCTTGTACACTGCACATACAGATTATTGTGGCCTTGCCCTTGCACCTGTGTATAGTCCTTGGACACCCTGGATTCCCATGCTCAGAGTGGCTTTAAACATCCTGTGTACTCTGAACAGGGCCTCTACATTCTAATTGGCCTTGAGCAACTGGCTTACTCTGAATAAGGACTCACAGGGAGGGAAAACAAACCTGAGTTTGAATGCTTGACTCTCATAAAGCACTAAGATTATCAAAATCTGGATGAGCTATTTGGAAAACTTTTGAATTGTATTACAATGTAATAATGCCACACCCAACTATTCATGTTATATAAGGCTATCAATGAGGCACAAAAAAAAAAAAGACTTGTTTTGTAAATATTACAGTGGGAAGAAAGTAATGATTTAGAAATATTGATCTTTGATAGGTTTGGTCATAAGGAGATTGGCAGGATGAAAACAGAACCCAGTGGGAGGAAATAAAAGGGGAAAGGAGGAAAAAAAAAAGTAATGTTAAAGACCCTTCAAGGTACTATATAAAGTCTAAAAAAATACATATGTAATAATTAATATATAAATAAACATTTAAAATAATTAAATACTTATCCAGACACTAATATGTTAATATTTAGCACAATGTAAGACAGAGATAGTGTTCTTTTTGGTAGTGGGTTTTGTTTCTCACTATTCCATACATTCTGATTCTTGACAGTAGAATCCCCTGAGAAGAACTTAGGGAAAGCAACCCCACTGGAGACTAAGTTCCCACATAAAGGGAGAACAAGTGTCAAGGACATAATACATAGTTCAGGTGTTAAAGGAAAATGTGAATGCTCTATTTTTCTCTATGCTTATCTTATAAATAGTAAAAAGAAAAGTCACACACAATTTTCATCAATTTAGAGTGTTTGTGAGAGTTGACTAACTTCACCTAAACATGCCCAAACAAAGAACACCTCCCTCTCTCTCTCTCTCTCTCTCTCTCTCTCTCTCTCTCTCTCTCTCATAGCCAGTTGTTTAATTTAATAAGAATTTATCAGAATAAATAATTCAGTAAGTTACATTATCTAGAATTGTTTTTATATTACAAATATAGAGCCAGGTCATTACACTGTAAGTTAAATGAAACTCACATGGATGCCAGTATATTAAGAGATCTACATAAGTACGGCAACCCATATATAGTTAATAATGGGAAATATGTCTTTTGTATTTTATTTTACTTTTTAATACTAAGGATAATTTTTTATCATCCATGAAAATATTTCCTTAAATTAATGTCTAAGCTTTCAGAACTATGACTTGGCTTTTATTATTAACTAATATCTGACTTAAAACAAATATCAAATTCCTATTTTTAGAATTCTGCACCAGGAAAGATATCTGATAATTATTAGATATATTGAAGTAATTTATTAGATATTTTGATATTTTGAAGTTGTTTCTTCCATTACCTATACCCAAAAAGGGTATAGATATTATACTCTCCAGTTATTCTTCATCTCTGTTCTACTTTGGTAAAATATATTTTGGGCTAATAAACAGGATTTTTTGCTATTTCTATCCACATTTCTAAAGTAACAAGTAAAGTTTATGTATATTTTAAATTATAAATTCTCTGTATATACAAACGTATGCTTTGTATTTATATATTTTAAATTATAAAATATTCATGCATTTATAAATCCCTTGAATAAGACTATGTAAAAAGTTTGCATTACGTTAAAAATTACATATGTACTTTATACAGCACTTATTTGTATGAAATGTCAAATTGCTAACGGATTTCCCAAGAAGGACTATACAAGCAAGTAGGATGGGCGGCCAGGCAAGAGATACCTTTCTAAAAAATACATGTTTATAGTTATTATTATATGTTGATTTATATGAAACAACTTGATATAGATAAAGTGTTTAAGCTTATAAGGTGAAATTCTAAATATATCCCTCTTTCAAGTCAATTGATTGATTCATATACAAGCCCATTTAAAATCCAGTCTGATCAAATAGAATATAAAGAAAATATAGGTCAAAAATGTAATGCAATATAATTTTAATTAAATGAAATATATTATGTAATGCTATCTAAATATTTAGCATACCAAGAATACATTGATTTGGAAGACATTAATAGAAATTCCTTTTGAATATTTAGAATGTGTATTATTGCAAAGTTATTTAAAATTGATGGAGTTCATATATAAGAATAAAAAATAGCCTTTTTCTGTTTTAGTTTCAGTCTTAGTTTTTCCTTCAGGGAATTATGGGAAAAGAATATAAAACTGTCATACTCCAGGTACTTTATCTTGTATATTCAAAAAATTGCAACTAGAAATCATAGTCTGGATCCCACAATCAAGATTTGGTATTCAAGAATTCCATTTTTGAATTTTTGTCCATGCCACTTATTTTATAACTAGAGGCCCGGTGCACAGAATTTGTGCACTGGGGGGGGGGGGTGTTCCCCTCAGCCCAGCCTGCACCCTCTCCAATCTGAGACCCCTTGGGGGATGTCCGACTGCCGGTTTAGGAAGGGATCGGGTCCTAAACCGGCAGTCGGACATCCCTCTTACAATATGGGACTGCTGGCTCCTAACCACTCACCTGTCTGCAAGTCTGATCACTCCCTAACCACTCCCCTGTCAGCCTGATAGACACCTAACTGCTCCATTTCTGGCCCGATTGCTCCTAACTGCCCTCCCCTGCCGGCCTGGTTGCCCCCAACAGCCTTCCCCTGCTGGCCCGGTTGCCCCTAACTGCCCTCCCCTGCAGGCCTGGAAGCCCCCAACTGCCCTCCCCTGCCAGCATGGTCCCTCCCCCAACTGCCCTTCCCTGCCAACCTGGTTGCCCCTAACTACCCTCCCCTGCCAGCCATCTTGTGGTGGCCATCTTTGACCACATGGGAGCAGCCATCTTGTGTGAGGGTGTGGGGGTCAATTAGCATATTACCTCTTTATTATATAGGATAACTGTCCATAATTAATACTGTTTAAACAGCATTGTGGAGTTTTAATTGATATACAAATGTATCCACATATGAAAATTGTATAGTTTGACAAGTTTAACATATGTAATCACCATGAAACTTTCATCACAAGCAAGATAAAGAACATGATCTCTAGAACTTTCCTCATGTCCATGGGAAACCACTCTCTCCTCAAACTCCTCCCTGCTCTCTCTCCATTCCCAGTCACTGATCTTCTTTCTGTTACTGTAGGTTAGTTTGTGATTTATAGAATTATATGTCCATGGGTACATGGAATATTTACTACTATCTTCATATATGTACTATGAGGGCAGGAAAAATATTAGAGGAAGGCTCTAATTCCTATGTATCATACAGCTAATTGAAAAACATTTCTCTCGTGTTACATGGCTGACTTTACATCATTCTAAAGTTAATGATTGCAAAACAGAACACCTCAAGAGACAATAATGGAAAGGAGACAGCATACTACTTGAGATACCATTTTTCTTTATTCATCAACAATATTCATAATCTCCCAGCATTATATATAACACACAGTGGTTGTGCTGTCACAGGTGATCATCAAAACTAATTGTATTTTTGCCTTTGGTGCTGGCAACTATTCCAGAAATATTTTATTTTATTTAAATGATATATTTTATTTAGCTCAATTCCAGAGACATTTTATTGCAACTCATCTGGACTTAAAATTCTCTCTCTTTGAAAGATTACAGCTGCAGGAAATCCAACTTTAGATAAAGCATACCTTCACTATTATTAATTATAAATAGATAATATTAAAATATTTTCTCAAAATCCAAAGGATAAACAAGTCAAATAAAGAAAAGGAATGGATAAGAAAAATTGCTATCAGAATGTATAACATCTCAGATTAGAAATGAATAGTCCTTTTGATGTAGATTCACTCCCGGACATAAAGCAGGTAATTAAAAAATAATTTATTAACACTCTTAGCAAAATTCAAGAATTAATTGAAAATTACTCTGGGCTTCTCTCGTGTCTTCTGAATACTAGACTATCACCTCTAGTCAACCTAAGACATCGGTATATCTCAGAAAATGTAGGATATATTTTAGAGAGAATGCTGAGAGAAGGAACACAGAGAATTCTAGCTTCTAACATACAAATCAATTTGATATGTGATTTGGCTGCCTTTGATTTAGGTTTCTGTATTGGAGGAGAATTTTCTGGTTTTCCTACTCAATTTAGCATAAAAGCTACTGAACCTATAGGATTCAGATTTATTGATCTCCCATCTGACTAATAGAGAGAAAATTGGAAATAAAGGTTGGCTTTCCCCTTTTCTATTTAGGATATTTGATAGAAAAAAAAACAGATGACAGGAGAGTGGCAAATACAGACAAAATTGGAGAGAAGGTTTGTTATATAAGGGAAGGTAACACCAACTGCAGAGTAGGTTCTCTTGCCCTTACACACTCTGTTGGACTCTGTAAGCCCCATCACAGGAAACTTGGAAGTTCATTGCTGTGAGAGAAAGGAGAGATCTGAATTTTAGATTTTTTTCAGTGTCAGAAACATCCTCTTACCTGAGAATATAGCAAAGGAGTAGATAGACCCAAAGGGTCTTTGCAGCAAGGACAAATGGCCTCACAGCAGGCTAGAGAGGGGGCCTCACTCATCACAGCCAATGAACCTCAGAGTAAGACCTCATAAAGAGCAAGATGATAGGTCACTACGGAGCCCCAATGAAGACCACAAACCATACAGTGTCTCAGACTTTAAATGAAAAGACCCATAGACACAAAAAGTGCCATATCAAAGACTAGAAAAAGCAAAATGCCTACAACCACATTTAAAAATATATATATATCATCATGAGGTCTTCTCAGTTACACTATACTCCATATAAGATGTCATCCCACATACCACCACACAAACATAGAGCACACCCAGACACTTCTTCAGGGAGAAAAGTAAAAGGAGGAATTAGCATCACCAAAAACATAGCAATTTTTATCCAAGAGAGACTGAACAGTTAGGTTAGTTAAAATTTGATTGCTTTTTAAATTTTATTTATTTATTTTCTTTAGCTAAGAAAAACATGGAGGCTTAAAATGTAGGTCAGATCACTTACAGTGTAAAGGAAATAAATTTTAGTTTCTTGGAAGATTCAAGTTTAATTTTGTTGGTAAAATCATGCGATCTAGTTATAAGAATAATGTGAACTAATGAAGACTCCTGTGATAAGGGAAAACAAGATTGTCAAATTAAAAATCATGACAAAAGCAATATAAAGCAGTAGGAAGAAGGAACATAAGCATCTACTAAATAGAAAATAATGCAGTAAAATTTCCCAAAAATTCAAAGAAAAGGGAAAAAAATAAAAAAAAGAATAATGAGTTGGAAGATTTATATGGAAGATTCAGCCCATGATTTAAAGAAAGTAAAGGAAAAGGGTGGACAGAAAGAGCATGGAAAATTAATTAAAAGATCACATTTAAAGATCACATTTTAAAAAATGAGAGTTTTCAGACAACTTAAGTGTTACATAAGACACATCCTCCTGGAATTTGCAAATGTTAATGACAAAGAAAGATAGAATCTTGAGAGGAAAAAACAGCCAGACATATAAGAATTAGATTGGCTCCTAAACTATCTAGATCATTAAACACCAGAATACAAACATCTACAGAACTCATAAGGGAAAAACATTTCAGCTTAAAATTCTACTCCAGCAAATGTGTTGTTATGCTCATAAAAGACAGAAATTTTGAGATAATCTAACACCCAATAAAAGAATAGGGCATCCTTTCTAAACAATCCACTTGAACACCAAGAAAGATAATTAACAATCAAGTTAACAATTAACATTTCTGTGATTGCTATTAATTGAATATACTATTTATTAAGCATTTACTAAATATCAGACATTTTGTTAAGCTCTTTAACAGAGTCAATCTATGAATTATTTGTGTGAAAAAATTCATAACATTTTTAACTGTCGAAATATGTATAATTCTGAATATGGATACATTTTAAAGAAGCCATCAAATCAAATCTGGTTCATGACAGATGCTTAGAATTTAACTATGTGGAGAAGGAAATCAGTTTAAAAATTCTAGATATGTTATTTTGCTGTGATTTGTCAAACATTTCTCCTCTTACGGTGGCATTGCATGACTAATCACTGCAAAAGCAACATTTATAAGAACCTCTCTGTATGCTTCTCATAAGAAGACAATCCTTTAACTTATTTTTAAATTAATTTCTTAATTAATTACTACTTTTATAAAGCATGGCCATTTTAATTATTGGGATTTCGAAGCATTTTTGTTTCATCTATCCCTTCTCATAGACACATTGCCAATCCTGCCAGAAACTTCTCATCTAGTTGGGTAGACAACCATAATACAATAAATGTATTAATAAAGAAATACATTACTCAGTGCTATCAGATGACAAAGGCTTTATAATGTGTATTTATTTATAGAGTATACATGGTAAGGATAATAATTACTTTGGGTTATGAAGGCTGTAGTGTGTAGGGAAGAATTACTAGTGAGCAGAGAGAAAGAAGCTAGGTAGACGGGGGCAGGAGTATGGGAGGAGGAAGTAGAAGAGGGGAACCCAACTAGGCGGAGTTACTAAGACAACACAGCTAGGCAAGGAAAGAAGGGCATGTGGGAGCCATGGGCTTTAAAATGTATGAATGTTACTAAGACAGGCAGCTTGCAGATAACCAATCACAAGGCAGTGAGGCATATAACCAATCCCAAGAATCCAAGAATGTTACTAAGGCAGAATCAGGAGCTAGCAAGTCATGTATCTACTCCCTAGATTTAAAAGGAAGCTCAGGGCACTGGCCTGGCCTGCTTTTAGAACTCCAGCTGCACCTTTTCCAGGACTGACTTCTCTCAATAAACTTTGCTTTCACTACCATTTTTTGTTGCGAATCCATTCTTCAGTTTTGCAAGACAATGAACTTGGACTCAAACACTTCACATTTTGCTTTCACTAGGAGGCACTTTAATGAGGCCTTAAGTGATGGGCAGTGTAGGTATAGGAGAATCTAGAAGTCACTTTATAAACAACATAAACCAAAAAAGCAAAGGTAATGTGGACTAGCCAGACTAAGGGATGAGGGATATAACACAGGAAAAATGAGACAGAATCAAAAGATAAATCAGACTGACCTGAAGGTTAATCTTTAAAGTCAAAACATTCTGGAGTTCAAATGTCTAATATCTGATTGTATTGCAAGCTATAACTAGCATAGATGAAGATGATGGTTATTTCAGTGTTAAAATCCAGTTATCCCAATGACCAACTAGAAACAAAGGTCCATGAGGAAATAAAACATGACACCTGAATGAAGGGAGCCTGTTTATAATGAAGCATTACAAAAAATGAATAGATGGCATTAGCCAAAGCAGTCATATTCTGCTTGGTGAATGTCTTTTGGGCTTGCATGTAAGAAGTAGTGAATGTCAAATACTATACTCTAAAAAACTCTGTAAGCCTGCTGTAAGTTCCATCACTGATTAAAAGAACTGAATACCAAATGTAACCAACAAACTTCCTTTTCATTTATCTGCTTCTTCGAATACTAAGTATTTTCTTATCTCCATCACTTTCAGACTTTCTCTTGCTATGTGCCTATCTATACATATTCATCACTCTGACAGAAGAATCAGGTATAAGAATTCAGATAAGAAAACATGCTGTGCTCTGCTTTATCTTTTAAAATATTGGACATACATAAAAATAGACATACAAAGACAGCTTCTTAGAAATAACAATAAAAATAAGCGCACACAGTGTATCTTCATGTTTATCCTGGTAAGCACAGAGCAGAGTCACTCACTGATCATTCGAGTGGTGGATATTTCTCTTTCATCTCCTAAAAGTCAATAACAAAAGCCCCCATCTATAAAATTCCTAGATTTACTGCCTAGGTAATTATACTTCTATAGATTATTCCTACCCCACTGCCAGTGGAATGTGGCAGTAGGAAGATTGGTCCAAACACAGAGAAAGACTTTTGAAGTCAGAGCAATTCTTGAACTGATTGTCTGCATGAGCCTTCACTGTACACTCAGAGAGACACCTCAAAGACAGGGAACGAGTTCTGTCTATATTGGAGTTGATTCTTATACTATGACTGAACTTTTACAACTACTGTTCTCTGAACAACATCTTAGAAAAGAGGGTTTTGCCACTTTGCATTACTTGGTGCACTTCATTTATCAGAGACTAGTAAACTTCCCTTAAAAAATGTAACTATATGATGCCATCTGATAGAATTCCTAAAGAAGATAAGAAATTTCTTCTGTACAACCTTTTTCTGGTTAACCTTGGATTGTTTTATTCCAAGATATTTTTCTCTTTCTGTCATTAACTATGTCATGGATTGAAAGAATAATTAGTTATTATTTTGAGGTATGTTCACTAGAAAAAGACATGCTGAATATGTCTAGGATTTTTTTTTTAGTCACACACATTACTGTTATTTTAAAATTTATATTATCATGAGCAAAAATTAATTTAAAAGTATCTAAGGTTACCAAATATTTGTTTTTTTAAAGCAAAAATAATTGAACGTAAATGCAAATGAGTTATTTGTCATTTAACCTTCAAGTTTATTTTACTATATTCAATTAGAAATATGTATTTAGAGCTACACTCATAAACCATGCACGTGTAATTTTGCCTCTTTCTAAAATGAGGAGAAACAGCTGAAAAGTATGAGCCTTGAACAGATTCCAAATTCTTCTACCCAGCTGTTGATTCTTATGAAAGTTCTAGTGAGAATCTAAGAATGAAAACATGACTAAAATAATGAACCTTAATGCTGTTGCTTGATTTATTTTGTACACTAAGAAATAATTGGCTTTTCTAGCAAAAAATTAACAACTAGTTCATCTCCTTGAACTAGATTTTTATTTGCAATTTGAACCCCAAGTCACTCAAATAAGACCTTTAAAAAAATGCATGTCCTGTCAGTCAACTTTCCTAAAAGCCAGGGCCTACAGGATTGACATTTACTTTTCAAATTTCAACATCTCTGTCCTTCCTCCCCTGGCCTCTTTCCTTCCTTCCTTTTAACAAGCACTCAGGCAGAAGTACTCAAAAACAAGAGTCTCTTCAGAGAGAAACAGAGTTGCAAGTAAATGTATTTGCATATCAAAATGCTTTTGATGTCAAATACAAAATTTCCCAGAATATATCAAGAAATAATATATATTCTAGCATTAATGTATAGTCTTAGATAGTACATAAACTCTATTTGACATTATTCACTTTTAATGACTCACCTAAATCATTATATATTAAGAATAAAGAGTTGTATACTAAAAAATAATGAACTCTTTCAGTGTCTTAACACCACGCCACACTCAGATTTCAGATTTTATGTTTTTCCTGACATTGAGAAATTCAAGTTTCCCATGGTTTTTTCCTTCTGGCTGTTGGATTAGAACACATGTTTCTACATGATGTCCTTTCAGTAGATCCATTGCTTCATCAAAGTTACCTAGAGAACTAAGTCTACTTTGCCCCCCCCCCCATCCCGCCCCCGCTAATAACTGGTACTTGAGAAAAGCAGCACAGTAGACATATCCATACAAATGGGTTTCAATAGAACAAAACAATACTCAGAAAATAATTGCCCCTAAGCAGATGATGGTTGTAACTTGGATTCCCAAACTTATGAGTTATTTAAGATTTTCTTTATGAGATACAACTCTTAGTTACTAAAGTATTGACATGATGCTTTAAATGTGAAATTCAGTATAAAATAATGTGCACTGTACCTTATTTGTAGCTCTTGTGCATAGTATTCAGAAACATGACATTGCAAATTCCTGTAAATAGAACAAAACTGATGAGCCAAATTCATTTTCAGATTTGAATCTGAGCAAAGTTTTGTAATTAAGGGAAAACTATTGTTACCCATCAATTATTTCCTTATAACATCTGCTACTGATTTAATTTTTAGAAGTGCTCTATATGTTACTACAGACAGAAACTAATGCAATGCTTGTTTATACCATTAAAAAAGAGTTGTTTCTGATTAAACCTTATATTAACAAAACTTTCAGGTCCAGGTATTGGATCATTTTGGAAGCTAATTCTTCAAATTTCACAATGAATATGGATATAATGCATAAGGGATACTGTTGTTAAATTTGATACAAGATATGGTTTAACTAAACTGTACAATTAATATACTTAAATATATAAATATATATACTAAATGCACCTGATGAATAGTTTATAGAAAAAAATTCTTCTTTCTATACATGTACTCAATATGTTTATTTAGTAAAAAATGCAAGAGTAATACATTTCACATTGCAATAATTTGGTATTTTGAAAAAATATTGAAATGAAGTTTGGGGCAATATGATTAAAACAATAATTTATTTAGCATTATATTTCACATCTTGAAAAAAGTATAATTCATTGTGTTGGCTTGGGACAAGAGATCTAAGTGAATATAAGATCACATTAACAATATATTGTCTTTAAATTTGTCAGGTTTTCGTGACAACTCTAACTTCTCTCAGTAAATGAGAAAGTGGAAGTTAAAATATCTAATTCAATACTTAGAATAAGACAAGCACCTGATAAATAGTATAACGCATTCCATTTTCAATTATAGCCCCAAGACAAACATTACAGAATGTTTTATCATATATATATATATATATATAAATTTTACAAAACTATCTTTATAATATAGTCTAATATATAGATACTATGTAATACAAGATTGTCTAATTCTAAAACTAACCATTGCTTCAATATAATGTGTTCACTTCTTTAAAATGTAGAAATAGTAAATAAAAAATAAATACAGACGTATTTGTTAATATTATGTTTTAACATAAAAACAAAATTGTATACAGTGAAGTAAAATGAGATACATATTTGTAGGATTTGAAAACACATAGGTACACAATCTTAGAAGCAAATAGAAACTCAGCAGTTATAGAAATTGAAACCCATATTTATGGTGGTATAAAACAATGCCTTAAAAGACTATTTAAGGTCATGTATCACATTTGTAACAGGACTGAAATTAATACCCATCATAAAGGAACTACTGTCACACATTTTGTAAAATGACATGAGCCCTGGATGGTGTGGTTTATATGAAATTCCATGAAAAGACATTCAACTGCATGAAGTTCCTGTAAATAATTCACTTGCTGAAATTAGAATATTTACCTGTGGAAACCAGATGAATATAAAGTGAATCTAAGTTATGTCCTAATGTTAAGTTGATGCAAAGGTCTGATGCTGAAATTGTTTTTCCTTAAAATGTTTTTAAAATCGTTAATGTTTTAGCTTAATATTTTTTAATTTTATTATTCACCCCAAGGATACAAAAATAAAAGTTTGTTTGTGATTCAATAGTTTTATCTTTGTTCTTCAGTTGAAGTGAAGAGTGAGGAAAACAGATTTAAATGTTTTTAAATATAACACTGAATTTTTTTACTTTGACTTCATATTAAAGACAAATTAATATCTATTTGTATTCTTGTAACTTATCAAACATGACATTTTTCAAAAATGTATTCCCATTGAAATTGAAAAAAAAATTCAGTTTCTTAACACTTGTATCACTGCTGCTAAATGTTTACTTATTTTATTTGTTCATTTAATATATATTTATTGATCACTGTAGCTTGCGTAATTGGGACTTTTCCAGGCACCTGAAATATTTCAATAAACATTTTTAAAAAGTCTTCTAAAATACCAATTACAATATAGCAATAGACAGAAAATAAACAATAGACAATAAGCATTAAACAAGTAAATTACATATAATTAGAGGATGTGTAATTGGCAACACCATTTATTCCCAGTGCCATCTAGCCTATCAAACAGTGTTACTATTATGGTACAAATAATAATTGCCCTTTTTGGAACATATGTTTTGCCTGGTTTTAACTATGATGTTATTATATTGTTTTCAACAAGATATTGGTGCCTCAGTTTATTGCTTTTATTGAATTTATTATATGTCAGGGAAGTAATTTCATGCTCTGAAATTAACAAAATATATAAAAGCTAAGCAAAACTGGAAATCCTTACCCTATGAGTTCATTTTGCTTCTTTTTAACTAAAGCTTTGTGAAATTATTAAATGGTCTGCAGTAAAAGTATACTTAATGTTATTATATTAGTACTAGAGGCTAGGGGGGTTGTCCCTCAGCCCAGCCTGCACCCTCTCCAATCTCAGACCCCTCGAGGGATGTCTGACTGCCCGTTTAAGCATAAACGGGCAGTTGGACATCTGTCTCACAATCCAGGACTGCTGGCTCCCAACTGCTCACCTACCCTGCCTGCCTGATTGCCTCTAACCGCTTCTGCCTGCCAGCCTGATCACCCCCTAACCACTCCCCTGCCAGCCTGATCAATGCCTAACTGCTCCCCTGTCAGCGCGATTGCCCCTAACTGCCCTCCCCTGTCAGCCTGGTCACCCCTAACTGCCCTCCCCTGCATGCATGGCTGCCCCCAACTGTCCTCTCCTACTGGCCCAGTAACCCCTAACTGCCCTCCCTTGGCAGCCTGGTTGCCCCTAACTGTCCTCCCCTATTGGCTTGGTCACCCCTAACTGCCCTCCCCTGCACCCTGGTCACCCCTAACTATCCTCCCCTGCAGGCCTGGTCACTTCCAACTGGCCTCCCCTGCAGGCCTGGTCACCCCTAACTAACCTCCCCTGCCACCCTGGTCGCCCCTAACTGCCCTCCCCTGCAGGGCTGGTCACCCCCAACTGCCCTACCCTGCTGGCCTGGTTGCCCCTAACTGTCCTCCCCTTCAGACCTGGTCACACCTAACTCCCCTCCCCTATAGGCCTGGTCACCACTAACTGTCCTCCCCTGCAGGCCTGGTTCCCCCCAACTGCCCTCCCCTCCTGGCCTGGTCCCTCCCAACTGCCCATCCCTACAGGTCTGGTCGCCCCCAAATGCCCTCCTCTGCCAGCCCAGTCACCCCTAACTGCCCTCCCCTGCAGGGCTGATCGCCCTCAACTGCCCTCCCTTGCAGGCCTGGTCCCTCCCAACTGCCCTCCCCTGCTGGCCTGATCACCCACAACTGTCCTCCCCTGCTGGCCATCTTGTGGCGGCCATCTTATGTCCACATGGGGGAAGCCATCTTTGACCATGGGGTTGGCCATCTTGTGTGTTGGAGTGATGGTCAATTTGCATATTACTGTTTAATTGGTTAGGGTTATTCTATTTAAATTTAAAACCTCAAGTTTAAATCTTAAAGTAGAAAGGAACTCTACTTTACATACTCTACATGTATGTGAGGTTATAGTTTAGATAATGCATCTCATAGAATTTTATATTATATTCAAATCTAAGCAACAAAGAGGATACTTAATTACAACTTGTATCTTTGATTATTGCAGCCAGAGAAGTTTCTCTGGGTTCAAACTCAGAGAAGTTGCTCTGGGTTCCACAGTTAATAAATAAATGGCAAGGCCAAGATTTGGCCTCCAAGTCCAGGTTACTTTCTCAGTTGTATATTGCCATGTTATGAAGATTGACACACTGAAATAGAAGAACAATATCAAAAGCATTTCTTTTTCCTTCCCCTCAAGCAAGGAATTAACAAAAAGTTACTGTCCAAAGCTGAACCCAGGCTTGAATCACTCAAGTCCTTTTAGCTATTATTTTATCATCATAGACCCATACAAGCAATGTTGTATTCTTTTCACCAAAACACATAAAATCCAGGCTTATCAAATGAATTCAGTTGAGAAATTATGAGATGAACACAGCTAGTGCAGTTTCCAAGCATGCTATCAAAGAAACAAAAGCATGCGTTTATAAAACTGTCCACTATCAACCTTTATGTCTAATGCAACAAGTTAATTGGTTGATTTTGGGATCCATTTCTGAAGCTTTGCAAAAGTTCAGACAATGTCAGATTATGTGCAAACCTAATAAATGCCAGGTCCTAGGGCAGTTATAGGAAGTGTGGGAAGGCAAAGCTTTTCCAGGAAATTAGGTCATGACATGTAAGAGAGTATTGCTGTACTAGTAATCTTTAGGACAGAGTTTTCTTTCCGATATGAACATGAGGTAATTCTCTCCTGCGGGAATAAATAGTAGTGAAGAGCTTTGGCTCATACAAAGATGTTTTGCCAAAACTATGTTGCATTTGTATCATGAATACAGAATTCCTCCCTCTTAACATTTCATTTTGAACATAAACATGTTTAATGCAGCAGATTAACAGATCTGCTTTCTAAATATGCTCAGATTTACTTTCTAAATATATTCAGATTAAGCTAATATGTTTAATCCCATTGGTAACAACATGTAATCCAAAGGTTTACGCAGAGGGAGGTCTCCATAAAGACAAAGGCATAAGCAGAGAAATAATTTCCTTCACCCTAAAGTCAAAGTAATATTCCTACCAGTATTAAACTGACAAACAACATGATATTCCCAAGGCAACAGGGGAGAGAAATCAACAATGGATACTTCAAGAATTTCCCACATAGCAAAGAGAATCCTGTGCCCCATTTGTAATTAAACTGTGGCAGAGTATTATCGATGGCCTTGAATGTCTGCATCAGGATTATCAATAGTGGAGGATCTAGATTTCTCTTTTCTTTAAAATACTGCCCTTGCCCATCCAGCATGACTCAGTGGTTGACTATCGAACTATGAACTAGGAGGTCACAATTCGATTCCTGGTCAGGGCACATGCCCCGGTTTTTTGCTCCAACCCCAGTCAGGGGAGTGCAGGAGACAGTGGATCAGTGATTCTCTCTCATTATTGAGGTTTCTCTCCCTCTCCCTTCCTCTCTCTGAAATCAATAAAAAATATATTTTAAAATAAATAAAACACAACCCTGTCTAAAGGGAGTAGAAATTGATCTGATCATTTTAATTACATTTCAACTACAACAATTAAAATATACTTCAATTCCAAAACACCTATTTATTTTACCAAACTCAAGTTAAATTAAATAAAGACATGGCTATATAAATGCATATATATATATATATATATATATATATATATATATATATATATTACACACACACACATATATATGTCATATGTATTCATCCTATATAATAAAAGCATATTATACAAATTGTCCACTGAACTGGAGTTCATCTGGGAGTTCAATCAGGGGGCAGGCCAGCCTGGGGAAGGGAGGGAGGCCCTGGCGCTGGCAGGCTGCAGGGGGAAGGAAGGGAGGCCCTGGCCAGCAGCCAGCAGCCACTAGGGATCTTACCAGTGCATGAATTTCATGCACTGGGCCTGTGTGTGTGTGTGTGTGTGTGTGTGTGTGTGTATGACAGCAACAAAATATTTCAAATTGGGGGAATACAAAAAGGAAGGGGCACTGAACAGTAAAAGTACACTCTGGTATAATAAACTACTAGACAGCAAGTATGTAGTTACTGATAACTGTACATAGAATATTATCTTATTAGATATTTTCCTTCTGTCATATAAACATTCACTTCCTGTTATATGCATAAGAAAAATGCTTTTTTTTTTTTTTTTGCTTAAAAGTGTTCAAAAGGACACCATTAATCTCTCCATCTTGGAAGCAACACATACTCTAGCTTATACTGCCAGTAAAGCAGGCAGTACGTTATAGAAATGTCTGTTTCCTCATAGGACTCTTATGTTCTAAGGTGCAGAGAGCATGCTCTAAAATCAATGTCTCCTCAGAACCTCACATATTACTTGGAAAGTGGCAAGAATCTAATAGATGTGAGTTCAACTGCAATATATACAGGCCACAAACCTAAAGGATCCACGGGGGATCACTCAGCCTTTTAGTCTTTTAAGTTCTGCTTTTTGTAAATAAACCATGATTCTGCATTCTCTTTTCAGGGCAAAAGTTACAGAGAAAAGAGAAGAGATGACTCCTTTCTATGAGTCTGCATTGGTTTATCATTGGCTACCCAATTGTAATTCAAATGCATAATTTTCTCTGTGGAAAATAGAATATAATTATCGAAGACTATCTGGTCTATTGGTCTCTGCCTTTTGGTCCACATGAACCCTCTCCATTGTTTTGGTTGTTACTGTTTATTATTAACTTCCCCTGGGAACACTTGCTTCTGGTCATGATGTTCCCCCACTCTAAAATAAGTATTATTCATCAGACATCAGCCTGATTCCTTCCTCTTATTATTTCTTTCCATTTCACCTCCAAATTATTCTGCACTTGACTCCATGTTGTTTCTTGGTGGAAAAGGGATGGTCATAGTACAAAAATAAGCCAGTCCACAATATAATGAGAACGTAAAAATAAACATAAGCAAACAAAGGTGGAACAGGAGGAAACTGACACATTTTTGAGTCAGATAAAAGGAGACACTCTATAAAGAATGGCCAGAGAGAAATAACATAAGGCAAGACTATATCCCGGTAGCCAAAGCCAAAAGAAGTGTTCAGTATATTTAATATGCCAGGTTTCAAACACGAATAGGGAAAGTGTCTTGAGTAAAAAATATATACAAGCAACAAACTAGAAAAGATAAGTATGTACAATGAGTATAAAGAACATAATTCAAGTATAGTGAAGGATGGAAAGTGACTGCAGAGTAGCTAGAGAGAGGGAAATTTTCTAATCTCTTAAACATTTTAAGAAAATGATAACATTTTAATTAAAACAAATTATAAAATTTTGGCCAAGTTTGACCAGGTTTTACTCTGTTAATCAGCTATTGGTCCTTAACTGTAGCAAACTATTTTTACAATAAAATGTATTATTGATTTTATTAGGACAGCGATTTTCAACCTGTGTGGAGCAAGAAGCATACCAGTATGCTGCAAGAATTTTTAAAACATGCAATACCTGACAATTTAGTCAGGGGCACTGACCTCTTTTCCCTTACATTGTCAAAAAAAAAAAAATAAGTGACAAGAGCCAACATAAAAAATAACTGTTCAGTGTGAATAAATCAAAATTATACCCATTTTTGTCACAACAGCAAAACATGTTTCCCATGTGATGCAGACTCTTAGTAATTAGTTTATGTGTGCCATAAGAATAAAAAGGTTAAAAATCGCTCATGTAGGATGTAGATAGAGTAAATAATGTGCTAACTCTAAGTTTTAATAACATTAATTTATTTTAACTTTTGTCCAGAACCTGTTGATTTCCTGTTTTGTCTATTACAATATAGTGAATGCCATTGAATAGCACCAAAATTTTAATATGTTTAAACATTATAACAGAAGTGTTCTTTTAATTAAAATATGTATTTACCAACAATATGAAAAGTTATACTGTACATCTTAAATTTATAGAATATCATATGTCAACTTATCCCAAAGCTGGGGAAAAATAACAAGATAAAAAATCGGATATCAGATAATATTTCAAAACCAGGAAAACAAAAAAAATAGTGTTATGTCAAGATTGGAGCTTGACACAAAAGAACAAATAAGTAATACGGTTTTCCTTCATGCTTCTGCAAAGGGTAAAATTTTCTTATTTTTTTTTATTGCTGAGTAGTATCCCGTAGTATCCCATCATGTAAGTGTGCCACAGGTTTTTTAATCCACTCATCTACTAATGGGCACTTGGGCTGCTTTCAAATCTTGGCTATTGTAAATAAGGCTGCTATGAATATATATATATATATACTAGAGGCCCAGTACACGAAATTTGTGCACGGGGGGGGGGGGGTGTCCCTCAGCCCAGCCTACACCCTCCCCAATCTGGGACCCCTCAAGGGATGTCTGGCTGCCTGTTTAAGCCCGATCCCACTGGGACATCCCTCTCACAATCCAGGACTGCTGGATCCCAACTGCTCACCTGCCTGCCTTCCTGATTGCCCCTAACTGCTTCTGCCTGCCAGCCTGATCACCCCCTAACCACTCCCCTGCCAGCCTGATTGATGCCTAACTGCTCCCCTGCCAGCCTGTTTGCTCCTAACTGCCATCCCCTGCAGGCCTGGTGATCCCTAAATGCCATCTCCTGCAGGCCTGGTAACCCCTAACTTCCCTCCTCTGCCGGCCTGGTCCCCCCCAACTGCTCTCCACTGCAGGCCTGGGTCCCCCCGTATCTGCCCTTCCCTGCATGCCCGGTCACCCCCAACTTCCTTCCTCTGCTGGCCTGGTCCCTCCCAAATGCCCTCCCTGCTGGCCATCTTGTGGTGGCCATCTTGTGTCCACATGGAGGCAGGATCTTTGACCACATGCGGGCAGTCATCTTGTGTGTTGGAGTGATGGTCAACCTGCATATTACTTTTATTAGATAGGATAGAGGCCTGGTGCATGGGTGGGAGCCAGCTAGTTTGCCCTGGAGGGTGTCCCGGATCAGGGTGGGGGTTCCCTTGGAGCACACCCCCTGGCCACCCAAGCGGAGGCCCTGGTATCTGGGGTTTATTTATCTTCTACAATTGAAACTTTGTAGCCTGGAGCAGAGCCAAGCCTTCTGCTTGCTCCGTGGCGGCAGCCATTTCTGTTGCGATTTATGTATCTTATATAATTGAAACTTTGTAGCCTTAAGCGGAGGCCTGAAAGCTTGGCTTCCTCCATTGCCGGGGGCAACCCTAGCCTCCCGCTCTTTCCAGCTCCATGGCTGCCGCCATTTCTGTTTGGATTTGTTTACCTTCTATAATTGAAACTTTGTAGCCTTGAGTGGAGGCCTAGGCCGCAAGGGCAGGTGGAAAGCTTGGCCCTTTCCATTGCCTGGTAAACCCAACCCTCCCTCCATGCTCTCTGTGGCTGTAGCCATCTTGGTTGGGTTTATTTGCATATTTGCTCCTGATTGGTGGGCATATTTTGTGGATGTGGCTTATGGGTATAGCAGAGTGATGGTTAATTTGCATATTACTCTTTCATTACTATCTAATGAAAGAGTAATATGCAAATATATATATATTTGAATTAGTGTTTCACATTTCTTTGGATAAATTTCCAGAAGTGGAATCACTGGGTAATAAGGCAGTTTCATTTTTAATTTTTTAAAATCCTCACCCAAAGTTATGTGAGAGAGAGAGAGACAGAGAGAGAGAGACATCAAACAGTTGTCTCTTGTATGTACCCTGACCAGGGATCCAACCCACAACCTAAATATGTGCCTGAGTGGAAATCAAATCTACCACCTTTTGGTGTATGGGACAATGCTCCAGCCAAATGAGCCACCTGTCCAGGGCCCATTTTTAATTTTTTGAGGACACTACATAGTGCTTTTCATAGTGGCTGTACCAATCTTCATTGCCAACAATAGTGCACAAAGGTTCCCTTTTCTCCACATCCTTACCACCACTTATTGTTTGTTGATTTGTTAATGATTGCCATTCTGACAGGTGTGAGGAGCTATCTCATTTTGGTTTTAATTTGCATTTTTCTGATGATTAATGACGATGAGCATTTTTTTATATGCCTATTGGTCATTCGTATGTCTTCTTTGAAGAAGTGTTTATTCAGGTCTTTTGCCCATTTTTATTTTGGATTGTTTGTAAGAAATAATAGGCATTCATTCAAAGAAGGAAAGATACAAAAGTGAAATAGAATTATTGTCTGGAGCTAAACTTTATGTGGAATTTTAATTAAAAAATATTTAACTTGCAGGGTGACCAAAACAATTTATAAAAACAATTCTTGATAAAGTTCTTGCTAAATAATAATAAAGTAATCAGTTCTCTCTTTATTAAAGTTTTAATTTTTTCTTATTGTGAATATTTTGCATTAATTTTGATTTTTAAAATCTTTCATTAAAATATTATTTTTTTAAAAGTTGAGTTCTATAAAGGAACTTTTCTATATTATCAATAAAAAATGAATTGCTGATTACAAAAGCCATCACACATGATTCAATAAGTTTAGAGATGCAGAAAAGGCTGCCAATTGTTGTTATAAAACTAATTGTCCCCTTTGAGGAGATTATGGCATTTAGATAGTTTTACAATACATGAAGAATGAAGTGGCATGAATTGCTATGTGTGTAAAGTTAAAACTAACCCTATTTAGCATCATACCCTACTGTTTGCAAAGTATTTCTTTCCCCATTTTTTTAAATAAATTGAGCTCTTAACTTCTGTACTGACATTAGGGTACATTTTGAATTTGAACACTGCTATATATTGAGTTTCATTTTGGCACATTTCACTTTGGTGTGGCATTGTGTGTGAGAGAGGGAGAGAAAAAGAGAGAGAGATGCAGACTCAGATTCATCTTATCTTTGACAATCTTCCTAATCTACTGAAGGTTTATCAGTTTACTTTTAAATGATCTTCCTTGTAACCATCACTAGAAAGTCCTATTATCCAATTAAGCATTTGGAGTAAAATATATGGCTATTAAAGATCCATATAAGTAGTCTAGAAAGTCAAGTGCTGTGCAAATTATGAGATTTATTATAGACCCTGCCTTAATTTTGTCTAATGAATCCTTCTTATAATTATCCTCTACATTCCATCATCCTTAAATTGATTGTTTCAATAAGACAACTCTATAATCACTTCGCTCTGGGGTAGAATCTGGGTAGGAGAATCACAAGTCATGGAAAACAGAGAATGTGTATTTCAATTGTTTTTAGAAGTTTTATATTCAACTACCAGCAATTAATGGAGAAACTTGAGGAGGTAAGAGCCCCATGCTGCTCACAGCATCTCCAAATTAGGCAGTGAAGAAAAATATCACATGACCTCACTCAGTTGTGGAATATAATGAACAACATAAACTGATGAACAAAAAATAGATCCAGAGACATAGAATTATCAAACAGTCCATCAATCCTCAGAGGGAAGGCAGGGGAGAGTAAGAGATCAACCAAAAAACTTGTATACATGCATATAAAGCATAACCAATGGACACAGACACTAGGGGATGAGGGCATGTGTTGGGGGTGGGGGTCACCAATGGAGCAAAATGGAGACATATGTAATACTGTATGTCATACTTTAAACAATAAATAATTTTTAAAAAGAAAATAAAATGCATTAAACAGCACATGATCAAGGTCAGCTCTCTGAAGCACTTTTATCACCTTTCTTCCACTAATCACACTTAAGAGTACATTCAGAAACTTTGGAGCCTTCCACATATCTAAGAAGCCTTCCAAAATACTGAGTATAACATTTGATTTACATAAAAATATGTTCAAATTTGAATTTGTTCTACAATGATAGGCCATTTCAAAAGCACATATGAAGCATCCAAGCTGAAACCGGTTTGCTCAGTGGATAGAGAGTCAGCCTGGGGACTGAAAGGTCCCAGGTTCGATTCTGGTCAAGGGCATGTACCTTGGTTGTGGGCACATCCCCAATAGGAGGTGTGCAGGAGGCAGCTGATTGATGTTTCTCTCTCATCGATATTTCTAACTATCTGTCCCTCTCCCTTCCTCTTTGTAGAAAATCAATAAAATATATTAAAAAAAGAAACATCCAACAACATAAATAATTGCAAAAAATTTAAATTAAGACATCATAGTTAATGCTTTTTATGTGAAAACTATTCTTAAAGGATATGACCTGGTTTGTAATCTCAACTCATACTGCTTAGGTATATAAATATTAAGGCAAATTACTGTTTATCATCTCTGAGCCTAGTCACCTACAAGACTAGATAATCTTTAGGTCTTTTGATTTGCTAATATGTCTGCTGATTAAAGCATTAGGAATACTTGTGTTGGTAGAAAGAATAATGTAAAACCTAATGACAGAAGTCTCCAGATAGCTGCAATATTGTCAAGAATGAAGACTTAATTTGTGTCACTCTTGAGAAGAAAATTAGATATTAAGCAGTAAACTTTAGCTAACTATAAGGAATAAAAAAGTTAATAGGCATGCTACTACAATAGAATTATCTGTCTTGTGAAGCTGTGCGGTACTTGTTTCAGGTATGGATGATGTAAATATGTGTGATGGAAAAAAAACCTTCAAAATTCAAAAAACAAAAGACTCCATAAGATAGATGATGGCTTTCACAGATATGAATGTTATGTGAACCACCAAAGTTTTCCATCTAAGGAAGATGGGGACATCATGCACCAATGACAAATTCATAGATTACACATAAAATGAGAATTCATCACCTGTGAAGCAGAGGAATCTGGGAGAAAATCCATCTTCGTTGGGATGTTGGTAAGTGATACTATTGCTGGTGGTCTGAGAGTCTTATTTTGAGAAACACTGGCCTGTGTGAAATAATGATGTAGTGGAGTCTATCTTGTTAGACTTTAGAGCCTACATAATGTGTGAACAATTACAGAAAATGTTATACAGAAAATGTGTAATTTGAATAACTTTTTAAAAAATCATGTATATTTCCAGGATAAGCATATTCAAACCAGCAGGAAAGTTTCCTCCTTAAGTTGAAATTATCTGTATTATCAATATTTCTATCCCATACTGATACAATCTAAATCATTCTTTAAGGCATTAGAATTTGCATACTAATACATTCAATACCTTGATATTCACAATTTTTCATTCATCTGCATTTAGCTAAAAGCATTTATCCTCTCCCCAAAAGTGCACTTACACAATCACTACACAGTTTGCTTCCATGAGCTGTCTCTTTTAATGCATTTTTTGTATAAAAGTGACCACAGCAAAAGAGGAGTTCTAGTTCAAATAAGTATAAAGTGCAATATAATTTCCAGTTGATATTTGTAAACATCCATAGTTACCAAACCTACTATTTGCCTTAAGTGAATAACAAGTTTAATAGGGTGGATTTCTTTAAAAAGAGAGTTGAAAATAAATGTCTATTTTTTGAAGCTGTGACACTGATTTATGAGGGAAGAATAAATCATATATTTTCTCATCATCATTCATTCTGAAGAGCAGAAGCCATCATTTTATATCTTAAAATCTGAGGCATTTTTCATGTAATTTACATGCCATATCTCCTCCACATAATTGATTGTTTAAAGTCCTTTGAGAGGGATCAAACTGGTTTTTGCCAGTTTTAAAGAAGATAAAAACTTTTCATCTATAATAATAAAAGGGTAATATGCTAATTAGACCAGATGTTTTCTGGACATCATTCCGGATGTCCTTCCTGACGAAGCCAGGGTCAAAGAGAAGCCAGGTGGGGTCCCGGATGCTAGAGGGAAGCCTGCGCTGGCAGCCAAAGGAAGGAAGGCCTACTCTGGCACAAATTTTCGTGCATGGGGCCTCTAGTTTGAGTTGAATAGAGAGTATCACAACCCCTGACTTATGCTATTTCCTGAACTGGGAAGGTGATTTTTGAGATTTTTCTCAAGTGAAGTTGGATATGCATGGCAGGAACTATTTTCTGTATTTGGCACAAACAGAACATATAAATTTAGAGGATTTAGCAAGTAATTTATTTGTCAGAAAGACACAAAGATGAGACAGAGGAGAGTCTACATTCCTGAATCTATAAGAATTACGCAAAAAACATAGCTGAAGTCTTAACAAATAGACAAACATTTCTGTTAGGAATTGAAGGGAAAATATATCTTCTTATTTCTATATTACTTCATTAAGAGATTTCTTCCCCAGAACAACCATATAATGAAGAGTAAAACAAGCCACATGCAGATACTGCATGCCATAAACAAACTAAATGCTCTTGCTTATTGTGCCATAATTACAGACACGCCTTGACTTAAGATGGGGTTACACCCTGATATACTCATCATAAGTTGAAAATCTTGTAAGTTAAAAAGGCATTTAATATACATAACCTTAGCCTCTCCTTCCTTAAATATGCTCTCATTTTTGAGTTGCAAAACCTAATTAATATTTTCTTCTTATCTTCTCTATGCTGTATCCATGTGTTTTAGTCATTCATTACTTCAGAATGACATGACAATAGAAAATAAAGTAACAATTGTTTAACTGTGTATATGTATTAGATGATGGGTCATCCAGATATTAACAGACACCAAAAAAAAAAAAAGAATGTATAATTTTGGCATTACCAAAAAGGGCTTAATGCAAATTAGCATCACTCTTGGTCTTTTCAAAGAATTTCACCCCTGACCCTTTATTATTTTCAACCTGGAAACCAAGTACAAACCTGCAGAGTCCCTTGGACAAGCTTGCACTAACTCACTGTGTTAGTTGACAATTGTGAATTTCTACTTGAGAAACAAGATTGATGAGAAATAATCTCATAATAAACCCAGTGGGTCCTTACTTTTTAGTAAGTATGCACTTCTGCCAGAATGGAACATACAGAATTGTTCTCCAAACAAGAGGTAGTTGAAAAGTGAAAAACAGACTTGAGGCTATATCTGGTCTTTGTAATTTCAATGGTGAATTATTTTGGATTAAGTAGCCCATAGTCAATTGATTGATGACTATCATAACATCAGTAATCTATAATAATAAAAGAGTAATATGCTAATTAGACCAGATGTCCTTTTGGACATCCTTCCAGACAAAGCCGGGTTTGTGAGGGAAGCCCAGGTCCCAGGTGCCAGCCGGCAGCCAGAAGAAAGCCTGGGTCCCGGGTGCCTGCCGGCAGCCAGAGGGAAGCCCAGGTCCAGGGTGCCTGCCAGCAGCTGGAAGAAAGCCCGGGTCCTGGGTGCCAGAGGGAAGCCGGTGCCAGCAGCCAGGGGAAGGAAGGCCTACTCTTGCATGAATTTTGTCATTGGGCCTCTAGTAAGAATATAAGTGCTTTAAAAGCATACTGCCTGGCATTGAAGTCACACTCTTCTTAGGAATGGATCTATGATTGTTTCCTTTTCTGGAAAGCCTCTCATTTAATATGTCTATGTGTAATTTAAACACTGTGTCGAGTCTCATGTTGCAAGAGATATTCCCTTTTCTATTTTAAGATATAGTACAGATTCTTATTCATAACCTAGAGAAGTTAAATATTTGTATCTAACCCTCTCTATTTTACTATTTAAAAAACTAGAACTAACTTTCAAATTCATGCAGAAGCTTGTCCAAATTTCATATCCTTTCAATTAACTCTTATCCTTGTTTCCTAGGTCTGTAACCCAAATATATAATTTTCATGTACTTTTTTCTTATATACATACTTTTGATTTCCTGAAGTTGGAAAGATATTTTAGTGTAGACATGAGTCTTCAGAGTTACATAGCCATTTTAGAAATCCTGATGGGTCTTATAAACTATTTTATGCCTTCTTTGACTTATCATATTTCCTAACTAGTACAGAGATTGAAAAATGTAGTGCATGGGCCAAATTTGTTGGGTCAGCAAGAATGTGTTGTGTGGCATTTTAAAATTTATTAACAAAATAATTAGATTAGTTGTCAATATTTTAAAAGGAGATTTCACTCAAAAGTCTGAAATTGGCTCTGTTTGAAAATATAAAAATATAGGATATTAGTGGGTTGGTTCACAAGTTCACATGACAACAATCAACCTGGAACAGTTTGGGGAATCCACTCTTCAGGTCATCACCATTTCCAACACTTCTGCTCTCTAATGTCTGGCCTGCTCCACTCATTTGTTTCTAATATATGACTTGCTCCACCATTTGTCCACTATTGGTCTTCCTTTTGCTGAAATTTCTGAGGTCAGTACAAGTCTAACCTCTTTGATATTCCTACCTTGACCCCCATTGTTTAGTTCAGATGCCATCTTAATAACTGTGTCTAGCACTTTATCATTCTCAAAGAATCTATAAGGCTTGCAATGATTAAATTAGTATTACTTTATATTATATTTTCATATTAATAGCCTTATAAGCTTCTATCAATACATCAGGCTTTCTGAGGTCTTAGCCTGAGTTCCTTTTCATACTCCAAATACCTGATAAGGAATAGGAATTCAATTAATACCTAGTGTTTGATTTAAAAAAAAGAATAAACTCTCTAATAAGGTACAACATTTAAAAGAGATATAATCAACTGTTATATGGGCTCCTTAATTGAGTCAGAGAAGGTTTTATCCCTTATGAAAAACTTGCAATACTTTGTTGTCCGAATTATGAATTAGTATCACTACTAACAAGGCTGATAGATTATATATTTACTCAATTTCCTTCAAAACAGCATTTATTTTTTTCTGTAGTATTTTACTTTCAAACTATAGCCCTCCTTTATCAAGTTAATGTAATGTTAATTTTAGATACATAAAATTATTTCAAAATCATATTTATAAGCATTTTAGAAGTTATGAAGTTACAGTGGTGAGTTTTGTTATCCTCTAACTTCAATCTTTTAGATAGATTTCTATTTGCCATTTTGTAAATATTTTTTGAAAGATATTATGTTGAGCAGAAACAAGTCATTTACTTCAAATAAATCATTTATAAATTTGCAATTAATTTCTAAATAATCATGAAAATTCAACTAAGAAAATAACCTCTACATTCCAAAGGAAATGTAATAATAATAATAATAATAATAATAATAATAATAATAATACAAATTCAGACATTTATAAAACACTGAATGGCTTACAAAGTGTTTGCACAAATATTCTATCTCTCTTAATCTTAATCAAGACTCTTTGAATGATTTGAACTCTCCCCCAGGAAACTAAGGTAAAAACAGGTTAATTGATTTTACTATAGTCATAGTAATTTTTACAACTGGGAAGAAAACCAGGACTTTTGACCTTAAACTCGATATTCATTCTGCTATATGATGTTAACATGATATTGTCAAAAAAACTGCTCTCAACCATAGTTGGTCTGGAACTACTTTCTCAAGGTTCTAAAAGAATTCTATTACATGTCCTTCAATTGAGAAGCAACAATTATGCCAGCACATATGCCCTTCAAAGTGTGGTGTTAAGCCCCATGGGGTAACACTTGGAAGTGCAGAATTCTGGGCCCTATAACGAAGTTTAAAACCAGAATCCACAGGTTATTCTTATGCACGGGGAGAGCTTTCTGCCTCACACTAGCGGGCCACAGATGGATTCTGGGTGTGCTAAATTATTGGCACACAATTCCCCAGAGCAGATGGCCAGCTTAAGTGTGAGCAACCTTGCCCATTTCCTTGTATGTGCCTTACAAATAACATCATTTCTATGTGACCACACTCCGTAAGTGGGTGGGGATCACTGTTATCCACTATCACTTCTGAGAGGCACTGACTTTTAGAGAGAGAAATAATAAAGAGGTAACTAATAGGGTAGGCCCTGCCTTTTGTGATTTTGTAGTTTTTTTGCATTTTTTTCAACTAACATAATACATAATAACCTATAATTATGGAATGTGCATAGTAATTTCAGAAAGCTTTTTTTGTTTGTTTGTTAATCCTCACCCGAAGATATTTTTCCATTGGTTAATTAGGGAGATAAGAAGAGAAAGGGAAAGACACAGAGCAACATTGATGTGAGAGAGACACATCAATTGGTTGCCTCCTGCGCCAGGGCCCAGGCCAGGGAGAAGCCTGCAACCAAGGTATGTGTCCTTGACCAGAATCGAACCAGGGACCTTCTGGTCTGCAGGCCGATGCCCTACCCACTGAGCCAAACCAGCTAGGGCAATTTCAGAAAGCTTTTAATGTATCCTGTCACCCTTGTTTTCCCTAGTTCAAAGATGCTTAGGCCTTTGTCCAGAATCAGTCAGTAAAGAACAAGTTAGGAATAGCAATCCAAGTTTTGGGCCTCCCCAAACAGGGATAAGGAGCCCCATCATAAAGACCACTCTGACTTCATGTTCAACTTAAACTGTAATAATTAATGACTAACAAGAAGTTGACGAATTTCAAGTAACTCTGAATTGAAGTTTTTGGTAAATTTGATGGCAGTGGCAATTTTTATATAAATAAGTGTTTTATGTTGCTTCCTGGTCCTGACTTCTATCCTTTCCATTTGCCTACCAATTGCTAAAAGCAGCAGGTATGAAACAGAAAACTTGATGATTCTTCAGGAGTAGATTAGTGAGATTCAAGTTCACTTCCTAATGCCTGACACATGCACACAGAAACAGAAAAGTAAAAGAGGTGAGAAGGTATCCCACTGTCAATCCTTGAACTTTTTGTCTGATATAGGAAATCCAAATCAAGCCAACTGCCAGCTTAAGACCTAACAAATCCACTTGCTTCCCTTAATTAGTACCCTCTTGCCACTAAGGAAATCTTGATAAAATCCCTAAAGAAGCCAGGCTCTTTTAAAGTCATGTATCATAGGTGAGCGATAATAATTGGATATTTTAATTATGGATTCTATGTGCAGGTTTCATCAGTGAACCGCTATTATTATATTGTAGCCTCTTCCTTTTAAATTGACCCTGTAATAACTCTGAAAACTGTGTATAGTAAAATTAAATCCTTATCCAGAGAAAATTGCTTTAGCACTTGTTCCTGTGTTCAGGAACTACCAAGGTTAGGTTGATGTTACTCATTATGAATATAAATTAAAAGTCCATTTATTTGCATTCTTATTCCAAGGTACCATGAATGCAAAGAGTTAAGATGTAGAAGACACTAAAACTATAATTGTAGTGGCAAAGAATTAAAATTTATTTTCTAAAATAATATTTTATACATAAACTGTAAATCAATTTTTTAGGTAATCAAATTGCCATGAGTAAATAAACATGCGATTTGATATTGACAGTATTTAACAATTTGCAAGTTACTTTCCTTTCCATTATCTGTTACTAACTGTTCCTTATATGTCTGTTATAAGGACACAGATTTAATTTGTATGTTAACTTAAAGTTACCTCCCAATATAATTTAATTTTTTCCTTTTTGTTTTGTTAATCCTTACCTGAGGTTATTTTTCCCCATTGCTTTTTCAGAGAGAGTGGAAGGGAAGGAGGGGGAGAGAGAGAGAGAGAGAGAGAGAGAGAGAGAAACATCAATATAAGAGAGATGCATCGGTTGGTTGCCTCCCCAAACAGGGATAAGGAGCAAACACAAAACAACTCAGATACATGCTCTTGACAGGGAATTGAACACCAGATCCTTTGATGTGTGGGACACACACACACATTGTCCCTTTGGTATGTGGGACAATGTTCTAACCACAGAGCTACTGGCCAGGGCATTAAATAATTTTAAATATACATACCATGAGAGAGGATCATAAAACAGTAGAGTGGATATGTGAATAGATTATGTTAATATATTCAACAGGGTAGCTATAATGTCTAGAAATGCAGAAAATATCATGTTTGAATTTTCATACTTCTTCTGAGATATGCTAAAAACACAGTGCATTCAGTAAAATCAGAGACAAAAATCACCTTAAGTAACACATCACAGATGTTATGCAGAGCTAGATGAAAATTCTGCATATGTACATGATGTTCAATGCAACTTACAACTGTTAACTGGTGACAAGGGACAATATATCAAACAAATCTATTGTGAACCATTCAGTAGATATATTTACCCATGTTTCCAGAAGGTAAGGCCACATTGTATAAAGGATTTTGGTTTTTTAAAATACACCCTTCAAATGCTTTAGCATTATTAAAACAGAGTTGGATCTTAAAAATCACTATAATGCTATAATGCCCACCTCATTTTCTTCTCCCAGAAACCTACTGCTTGCTTCAAACCATACAACAAATAGAACATAACCTCTATAACTTGGCAGTTTTACAATGCAAATCCTTCTCACATAATAATATCCTGAACTTATATTTCACTATTTTCTTCATGTCTCCCACATTCCTGTTTCGGGATTATTCATTATTTGCCATTAATTGTTCATCACCAACTTTGCATTTTTAAAAAAATATTATCTGTATTGTTGAAAGTATTGCAGATGTAGTTTTTTCTTTCTTCCCATTGACCCTTCTCTACCCCACACCCTCCCTCCCAGGCCTTCACCACTTTATTGTCTGTGTCCATGGGCCACGCATATATGCATGTAAGTTCCCCTGTTAATCACTCCCCACCCACCACACACACCTGCCTTCCCTCTCAAATTCGTCAGTCTGTTCCATGCTTCTATGTCTCTGGATCTATTTTGTTCGTCAGTTTATTTTGTTTGTTAGATTCCATATATGAGTAAGATCATGTGATACTTATCTTTCTCTGACTGTCTTATTTTTATTAGCATAACACTATCCAGGTCTATCCAAGCTGTTGCAAATGGTAAGAGTTCTTTCTTTTTTATAGCTGAGTAGTATTCCATTGTGTAAATGTACCACAGCTTTTTTATACACTCATCTACTGATGGACACTTGGGCTGTTTGCAAATCTTAGCTATTATAAATTGTGCTGCTATCAATATAGGGGTTTATATTGGTGTTTCTGGTTTCTTAGATATAGTCCTAGAAGTGGGATCACTTGGTCAAATGGTAGTTCCATTTTTAATTTTTTGAGGAAACTACATACTGTTTTCCCAAGTGGCTGCACTCCCACCAGCAGTGCACTAGGGTTCTCTCTTCTCCTCATCCTAACCAATACTTGTCTTTGTTGATTTGTTGATGATAGCCATTCTGATATGTGTGAGGTGATACCATATTGAAGTTTCAATTTGCATTTCTCTGATAATTAGTGATGAGCAGTTTTTTTATGTCTCTTGGCCTTCTGTATGTCCACTTTGGAGAAGTGTCTATTTAGGTTCCTTGCTCATTTTTTTTAAATTAGATTGCTTGTCTTCCTTTGTTAAGTTGTATGATATATTGGTTAAACGTATTGCTACGAGAGATGTCTGAGGTTTCTTCTAAGATTGTTATGGTATCATGACTTACATGTAAGTCTTTTATCCCTTTTGAGTTTATTCTTGTGTATGGTGTAAGTTGGTGGTCTAATTTCATGTGACTGTCCAATTTTCCCAACACTGTTTATTGAAGAGACTGCCTTTACGCCATTGTACGTTCTTGCCTCCTTTGTCGAATACTAATTGAGCATAATGGCTTGGGTCCATTTCTGGGTTTTCTGTTCTGTTCTATTGATTTATATACTTGTCCTTGTGCCAGTACCAGGCTGTTTTGAGTATAGTGGCTTTGTAGTATAGCTTGATGTCTGGTATTGTGATTCATCCAATTTTGTTCTTCTTTCATCTTTGCATTTTTTGCTCACATTATTTAATTTAACTAGAATTAAAATTATTAAGTTAAATTAAGTTATTCTTCAATTTCATAGCTGTGAAACATGCTGCCAAAGAGATTAAATAATTCCCTTTATATTCCCCAAACATTGTGAACATATTTATTGACTAAAACTCACATATCATATAATTCACCAATTAAAGTGCATAATTTAATGTGTGAGTTTTTTGGGGTTTTTTTAGTATATTAACTGAGGCTTGCATCCATCACCACAATCAACTTTATAACATTTTCTTCATTCCAAAAAGAAATTCTGTAACCATTACCAGTTGTTCCTTATCCCCCCTCAAACTCCTCCTGTTCTAGGCAACCACAAGTCTACTTTCCATCTCTATACACTTGCCTGTTTAAGACAAGGCACATATATGGACTCATACAACATGTGTTCTTTTATGAGTAGCTTCCTTTTCTTAGCATAATGTTTTCAAGATTTATTCATTTTGCAGCACACATGTCTATTCATTTTATCATAATATAATAGTTCCTCATGTTGATATGCTGCATTATATTTATCCATTTATCAGTGGATGGACATTTGACTTGTTTCCATTTTTGGTTACTATGAATAATAATAACGTGTACACATTTTTGTACAGTCACATGATTTTCTTTCTTTTGAGTATTACCTCAGTGGAATTGCTAGGTCATATGGTAACTTTTAGTGTTAAATGTTGAATAATTGCAAAAATGTTTTCTAAAGTATCTGTGCCATTTTACTTTCCCACCAGGAATATATGGGAGTTCTAATTGCTTCATATCTTCACCAATATCATTTTCAATCTTTCTTTTTTATTAAAGCATCCCTAGTATAAGTGAAGTTTTATCTTACTGTAGTTTTGATGGCTAATTATAAGCATATACCCATGTGTTTATTAGCCATCTCAGTTATCAGATCAACTTCTATTTTATTATTTATTACTGTTTTTAATCTCTTACTCTGCCTAATTTACAAATTAAACTTTGCCATATATACCCATGTATAGAAAAAAAAACATACTCTATATAGGGTTCAGTACTATTTGTGGTTCCACATATCCACTAGGGGGATACTGATGTACAAACTCTTTTCTAAAACATGAATAAGCAAAATGTTAATGTAATGATCATATTTATTTTTCTTTGTAAACTGGGTAATTTAAAATGCATTATTATAGGTTTACTTTTTATGTATTAGTTAACTACTAACTGAACAGCTATTATGTATAAGGCACTAGTAGGCAATAGAGGGGAAAATAATCAGTAATGAAGATAACACTAGTTAACATTTCTTGAGTACCTCTATATCTCAGTATTGTGCTAGACTCTTTGGATGGATTAGTTTATTCAATTCTTGGCAGAAGTCTAGAAAATTTGAAACACACCCTTTTCTTCTGGGCTCTTTGTAACTCCAGCATGAGCTGAGCAAAGAGAGGGTAAATGGGGACTTAAAGAGACTGCTTGGGACAACGGGCACATGGTGCAGTGTGCAGAGGATGTTTTGATGAATTGTACATTTGAAATCTGTATGATTTTGTGAACCAATGTGTGGGAAGCCTAATCTAAGTACGCCGGATGGTCAAGGCCAATTGGAGTGTGGGGGCCCTGTCCAGAATATGCCAGATGCTCTAGGGCTAGGCCAATTTGTCATACGCAGGTGCAAAAGCAAGGGCACAGCGATTGTGCTATATACACTGCGCAGGCGAGTCTTTCTGTAGCTCAAGTATTGATGTCACTATTTGGCAAGAAGCCTCTTTTGTCTAAGTTGGTATAAAGATGTGTTGATGACCAGCTGGTCGGAGGCTGCTTAGTCTAGCTACGTTGTTAGCAATGGCTGCTATGTTTACAAGGGATCCTTTGTTTGCTACTGTATTAGCAAGGGCTCCTACGTTTGCTGGATTACTTGTAAGGCTACTTTGAAGAACTGTTTTGTCTGATGGCTACCTGGTAGCAATGGCTCCTTGGACTGCAATAAAGACTCTTCCTATGCGCCTATGACTTCTCATGTCTTCTCCATCTAATACCCGGCATCCATGATGATCCTGTTCCTGGCAGGGGAACTTAGACCCCACACAATGTCACCCCAGTAAATTCAATAAAAGACTTTAAAAGGTAAAAAAAAATAAAAATAAAAAATAAATACAAAGAAAATATCCTAATGCCTTCTACCTATCATTCTACCCCACCTTATCTCTCCTGAAAGTGTCAGCATTATCCTGCATGTAGCATGTAGCTTTCTCATAGTAAAGGTTACACTGTTCTTAAACATTTTTTCTTCTTCACAGTCCTACTTCAATTAGTTATCCTATAAACTTCCCTATGGCAGGCCTTTATTTTCCCCTCTATAGTTTCACAAACTACCTACCATTACATCCAGCTCCCAGCAGTTACTCAGTAAGGCAGCATTTCTTAAACCCTAGTTTACAGATCAATGCTGTGCCTGTGCAGTCCTCCACGCTATTTTATTTCTAAGTAGATTCCCTGCTCTATTATATGTATTTTCTAAAATAAAAACATTTAGATCACTTTAGCCCTTTTAGGATTTTACAGTCTTATAGTTTACTGAAGACATTGGTGACTTGTTTCAAAGGTATTATAACATTTAAGTATTTTTTTATTACAAAGGAAGAAGTTGAATAGGGAAGATGAGACCTTCCCTGCTTCTTACTTTAGGGACTTATTTTAATGTTTTATATGATAGATGTTCTTCAAAACTTATGTAGATTCTGGTTTGAAATAATTTTAAAATATTATAAACTAGTAACAGCACTCATTCCTTTATTTATTGTTCAATAAAGCATTATCTGCATTAATTAGTTTCAGAAACTTTCTTGGCAACAGGAACCACATCAAACTCTGGAGGTATAGCTGTTTGCATTGATTAAAAAAATACTTTACAAATTACTAGGAAGCTTGAAGGCTGAAAAACAGAGGTATAATTAGCATATCAAAGAAGTCTATTTCTCCACAATTTAAATAAAAGGAGAAGAGCTTTTTTCTTCTTTTGTTTCCCCCATCCCAGAATTGTACCGTAATTTTCAAACAATTATTATCTCAGAAATAAAAAAGTATTTTGGTTTTGTAATCATTTCTCCAAATAGTAATTGCTTTGTGTGTATACAATTTCAAAACTCGTAAATTGATGTGCACATGGTTCTAATAAAAACAGGTAAAATAAAACCAATAAACAAGGTTGTTTAGTCCCACATTCATTCACTTTATAGTCTTTCTTTCCAAATGTAGCTGTTAGTGGAAAAGAAAAGAAAATCTCAAACTTATAGAACATGTACTTATATCCATAAAATCAATTTAACTTTCTCCTTTTTCTATGGCACGTAACCTTGTAAGTTAATAATCAAAATATAATTTTGTAGGTCAGTTACAAAATAAAATCATTTTTACACAGGTATCTTGAAACTAAACCCAAAGCTTTGCATAAGCTATGGATAAAGGATGCTTCCAGCAGCATAATTAATTTTTGACCTTGAGAAACTTAGCAATATACTCTAATAAATGAAGACTCAAACAAATTTCTGAAATAGGTAAGTTTAGTCTGATTTCTGAAAACCTCCAGCCACACTAATGCTACTTTACTTCACTGCATTGCGTCACCAGAATTATGTAAAAAAAGGGATCCCACTGAACGGGAGAACATAGTTGGCAATGACACATCTGATAAAAGATTAATCTTCAAAATATGTAAGGAATTCATACAACTTAACAAAAGAAAAACAAACAATCCAATTAAAAAATAGGTAAATGACCTAAATAGACACTTCTCCAAAGTCGACTTACAGATGGCCAATGTGCATATTAAAAAAATGCTCAAAGTCACTGACCATCAGAAATGCAAATTAAAAAGACAACGAGGTATTACCTCATACCTGTCAGAATGGCTACCATCAACAAATCAACAAAGGACAAGTGCCAGAAGGGATGTGGATAAAAGGGAAGCCTAGTGCACTGCTGGTGGGAATGCAGACTGGTGCAGCCATATGAAAAGCAATATGGAGTTTCCTCAAAACATTAAACATGGAACTGCCATTTGACCCAGTGATCCCACTTCCCACACCAATCAGAAAGAATGTATGCACCTCTGTACTCATAGCAGCTCAATTTACAATAGCTAAGACCTGCAAACAGCCCAAGTGTCCATCAGTAGATGAGTGTATAAAAAAGCTGTGGTACATTTACACAATGGAACACTATGCAGGAGTGAAAAGGATGGCTCTCTTACCCTTTGAGATAGCATGGAGGGACCTGAAGAGTATTATGCTAAGCAAAATAAGCCAGTCAGAGAAAGACAAGTATCGCATGATCTCACTCATGCTGAATCTAATGAGCAAAATAAACTGATGAACAAAATAGATCCAGTGATATAGAAACACAGAACAGACTGTGGAATCTCAGAGGGAAGTTGAGGGACGGTGGGTGAGTGGGAAGAAATCAACCAAAGAACTTGTATGTATACATGCATAACCCATGGACACAGACAATAGGGTGATGTAGGCCTGGGGCTGAGAGATGGCTATAAGGGATTAATGGGGGAAAGGGAAAGACATATGTAATACTTTCAACAATAAAGTAAAAACAAGTAAATAAATAAATAAACTGCTATTTTATAAAATATCTTCTTAATCTAAGAGATGGAAATATGAAAAGTTGTTATCATTAGCATACTCTTATTCAGCAATGACTAAAGATCATTTGATAATAATTATGTATAATACTAGAGGCCCGGTGCACGAAAATTCGTGCACTCAGGGGGATCCCTCAGCCTGGCCTGCACCCTCTCACAATCTGGGACCCCTCAGGTAGGGTCCCTAGGCCTGGCCTGAGATCAGGGCCTATCGGGGCTTTCCTTCCTCAGGGTGCAGGCAGCTGGCCCCACCCCCACTGCTGCCACTGCTTGCCATCTGTGCAGTGCTGCCAGCCCTCCCCTGCCACTGCGGCAGGCTGGGGTGCAATGGCTTGGCTGGCCTGGGCCTCTCTCTTTCTTTGCTGGGGGGCAAGGCCAGCCCTGCAAGCAGCCAGTCTGCCTACCTGGTCGCCCCTAACCACTGGTCTGCCTACTTGATCACCACTAACCTCTGGTCTGCCTACCTGATCACCCCTAACCCCTCTGCCTGCCTTTCTGATTGCTCCTTACCGCTTGCTTGGGAAAGGGGCCAGCACTAACTTCTGGTTGGTCAGCCTCCGGTCATTACGACCCAGGGTTTTTATATATTAGGATACTAGAGGCCCGGTGCACGAAATTCATGCACTTGGTGGGGGGTGGGGCCCTCAGCCCAGCCTGTGCCCTCTGGCAGTCCAGGAGCCCTCGGGGGATGTCTGACCATCAGCTTAGGCCCATTCCCCATGGGAAGCGGGCCTAAGCCATCAGTCGGACATCTTTACCACTGCTGTGCAGGTTGGAGAGGCTCCCGCCACTGCCATTGTGCTTGCCAGCCATGAGCCCAGCTTCTGGCTGAGCGGCACTCCCCCTGTGGGAGCACACTGACCACCAGGGGGCAGCTCCTGCATTGAGCATATGCCCCCTGGTGGTCAGTGCATGTCATAGTGACTGGTCATTCTGCTGTTTGGTCAATTTGCATATTAGCCTTTTATTATATAGGATATTGAATATTTAGTACACACTATATACCGGCAATTAGTTAGGGTAAAAAGTTGAATTTCAGGAACCTCTTTAATGGTTCAATTAAAAATTATTAAAATTTGTTAGAAAATCTTTTAATATTAAAAATGATAAAACCGAGACATTGTTGGGCATGTAATATGCTGAAGGTCAAGTATAGAATGGTAGGGTCATGAAGAATGTTACAGTTATGAACCCTGGACAAGTGATTATTAACAAGTTATTTAACCTCTGTAACTTTCATTCCCCTCATCTATTAAGTGGGGATAATTACATCTGTGCTTTCCATTTGACAAACGTGAAAATACAGCAGAAATTTCAACATAAAGCACATGCTTGTGTATACAGAGTAGATGAACTGAAAGGGAGGATAAGGATTTGGCAGTAGGAGACTCAGT
This sequence comes from Cnephaeus nilssonii, assembly GCF_951640355.1. Classification (NCBI taxonomy): domain Eukaryota; kingdom Metazoa; phylum Chordata; class Mammalia; order Chiroptera; family Vespertilionidae; genus Cnephaeus; species Cnephaeus nilssonii. The sequence goes on along the minus strand of NC_137087.1, from coordinate 31,723,293 downwards.
ACTTAAGAAAAGAGGGTGGCGTTTGAAGGTTGGTAGAATCCCTCTGAGGGATTTCTCGCGAGCAGAAATAGAAAGAGTGGTATTCAGAAAACAGTCAATTTATGTGAGACGTGGAGAGCACGAGGCTTGAACTCTTACTGGAGTTCAATATGAAAGAGAGTATTTCAAAGAAATGTATTTAGTAGGTTAAAAGGTTTTTTCCTCCACTACAGCGGAGCAGCTTCCGAGCAGTGAAGAAGTGGCTGAGTAGCATTTCAGAGGGAAATAAACAGGAAAAAGCCCTGAGAGCAGGCTTAGCAGTGGCAATGCGGGACTCTCAAGGAGGACCTCATTAAAACACAGGAACAGGAGAGAAACATTGCAGCTGCTGCGCAGAGATCACATGGGGCAGTAGTGGAGCAAGAGTTCTCTCTCTAGAGAAGGGAAAACCCAGAAAACACAGTGATCACAATGAGGGAACGAATGTATTTGAGTTAGTCAGATCCCCATGCGGATGCAGCCATCAGAAGCCACCTGTAAGCTTGTGTCAGTAAAAAGGAGAAGTGCATGATAACTATACCCGGGTGACTCATGGAGTTCAAGAAAAAAAAAAAAAATCACACACAAGCCTAACCTGGTAAAATAAATACTTACAAAGTCACATGAAGAAGAAAGTAGGGCATATAAATTAAACTTTTAGCAGACAAAAACCACCCAAAAACAAAGAAACTGTCACACAACTCTTCCTCATGAATTAATATAATTATAAAGGCATTTATAAGTTATGAATCAAAGATTTAAATATTGTAAATAAAAATAAACAATATGAAATTAGAAATGGGAGCTAAACAAACTTTGGAGACAATAAAGGGAAGGTAATATCTACCCAGAATTTATAACAAAACTAAAAAGTTACCAAGAATAGTTCAACTAGATGTACAAAAAAATAATAAAATAGAGCCAAGACCATGAAAATGAAGCAAAGAATGAGATTAAATGAATCAGAAAGACAGTGGGAAAAAATCCCTACCCCTCAAAGGAACAGAACTTAAAATTAAAATTCCAGAAAATTTTCATGACATGAGATTTAAGAATATGCATATTAAATGGCATACCGTGTGCCGGATAAAACTGGCCCAAAATAGTTCATACTACATAGATCCCCTTCTAGGCTATAGAAATAAATGCATAAACAGTGACATGGGAAAATACTGTACATAAAAGTCTTCTTAAGGAGTCAACTTAAAGACACATTTTACTCAATGAAGAGCTGATTAGAAAAACAAATGAAATAATAACTGTAAATAAGTGTAAATCTCTGGAAAAATACATATCCCTCAGTTCATGATAATATAAGAGAAGGAGAGTGGGAAGAGGAGGGAAACAAAAACCAGGCATGCCACCACTGGAGATGACTACTATTCTAACCATTTAACAGAAAAATGGTTAATTCATGGAAAAGAAATAATTACTATTCATTTTTAGGAAGAACTGTGCTTTATCCCTAGTTAATGATAGAAGATACTTCTCAGAAAATGCCAACTAACATACTTAGAAGGAATGATAGAATCAGGAAAAAAAAAACTATTTTGTAACCTCTTTTGTAACCTCTTAATTCATTGATTCAATCAAAATTCACTAATAGATATTACATCTATTAGATTTTGGAATAGGACAATTATAAGATGATAAAGTGAAACGGACAGGATACTTACTGATATCTAGGGGAAAACTTATCTTTAAAATGAACACATCTCATAACACTCTCTTAAGCAAATAACTGGAAATTAGAATCACTAATAGTTGGACAACATAGTGTATGCCCACTAGTAAGATGAATTCTGAAGGGCATAACCTGATCCATGAAACTGACTTGCCAAAAAAGTTTAATATGAGTCTAATCTAGCCTTAGAGCTACCTTCCAATTTCTAGGAAATACAGGGAATAAAGGAACAGGATAAAAGATGTCATGAGGAAATCGCCCTGGCCCATGTCTCTAAGTGTTTAGAGCATCAGCCTGAGGACCAAAGGGTCTCAGGTTCAATTCCCACTCAAGGGCATGTATCTACTAGCAGGTTGTGGATTCCATCCCAGGCCCATTTGGAGTATGAGCAGGAGGCAACCAATCTGTGTCTCTTTCACATAGATGTTTCTCTCTCTCCCCCATTCTCCCTACCTCTCTCTCTTATTAAAAAAAAAAAAAAAAAGATACTATGAGGAAAGACACATAAAAAATACCCTTACAAGAAAAATTGCCTGGTAATCTTATGAAAGTGTCATGGAACAATAAAGTGAATAGATAGTTTAGAACAAAAGGGACTAAAGAAAAAAATTACTGATTTTCATCCTGACCTGTATTAGGTCAGGCCAAGAATTAAGGCAATGATATATCTGGAAACAATGCATACAAAAAGGTTGGGATGACCATGGTATTGGGAATAGTCTCTTTGTCTTTGAAAATTGGTTGTTAACTTCTTTGGACCCAAATTTCAGTGGTAGGCCTATGACCTTGCCGGTCTTTTATTCTACTTTTCTAGAAAATAATATTTCCTTATATATTTTATTTATTTTTTTCCTTTATTGATTAAGGTATTACATATGTGACCTTATCTCCCCATTTCCACACACACACACTCATGCCCTCACCCCCCTGGTGTCTGTGTCCATTGGTTAGGCTTATATGCATGCATACAAGTCCTTTGGTTGATCTCTTCCCTCCTTACCCCCACCCTCTGAGGTTTGACGGTCTGATCAATGCTTCTATGTCTCTGGATCTGTTTTTGTTCATCAGTTTATTTTGTTCATTATATTCCACAAATGAGTGAGATCATGTGATATTTATTTTTCTCTGAGTGGCTTATTTCGCTTTGCATAATGCTCTTCAGTTCCATCCATGCTGTTGCAAATGGTAAGAATTCCTTCTTTTTTACCACAGCATAGTATTCTATTGTGTAGATGTACCACAGTTTTTAATCCACTCATCTGCTGATGGGCACTTAGGCGTTTCCAAGTCTTAGCTATTGTAAATTGTGCTGCTATGAACATATGGGTGCATATATCCTTTTTGATTGCTGTTTCTAGTGTTATGAGAAAACTCCATACTGTTCTCCACAGTGGCTGCACCAGTCTGCATTCCCACCAGCAGTGCAAGAGAGTTCCTTTTTCTCCGCATCCTCGCCAGCAGTTGTCTTTTGTTGATTTGTTGATGATAGCCATTCTGACAGGTGTGATATGGTACCTTATTGTCGTTTTGATTTGCATCTCTCGGATCATTAGTGACTTTGAGCATGTTTTTCATATGTCTCTTGGCCTTCCTTATGTCTTCTTTCAAAAAGTATCTATTTAGGTCTGTTGCCCATTTTTTGATCGGGTTGTTTATTTTCCTTTTGTTAAGTTGTATGAGTTCCCTGTAAATGTTTGAGATTAAACCCTTATCGGTGATAACATTGGCAAATATGTTCTCCCATGCAGTGGGATTTCTTGTTGTTTTGTTGATGGTTTCTTTTGCTGTGAAGAAGCTTTTTATTTTGATGTAGTCCCATTTATTTTCTCTTTAGTTTCCATTGCCCTAGGAGCTGTATCAGTGAAGATATTGCTTTGGCATATGTCTGAGATTTTGCTGCCTGTGGATTCCTCTAGTATTTTTATGGTTTCCTGTCTTATGTTTATCCATTTTGAGTTTATTTTTGTGTATGGTGTAAGCTGGTGGTATAGTTTCATTTTTTTGCATATATCTGTTCTTATATTTAATTGATGCCATTAATTCAATGACTCTCCATTTTTTATTTATATATTTGACCACTAACCTGAATATCATTAAATTCTAATATCATCTCTGAGAGTGACTAGCTAGGCAAACTTTGCCCAAAAATACCATTTATGTAGGAATAAAAATACCAGGTTAATTTATCTTGTGAGTCTATTTTAACAAACTAACTAGAGGCCCAGTGCACAAATACGTGCATGGGTGGGGTCCAGTCAGCCCACCCCGATCGGGGCCAATTGAGCCAGGCAGGCCAGAGGGAGGGGCCGTGGGAGGTTGACCAGCTGGCCCTGTCCCTGGTCACGGTGGGGAGGGCAATCGGGGGCAGGGCCAGCTGGGGGGAGGGGCCACGGGCAGTTGGCTGGCTGACCCAGTCGCCTGGTCAAACTCCAGGTTGAACTCCCAGTTGAGGGAACAACTTGTATATTAGCATTTTATTATATAGGATAAGTAAATATATGAAATATTTTAACATCTGAGAAATAATGCATTTAAGATAATTTATTCGGTGGTCCTTTAAGCATATGGATTTATACTCTTCCTTCACTGAAGTAGACACTATTTCACAGCAATGCTGATACCAAATTACTTCCTTGGAGGGCCAATAAGCAAATTAATACTGTTGAACTTGCAACCCATGCTATTTTCTTGAGTTCCATTGTAACTTGTGGTTCTGGTGTGAGTCCATAGGTATATACTGAAGGAAGATAAGTAATACTCAACCCCTTTTTTTTCCCCCCATAAGTAAAATGAATTTTAAAAATGACTTTTGGCAGCCCACCATTAGGAAGATGGTATTGGCAATGGGAAAATAGCTTCAGAAACATAACTATACACTTAAACCGTGTACCTGCAGTAGAAATAAATGACTGAATGCTTAAAAGAAAACTTTGCTCCTTTATAGTAATAAAAATTTAAAAAGGTATATGGAACCACCTTTCCCAGCTATGTCCAAAAAGATGGCTATATACCTGCGGGCTCGTGCACTACAGAATAACAGATCACAGAGCATCTTAAAGAACAGAAGCACACACATTCCAGGCTAGTCACTTGAATTCAAAATCATCCTGATTCCAAAATTCTGCTTCTGCTTAAAACACACCAACAAAGAAAGAGTAACAATAACATAAAAAGTGAACATCTGAGGGGTACCAGGGCTTTGAATATTAACTTTCTTTCATATATTCCTGAATATAGATTTTTACCCATGATGACAACTCTAATTTTATGTCACAAATCTAGGGGTCAGAGTTTGTAAAATTACTGTATTTTCCCCATAGTGATTACCATGCAATGTATAAAATAGATTTTCTGAATTTTGTGTTTAATTGTGGTTCCCAGATCCCAGCAAATCTAAGTAGTGAGTTTCAGTGGAGGTCCTGGTTTCTTTGAAATCAAAATAATGTCTGAGGACTCTAGAATTTTAGGGGCATTTTCAGGAATATTTTTTATCCTTGATATCGTTGGGATTTCTTCTTTCCTTATTAGCTGCCATCATAATTCCAGTGTTCATGTATAATGGTTCTGGGTTATAGAGATAATTCTTCCTGGAAGTTCCAGAGGCAAAAAAAAAGAAAAAAAGAATGAAATAGTAGCATAGGCATTTTGACACTGAGCCAGAGAGGAGTAACAATTATCTTTGATCCAAGATGGTGCTGGCCAGGGCAGAAGGAGGAAGCTACTTTGGCCTCCTGAGAAGCGATTAGGGGATTTTGATGATATTCATCTTCTCATTTGAGATTTGCTATTTTGGCAAATCATGTAGGGGGAATTAATGGATGACTCATTAGTGAAATTCATATCTAGAAATCCAGATAGCAAATAGTGTGTTCTTGACCCTTTTAACTGAAATAGATTAGGTTGAGCCCCTTATTCCACATTCCACTAAAAGTCCTGCATATTATTTCAGTATTACATTTTATTTTAATGCCACTCTGGCTCTGAGTTTCTATTTCTCACTAACTTTTTACATCCCACACTATTTTCTCCTTTTTATTCTGTTCCAACTCTTTCTGGAAATTAACCAATGTTCATATTTTCCCCCCAAACAAAAGTCATGCAAGGCATTTGACTGGAGACTTTAAAATTATTTGTATACCACACAGCACAATAAAAATAAATAAATAGCATTGCATTTAAAAAGTCTTTAGCTACTAATTAAAGGCTATAACCAGTCACCTCTTTTAAGGGTCCATTCTAGTTGGGGTGCTAGAATTCCTCTCTCCATCGATCAGGCCATTAAACCTCAGATGGAAGGTAGGGGAGGGTGGGGGTAAGGTGGAGAGATCAACCAAAGGACTTGTATGTATGCATATAAGCCTAACCAATAGACACAGACAACAGGGGGGGTGAGGGCATGAGTTTGGGGGGGGTGGTTATGGGGGGAAATGGGGGAATAAGGACACATATGTAACACCTTAATCAATAAAGAAATTTTTTTTTAAAAAAGAATTCCTCTCTCCAAGTTAATACCCTCCCAATATTCCTGTACCGATCAGTTTATCTTTCCACAGTGCGCATTTTTTATCTGATCCTTCATTAATGTCTGTGTAAAATAAAGTGCCAGCACTGCTAGCTGTAAATGAGAGTAGCACGGAACAGGCAGAGGTTTTTAAATGTTGGTGTATCTTTGATCCCAAACTCCCAAACACTGGGACAGTGATTTTAATCACTACGGTGTAACTTTTTTCCACTTTACTAGCATAAGAACTATTCATGTAAATTTTGCAGAAGGGAATGATGTTGGTCTGGAAAAATGTGACAGGTTTTTCACTGGTCCTGCTGATTCCACATTTTCATTACTAAATTACATGTTCCAAAAAATTTTAGAAAGGATGTAGCCTCATTGTGTCCACATGAAGATGCAGAAATGAAGAGGGCTTGATCCCTTTCCCAACCCATCATACTGCAAATATGCAAAAGTCTACAAGATGCTCTGAAACATTTAGAAGACAAAACCATGCTAATAATATCATTGACTGGGTTTGCAAGGGAACTCTGAAAAGTAAGAGGTCATTTCCTCTGGCCCTTAAAATTATGTTATTGTTTTTCTGATGAGGTCAAGTACTGAAATGTAATAAAACTTTTAATTCTAATTCCCTTTAACCACGAAGTGAGAAAAGTTTTAACCACCACAGAATGATAATTTATTCCCAGTAGTTAGAAAGAGCAACCAACTCTGAAACAATGTGTTGTAACTTCCGCAGCTGTTACAAAAACCTCGGAAAGGTGTTAGTAATTAGTAGTTTATGAATATTTGAAGTAACATTTCAACTATATTTGATAAAATCAAGTTGTACTAAAGGCTTGGCATAAGAGAACATTAGCTGTAGTATACATATGAAATATGCATAAATAAATATGTCTTTAGGTCGTGGACACACAATAAAATACACAGATGGTGATCACAGAATTGCACACTTGAAATCTACATAATCTTATTAGCCATGTAACAACTACATTTAATTTAAAAATAAATACATTTAAGCGTATTCACTGTAAGTCATGACCCATCCATGAAAAAGGAATCGATTTACTATAGTTTTTAAACAAAATATTACCCAGTAAGATAGAAATTATCAGCATGCATTTTACTCAGTATGGTTTAGTGAAACTTTCCTTCACTTATATATGTTTGTCCTTGATTTGCTGTGTCTTTTGAAAAGCCACGTAAATGTTTCTCTATAACACAACCACATTTCAATTCAAAAATGCTTCCCTGTAGGCGAGTCCTAATTAAAAACAGCTTTTCCTGGGAATCTACAGTAAAATAAACTAATTAATATGATTTCGGATAGCTTAACTCCTTAAGTACCTTACTCATGAAAAACAATGTCAAAATTGTCACCGTCACAGTATATTTTCTGTCTTTGTGTGTGTGCATATATTTACACATAGAAACATATATATATATATATATGTATATATATATACACACATATAATATATATGTGTTCATGCCATATTATGCATAAAATATATATTTGATAGTATAATTATATTGTTATTTATAATATATGCATATGATTATACATGTTATATATCTTTGACTAGTAAAAACAAGTAAAATAGAGATTAAAATCACAGATCATTTAAATGATAATCTAAGGCAACTTAAAAAAAATATGATCAGCAACATTTAAGTAACTAGGCTTTTGAATTCTTGAGTTGGGACTGAAGGCTGAGAAGAGCTGGATTAGCAAGTAAATTGAAGAAAATTTGTTCCAGGCTATGCTGGGTAAAGAGATAGTACAGCAGGCTAGAAAAAAAATAAATAGAACAGAACTTTTATTGTTTGTTTACATTTCACTTTTTTGCTTTTTATGACTTTATTGGGACATTATTGGCATTATATTGCATCTACTTCACGAGTACCACTTGATAGTTGTTGACATATACATAAATCCATGAAACATCATCATAGTCAAGAAAATGATTATATCCATCAACTCCATAGTTATTACTGGGTAGTGTCTTGCTGCTTTAAATATGAAGGAATGTCTCATTGGATGTCAGACATTGTGAGTTGTACCTACAGCATCATGGCTGGTTTTCTTGAGCATCATTCCAGCAAGTAGTCACATGACTTCATTACTTGGAACTAATGTGATTCTTTCTCAAAAGGCTTTTTTAGTTTTTAATTTGTTAGCTCTGTCCAGGGCAGTGTTTCGTCTAGGACTAATTACCCCCCACTACTAAGATAGTTCTCTTCTGAATATTCTAACCAATGTAGAGTTTCTTTCCACCCTGGAAATGAGAGTGTTCCACTCTGGTTAGTCAGCATGTGAATTATTCTTGCCCCCTGTGAGCTCTGAGGAGTATCCCTCTGTTATTTGCAGGCTCTCCACAAAGCCTCAGGCTGTTTCCTTACCTACTGTGCCAAACTATTTTCATCTGAAGCCTTGGAGAGGACACATAAAATCTCACGGTCTGTTTCTTTGGAGCTCTTTCCTGTCCAGTACTCTGTCCTGTGAACTCGAGCTGCCGTAGCCTTCTCAGTCATCCACCTCTGTTTCCTGAACTCGAAGGGGTTGCCAGGCATTACCTGGATTTCCCTGAGCAGTGCAGATTGGATAAATCTCTCCAAATCATAACGCAAGGCAATCACAGCTCTCAATCTGTTTTCCTCTCACCGAAATCAATGTCCTGATATCCAATTTATGAAAAGTGGTGCTTTACATATTTCATTTCATTTATGAGTTGTTTCACGTAGAAGTGTAAATCCATATCTATTATATTCTACTAGCTTGAAGCAGAAACCCCACAGGGATGTTTTAATTTTCAAAGAGGTTTTTCTTGTTTTCCTGTAGACAATTCAATGTAAAATCTTTCATATCTTCCTATGAAGTCTTCAGTGAAAAAAGCAGTTAATAACAAATTGTTGAATGTAAATGTATTTTGACAATGTCCAGAAACTCTTCAATAATTAGGATGTAAATGCAAACTTCAAATGGGCAAGAAATTTACCTTATCTATATATCTCTGGAATCTATAATTATATTTATACCTAATAGGCACTTAATAAATAACTGCTGAATAATGTAAAAATGGCTATGGCTAAAAAATAAATAGGCCCATGCAGATATATAAACTTAACTGTTCAGTTTAGCATAGATTTCTAAATATAACTTGTCATTAAGATACATAATTTAGCCCTGGCCGGAGTAACTAAGTGTTAGAGCATAGGCCTGGACCAAGAGGTCGCAAGTTCAATTCCAGTCAAGGGAATGTACCTGGTTTGCGGGTTCGTTCCCTGCCCCAGTCAGGGCCCATGCAGGAGGAAACCAATCGATGTGTCTCTCTCACATTGACGTTTCTCTCCCACTCCTTCCCTCCCTTCCACTCTAAGAAATCAATGGGAAAAATATCCCCAGGTGAGGATTAACAACAATAACAACAAAGACATAAAACTTAAAATAATTAAGAAATGCTAAAGCTCTTCAGACCTACATTCGCTGTAGTTGTGAAGCTAACAATCATACCTTGCCCCTGACTCCATACACTTGTGAATTTCTTAATGTCACTAAACCCAGGTACACACATAATCAAGAGGGAGAATTTTATAGGTCTTTGGAAGAACTTCTTTAGTTTCAACTTAGAACAACTCTAACAACTCTGCCCACAGGGCTTCAGTCTTGAAAACATCTACTGAAGTTATTCTGAGCTAGACTGGGACAGTAATTCACAATACATCAAATTACCGTTTCATGACCTGTCACATCCTAAAACACAATATGACCACTTAGGAAGCCTTTTTAAAATTCTTTGATATAGGTAATAAAATACAAATATCCAGTCAGTAACTACAGTTCTTCAGATTATTTTAAGAGAAGAAGGTGAAATAGTACCATAGAATAATGACAGTGATGAATTTTAAATGATGTAATTTATGAAAGAAATATTCCACTATTAAAATTATAAGTGTGAATGCTTTGTAGACACATTGAAAAATAAAGATATAATTAATAAATTAAGAAAAAATGTACAGAACATGAAAATGTAATTGTGATGCCATGCTAAAATATATATGAACATGAATAAGAATTAGAAAGAAATGCAGAATAATGAAAACAACTGATTTGTCAGGGTGCATAGAAGGTAGACAGTTCTTTAAAATCAAATTCATATTTAGAGACTATGTTGTTATGAAAAGGGCTGCCTGAACATCACATATAGATTGTAGAGCTAGGTTTAATTTGGGTCATATTTCTAAATACAGAAAGTCAGTTTTCACTACTTAAAATCTCAAAGCCACTGCTGACTAGTACACATGAAATCAAATATTAACATTTTTCTAGGCTACATAAAACTATTCATATTTGTAACCCAGGGGTATTTTAATTTGCATCTATGCTTGGGGCATGAGTTTCACTCTAATAAATTGTTACGATTTTGTATGGTAAGCCCTCAAAGGCTTTGAAATCCTTGTTTTATGCTCCCATTTCATCATGTGGACTGACAGTAGCTTCAGAATTGCTCAGTGTAAGTATAGGAAACAAGTGAGAGTCGCCAAGCTTCACTATCACTTACACAAGTGCACTGCTGAAGTGACAGAATTAGGACTAATTTACATAAAATGTGTACCTTGTTTTATGTGAAGGAAATGTAAACCTTACTGACAGCATGGCAGTTATAATCATCTCAGGGAGTAACTAGCTTTAGATCACCAAGTTAGACCTTGAGAAAAGAGCACACTATGTGAGGAACAGATAGGCAAACAGGTAAATACACACACACACACACACACACACACACACACACAAAACACACACACACAAAACACATACACATTTGTAAGACCAAAATAACATTCCTGATTATGAAACTAATGTCTCTAAGAATCTAAAATAAAAATCAATTATCAAATGACCAATTTATGAGATAAATATATCACTTTTGCATTTATCTTCTAACCCAAAAATAAAGCAAATAAGCCATGATATACTGAATAAATTCCTAAAGCATACACATATGCGTACACACACACACACACACACGCAACAAAGGGACAATGGCATAGCCTAAGAGATAAAAACAAATATCTTTCCAATTAAAATCACACATGGTAATTTTAACAAACTTTGGTAAAACTCAGTGACACACAAGAATACAATTCAGCAAAGGGAGTATTACACAATTCAGCACAGTATACTTGTTGACTAAGAAAACCCCATTTATATTGATACTATATATCTATAAAACATATAAACATCTTAATGTGAAATATGTATGTTCTATGTTTTGCTTTAAATAATATCCCCATGCACTCTGTTTCTTTTATAACATTGAAACATCCCAGCCTTCTATGCCTAATGAAATGCTTCTTTTGAACTCAGTAATACAAATGTATATTTCTGTCAAAATCCTTCAAAGTTGTAAAAGGTTGAGTAAGTTCAGAATTTTGAGCAGCCACCAAGGACATAGTCTTTAATATAGTTTTACCTTTATAATACAATGCAGTTACCTGAAAATACTACAGTTAATGTTGAACTCTGAATGCATATGGAAAGTAAATGTGAATTTGAGAGATTGTTTCATGAATATTTATTTGGTTTTCAGGTGAATCTTAATTCTTGGTTTTAGAGAATGTTTTAAAAATTGATAAAATTGCATAACACAAATACAGGTATACAATGGCATAGAATGGATAAATGATACCTCAGGTCAAACCTCACAAGGTAGGAAAAGCACACATCTTCATTGGGACTCTCCTAATAATGACTAATTCCATCAATTAGTATTTTGAACAACTACTGCACGCTGAGAGTTTTCCTATGGGCACATCATCAGTGTTCTGTATGAAAAACAGGAATGTCTCTAGTGTAGTGTCACTGGGTCTATTTACTTCTTGTTCAGAAAGCAAATGCAAAAGGAGCAATGTTATAGCATATGTTGATCATTTGGAAACTGCTTTTTATTTTAGAATTTTAAAGATATTAATTTAGTTATTAGGTGCCTACTGCAGGAAATTCTAACTTCACTCATTGAGAACTGTGTAATCATGCACAAGTTACTTATTTCTGTTATAATAATAAAAGCATAATATGCTAATCTGGACGACCTTCCATATGAAGCTGGGGCTGTGAGGGAAGCCCAGGTCCCGAGTGTCTGCTGGTGGCAGGAGGGAAGCCCAGATCCCGGGTGCCAGAGGGAAGCTGGTGCTGGCAGCTGGGGGAAGGAAGGCCTACACATGCACAAATTTCATGCATCAGGCCTCTAGTATTTATATAACTTCAAAAAGATGTTAAAAAGTACATCTATATCTATATATCTATATATAAATATACATTTATATTTTTATAAATATATAAATATAGTATAAATATATTATATGTAAGTAAATACATATATACATATACATACATGTATATGAAAAGCTTTTAAATCATAGTTATTTTTTTCTTATTGTTAGCAGGATACAGTAGAGTTATCAATGTGTGAACTAGCTATTCAAATAATGTGTAATAAGTGAAAGTCCTACAAAGTGCTATGGGAGCACATAGCAATGACACAACAGGAACTAGTGGATGGGTGGATCTCAAGTGGTGGGTAATAGAAGGCTTCCTGGAGGAAGTTATTTAAGAGATAAACTTTGACAACTAGCAGTTAGTAAAGTAAATGAAGGAGGAGAGGGAGGAAAAGGGGGGGGGGAGAAGTTATTTTTTTCTTAAAAACAAGGGGCAAGAAAGAGTGTGGCCAAGTTTCTTAAGTGAGCTATGGTATATATGATTGAAATAACTGAAAGTTGAGTATGGCTGGAAAACACTGTGTAGAGCAGATCAAAGGAACACTTGTAGGAAACAAATAAAGCTCTATCCTGAATTACTTGGTATTTGTATACTTTGAAAATCAGCACACTGGGGATATCTGAATTATTAAAATTGATTACTTTGTCAGTTGCAGGATTTAGAATCCAACTTCTCGATAATGACGTTGTGCTTAAGTTGAAGTGAGATATACAAGATAATTCTGTACCCCCAAAACTATTCCTTCCACCTTTAACTGCACCACGGAACTCCTAAAGTATATGAAAATACCTGGTTACTCTAAGCAGCCTCTTAGCCCAGTCATTATCTTCTCAAAATTCTGATAATTGTCCAGATTTCACTAAAGCACTAGTATTGAAATTTGAGGAATTAGAATAAAACTGCTAGAAGGCTGAAGAAATGGTAAATATTATTACTTTCAAAGAAATAAACCCAAATATCAGATCCAGTCTTGACGTCAATCACAATATTGGTTCTAGAACTGCTTAAGGGACTAGTGACTCTCTAGAAAAATATACACTGAGAATTTACACAGGTGCATTAGGCATAAATTACTACAGGTTGAACTTAAGTTTTTCTTAACTAGGGTTAGGAGGTAGTAAGGTAATGAGAACACAATGAGTCCTTATGTTATTTATCATACATGTATCTGATAAACCCTCACAGAAACATAACTACATAGGCACATGTTGGCTAAAGTAAGGACACTTAGATCAATAATTTTCATGGCAATATCTAAAAGTATCTATATTATGTACAATTTCAAACTGTAAAGAAGCTTCTTAAAGCATTTATATCTCCTTACCCTAATTCTTCTCAACTTTTGTTATTTATGACATGAATTAATATTTGGACACATATAAATCATATATATATATAAATATACTTTTATAATATACTTTTAAAAGAAAACTAAATGCATTAATGAAGTAAAATGATTTAACCAAATTTGCTAGTGTGAAGCAGTAGGCTGAAACTAATAAAAATATAGGTAAAAGACCAATATAAGGTCCCACACTGAATTAAAAAAAATAAGTGCATAAAGTAATTGCAAACTAGCAAGTGTGCTTGTGAAGTGGGAGTTGGGATTTTAATAATAGTCATTGAGTTGGCTATGTATTATAACAGATATAAGCCTTGTATTCTAAATGAGTATTTAGAATGAGGGTCAAGATAATTTTATAATAATAAAACTAATAATGATAACAGTAACAGCAATGCCTGAAAACTGCATGAGTGCTATAGTAAAATTAATCTCCACACTGACTTTATGAGGTCTTATTATCACTCCCATTTTATAGATGAGAAAATAGGCACAGAGAGATTAAGTAACAGTTCAAAGTCACAAAGTTAATACTCAACAGGGCAATTTGGCTCTTAAGCAAAACACTACATTTTAAACGTTAAAAGAACATTCAGGAATTATTTTTTATCGTGATAACATTACGTGAGGAATCCATACTTGCAATGGAAATTATTGTCGTTCAAAAGTGACTTCAAGCTTTGAACAGCTCTCTTGGGAAAGAGGCTGGACTTGTTTCTATGGCTCCAAGGACAGATAAGGACTCAAAAAGAGGTACATTTTTAACACAGATTTTAAAAGAGAGAGATTTATAATGTGCTAACTGCCTAAGATGAGTTTTGGTTAATGATAGATAAAATTGCAGAATTACAGAGTTCAAGGGATGAAGTGTAGATAAATGCATCTTCAATAATAGTGACAACATTTTTGTACTATATTTAATGTTTGTGAAATCTGTAATTGACCTCTTTAGCCTCTAAATGGGAAATGATGTGGTGGCCATCCATTATGGATTTAAAACCTTAACACCAACAGGCAATCCATTTCAAAAGGGACATTTATGTGCTCAAAAACCAATTAGCATGCTCCAAGTATAACATTTGCATATATCTACATCTAATTTTACTTGATGTACTTTCAATTCAGCTAATGAAGATAAAGAAGCTATGCTCGTTAAAAAAAAATTTAACAGGCAGAACATTTCTTATTCTATTCCATACCTCATGCTATTGAGTTAACATCAAATCATTTCCCCTAAGCAAACAAACAAAATCATATTTATTTTCTGTATTTTCCTGCTGTATTCTGTAGTTAGTAATACAATTAGGCTGCCTATTTTGCTCTAAATATCTGAATAATTAATTATCCACCTTCCACTCATTTTTTAACTATGATTTTGACACAATATATACATTAATAAACTCTATATTTGAAGTTATTTTATTTTAGCAACATTATTCTAGTAGGTAATTTCTATAATTTATGTGCATTAAAATTCTACTGTGGTGTGCCATAACGACCTTGAGCTTGTATTTTCAGACTAAGGACATAGTACATTCAAATAAATGAAAATCTACTCAATTGCTTATAGAAACAAATTGAGCTCACTTCAAATATGAAATGAAACATGTAGCTCTTTTTTAAAATGTATTGATTTTAGAAAGAAAGAGGAAGGGGGAGGGAGGAAGAGAAAGAGATGGAGCGAGAGAGAGAGACATCAATTTATTGTTCCACTTATTTCTGCATTCATTGCCTGACTTTTGTATGTGACCTGACTGGGAATTGAACCTGCAATCTTGGCATATGGGAAAGATGCTCTAACCAACTGAGCTACCCAGCCATGTTTGAAACATGTATGTCTTAATATAACCCAAATCCAGTTGGGCCATCTAGAAACATGTTTCTATCCATCAATATTTAAAAAAATAACCAAATAAATATTTAATAATCAAATTGGACTCTAGGACTCTTGAAGAAAAAATTATCTATAGTATAGGTCTCCTCCCTGGGAAACATAAAGGAGATTTACATGATGCATCAAACAAATACTTTAAAAAATCCTATTTAGATATATTTCCCCTTCCCAAAGCTTCTCTCCTATAACCGGAGAGAAAATCTTCAATGCTTCACCTATTATCATCAATGTACTAGAGGCTCAGTGCATGAAATTCGTGCATGGGGGGGAGTGTCCCTCAGCCCAGCCTGCACCATCTCCAATCTGGGACCCCTCGAGGGATGTCCAACTGCTCTCTTACAATCCAGGACTGCTGGTTCCCAACCACTTGCCTGCCTGCCTGCCTGATTGCTCCTAACCGCTTATGCCTGCCAGCCTGATCACCCCCTAACGACTGCCCTGCCAGGCTGATCAACGCCTAACTGCTCTCCTACCAACCCATTGCACCTAACTGCCCTCCCCTGTTGGTCTAGTCACCCCTAACTGTCATCCCCTGCAGGCCTGGTCGCCCCCAACTGCCCTCCCTTGCTTGCCCAGTCACCCCTAAATGCCCTCCCTTGTCAGCCTGGTTGCCACTACTGCCCTCCCCTGCCAACCTGCTCACCCCTAACTGCCCTCCCCTGCAGGCCTGGTTCCCCCAACTACCCTCCCTTGCACACCTGGTCCCTCCCAACTTCCCTCCCCTACTGGCCATCTTGTGGTTGCCATGTTGTGTCCACATGGGGGCAGCCATCGTGTGTGTTGGAGTGATGGTCAATTTGCATATTACCTCTTTATTATATAGGATTCCCTTTATGGACATATTGCTAACCAGTTAAAATTATTTTTTCCCCTGCCATATTATTTACCTAACACAATAATGAATATACATCTCTATTCTCACTTACCTTACCCAATACCGCATTCCCTGGCAAATTCTGACAAAGTTCTTTATCTTGTAACCTCTTTAAAGAGGTATTTGCAAGTTACCACTAGAAATGTACTATTTTTATATCCTGAAAAGAGCTATGACATTAATATTAGTCAGTACCTGCCAAACCAATACTGGCTAATGTTTCAAAGTAATAAGGCTTATTTTATAACAAGCCAGAATACGAAGAGAATTGATAATAATATAAAACCATTAAAAAGCTGTCTTTTGAAAATCTATCCTAACTGTAAAAAATATATAATGTATCAATCAATTCTTCATTTTTCCACAGAATCATAACAAATAATATTGTGAGTAGCCACCAATTTCTGCAATTGTTTCATTTGTTTACATATCTATTTCTTTTGCCTAGCATTTTTATTCTTTCTGCCTCGATGCTGCTCCCCCTCTGCAAAAAAAATTAAGCAGAGAGATATTTCAACAAAGAGCCACAAAACCATAAAAATCTTGAGCAATACTGTGCTCATATGTTCAAAATTATTGTTCATACACTAAAGGGATTATAGATATGATCCAAGCAGTGTGGAGAGAATAAATATGATCAAGTAAATTTTTGCTGTTTATTTTCTCTCTCAAAATTTAAGCATGACATTGATAATAATCTAATATATATATATATATATATATATATATATATATATATATATGCATACACATATATATAAAACCCTAATATATAAATAGACCAAACAGTGGAACTACAGGAACTACAGAACAACCAGTCACTATGATGTGCACTGATCACCAGGGGGCACCCGCAGAACATGGTGGGTGTCGGCAGCAGGCAGCAGAGCGTGGAACATGGCGGGCATTGGTGCGGTGGGATGTTGGAGCAGATGAGCAGGGGTGCCCGACTAAGGTGGGGCACAGGTCGCTGTCATCAGGGCAAGCCTCCGGTGGTTACTGAATATTCTTTGCTCCTGCGCGCCGCGGTCCTGCCTGGTCCTCACGCCTGCTGCTGGCACTGACCCCTCTTGCACCTGCTGCCAGCCCTGATCTCTTGGTGCCATCAGCGGGTGCGAACAACAGCTGCCATCCCCGATCACTCCTCAGGGCTTCTCCATCTCCACCTGCTCCTGAGGGATAATTGGGGCAGCAGCCACCGCTCGCACCTGCTGCTGGCGCCAGCCCCAATCGCTCTGTGCCATCAGCTGGTGCAAGCAGGGCCTTCGTCGTCAGCGCCTGGGAGTGACGGTGGTGGGAGCAGGCCTGCTGTCAGACAGGGGACCAGGGGCCACGGCGGGAGGGGCGGGGCAGGGACACAAAGGATGAGCCAAGACCCACCCCTGTGCCCACTGCAGCATTGCGGCCCACAGTTCCTTTCAGGGTGCACAAATTCTTGCACTGGGCCCCTAGTGTATTAATAATTATGTGCTGGCCATTGACTCTTATCTTGCTCAAACTTCATAAAATTCCTAAAGCTACATTTTATTATTCCCCTTTAGATATAGAAGCAAACACTCCAATAGTTTGAGTATTTTGGCCCCAAATTGCACAGCTACTATGTTGTAGAGTCATCCTCTATAATAAAAGGCCAATCCTATCTAATAATAGAGTAATATGCAAATAACCATCATTCCACTACGCCCACGATTGGGCTGCAGGAGGCTGGGGGGCGGGACTCGTGAGTCCTGCCCTCTGCACCTCTCAACGGCCGGGGTCGCCGCTGAGGGGAGACCCATCAGCATTCGCGGGTCAGGGCGGCCCGGTGGCGGCGGCAGTGCCCAGACCCGCCCCCATCAGTGTTCGCATGACCCGCCTCCATGCACCTGCACTGGGGGAGGGCCTGGTCAGCAACCACCGAGGCTGCTTCAAGGGCCAAAGAGGGAGGCAGGGCCAGACCCCAGCAGCCGCAGCTGCTGTGGGGCCTGGGGAGCCAGGCAGGGCTGGACGGGCAACCTCAGGGTGGGCCTGGGGGTGGGTCCAGCGGCGCAGCTTGACAGCAAACAGCAGGGCCTGCTTGGCCATAGCTGCCGGCAACCCACAACAGGCCAGTGGGCCTGCAGGCAGCACCCAGAGGGCCTGCTTGGCTGTTGCCACAGTGACCCGGGAGCAGACAAGCACAGCTGCAGGCAGCACCCAGCAGGGCTTGCTTGCCCATCGCTATGGTGTGGAGCAGGCAAGCCCCGCAGAGAGCAGAGAACCACAGGGAGCGGGCCTAAGCCGTCAGCAGGACATGCCCTGAGGGCTCTCTGATTGGAGAGAGTACAGGTCAGGCTGAGGGACCCCCTGTGCATGAATTTCATGCACCGGGCCTCTAGTATGCAAGTAAACCAAAAGGCAAAATAACTGGAACAACTGAACAACCAGTCGCTATGATGTGCACTGGCCACCACGGGGCGTGCACAGAACATGGCAGGCGGTGGCTGCACCAGGATGGTGGAACAGGTAAGCGGGAGTGCCAGACCAAAGCAGGGTACCAGTCATTGCCATTGGGTCAAGCCTCTGGTGGTTACTGAAAATTCTTTGCTCTCATGTGCCACGGTCCCGCCCAGAGCTCAAACCTGCTGCCGGTGCTGGCACCAGCCCCGCTCTCACCCACTGCCAATGCTGGAGCCTCGGCTTGCACCCAGTGCTGGGCCCGCTCGCACCCGCAGCTGGTGTCCGGTGCCGGTCCCAATCCCTCAGCGCCATCAGCGGGTGCAAGCGGCAATGGCCATCCCTGATTGCCCCTAAGGGTTTCTCCACCTCCCCCTGCTCCTGAGGGCAATCAAGGCAGCAGCCGCCGCTCGCACCCACTGCTGGTGCCAGCACCAGTTACTCGACACCTTCAGCAGATGTGAGCAGTGGCAGGAGGGGCCGAGCAGGGGAGCAGAGAATGGGCCGAGACCCACCTCTGTGCCTACCGCAGCCTTGCAGCCCACAGTTCCTTTCAAGGTACACGAATTCGTGCACTGAGCCCCTAGTATCACAATAGACAGTCTGATTTTACAACTCATATTCTGAACAATCAAGCTATGAGTTAAACTAGGCTGACTAGGCATGCATTAAACAAATGCTACCAATCAAGAGCCAATTTAAATATGTGCTAAAACTAATATAAATACTGCTCAATTTATGTATCAACCCTTAAATTTGGGGGCTACAATTACCACAACTGCTACTTTAGGAAGTTATCACCTTAGAATAATCGGACATGAATAAAAGTATAATTGGCCAGTTCTTAAATTGATCTTGTTATTTCTGAACAATAATGATTCAGTTCTATGCCAAGGTTGAAATAATATGAAGATTGAATTATAATGTGAAAAACCTGTCACAACGAAGAAATTTTGAAAAGATCCTGTTATTAAGTAGTTATTAAAAAATAAGCACTGTTCATAGTGTCTCGTGATTTAATAATAAACTAGAGGCCCAGTGCACAAAATTCGTGCACGGGGGGGGGTGGGGGTTGTCCCTCAGCCCAGCCTGTACCCTCTCCAAACTGGGACCCCTCGAGGAATGTCCGACTGCCCGTTTAGGCCCGGTAGGATCGGGCCTAAACAGGCAGTTGGACATCCCTCTCACAATCCAGGACTGCTGGCTCTCAACTGCTCACCTGCCTGCCTTCCTGATTGCCTCTAACTGCTTCTACCTGCCAGCCTGATCACCCCCTAACCACTCCCCGGCCAGCCTGTTTGTCCCTAATTGCCCTCCCCTACAGGCCTGGTCCCCCCCCCCAACTGCTCTCCCCTGCAGGCCTGGGTCCCCCCCCAAATGCCCTTCCCTGCAGGCCTGGTCGCCCCCAACTTCCCTCCTCTGCCGGCCTGGTCACCCCTAACTGCCCTCCCCTGCTGGCTTGATTGCCCTCATCTACCCTCCCTTGCAGGCCTGGTCCCTCCCAACTGCCCTCCCCTGCTGGCCTGATCACCCACAACTGCCCTCCCTTGCAGGCCTGGTCCTTCCCAACTGCCCTCCCCTGCTGGCCATCTTGTGGCAGCCATCTTGTGTATACTTGGGGGCAGGACCTTTCACCACAAGGGGCAGCCATCTTGTGTGCTGTAGTGACAGTCGATTTGCATATTACTCTTTTATTAGATAGGATAGAGGCCTGGTGCACGGGTCGGGGCCAGTTAGTTTGTCCTGAAGGGTGTCCTGGATCAGGGTGGGATTTCCCTTGGGGAGTAAGGCGGCCTGGGCGAGGGGCCTATGGTGGTTTGCATGCTGGCCATGCCCCCCAGCGACCCAAGTGGAGGCCCTGGTATTTGGGATTTATTTATCTTCTATAATTGAAACTTTGTAGCCTAGAGCAGAGCCAAGCCTCCTGTTCGCTCCATGGCCACAGCCATTTTTGTTGGGATTTATTTATCTTCTATAATTGAAACTTTGTAGCCTTGAGTGGAGGCCTGGGCCTGCGAGGGTGTGTGGAAAGCTTGGCTTCCTCCACTGCCAGGGAAACCCAAGCCTCCTGCTCGCTCCATGGCTGCAGCCATCTTGTTGGGGTTAATTTGCATACCCACTCCTGACTGGCTGGTGGGAGTGGCTTGTGGGTGTAGTGGAGTGATGGTTAATTTGCATATTACTCTTTTATTACATAGGATAAGACCAGGGGGAATAGAATTTAGCAAAGCACTTTTCTTGAAAACAAATCCATTGTTCTTGGAAGAACTGTGTTTGAGTATTCACAGCAACCTGAGGTCACTCATGATAAATTTAGTCTTATCCATGAACCCATTTCTGTCAAAGTCTGAATTTACTGTTAATCTCACTAAATTCTATGATAACATCTGCAGTTTATGTTAATGTAATTCTTAGTTAGAGTGTAAGGTAGGAGGATGCTCTTAATGCGGGCTGGTATTGATCATCTGTACTGATTCCAAATAGAAAGATACTAGTATTGTTTATTTTGGTTAGATCAAACCCCTTTGAAAGACCAGTTTGGCTATAAATTATGAAAAGTTGTGTCTCCTCTCTATACATCTCTACACCTCCCAAGACTCTCCCTATGCCCTATATAAATAAGAGAATAAAATTCATAGGTACTCCAAAATACTCCACAAAGTATAGCTCTTGGAACATGCCTAGAGTCTGCTGCTACAAAGAGGCTTTTACCAATATGTTTCCTCAATATTAGGCTGAACCACATAAAATTGCATATATTAGACCATATTTTGACCTATAAAACAGGCAATTGCATATGTTTCAGCTAATCAGCTGATGTGTAATATTAGACTTGTATAATTAATCCCATGCTTTTAGTTGACCTTTTAATGACCTTTTACAAAATTGAAAGAAGGTAAGGGCTTTCAGCAAGTGGGAATGGAAGCTTGATGTATACATGTTCATATATGTGTGTGTGCACACACATGCGTGTGCATATATTTATGTGTAATAGACCTCACACACATAATGGTATATTTACATTTAAAAAATAATAACATGAACACATTCTTACCATCTCACAAGTTAAAAAACAGAAAATGGTGCGTTTAAATATTAATTAAAGATTGGTTCTAGATGGTGTTGAGCCATAGGAGCATCTGGTTTAAAATAAATAAAGCAAATTCAATCTATGTTTTAAATTCTTGGGGGATTTCTTTTCCTCAGAAGTTTGACAGGTGGGAAGAAGAGATTTGGAAGAATATCTTTCTGTCTTATGCTCACATGCAATGCTCTCTATGCCCTCTTGTAAGGAGTGTGGCCTTGGAAAAAGGCTTGTGCCCAGCCCTAATTGACAGAAGGCATGAAAGTG
This sequence comes from Cnephaeus nilssonii, assembly GCF_951640355.1. Lineage (NCBI taxonomy): Eukaryota > Metazoa > Chordata > Mammalia > Chiroptera > Vespertilionidae > Cnephaeus > Cnephaeus nilssonii. The sequence continues at coordinate 31,700,927 of NC_137087.1, read as the reverse complement.
GAGGCTGGGGAAGAGGTTTTGCTCTGTGGGACTCCAGGGATATGCAAGGTTGTTTTCTGCCAAGTTAGTTAAGTAAACAAGGCAAGACTTGAGTTATCAAGGTACCACACGAGAGCGAAATACTGCCAAAAATTGATTAGGCACCCAATATTGAGAAAAGTAACTTGAAATATGTCTTAGAAAATAGAATTCCAGAGGGAAAATATGAGAAGTAGAATATTATCTACACCTAGTGTAGTATTTCTCTAGATTAAACCCTGAAAATTCAGCGCTGGCCAATGTGGCTCAGTTGGTTGAGCATCATTATATGCACCAAGAGGTCTCCAGTTTGATACTGGGTCAGGGCACATGCCTGGTTATGGGCTTGATCCCTAGTAGCAGGTGTGCAGGAAGCAGCTAATCCATGTTCCGCTCTCATCCATATTTCTATCTCTCTCTCTCCCTCTCTCATCCTTTCTATATAAAACCAATTTAAAAAGTAATAATAATAAATAAACCCTAAAAATTCAAAACAAATCTGGATGTGAACTGTTTAGTAAGAGAGTCAATTTTTCTATATCATTGTTGGGGTTATAAATTAATAAACATATTAATAGATATAAAATTGGCTAAGTTTATTAAGCAATTAACTTACACAAAATAATATTTAGGTAAACATAATAGTTACCTTAATTGCTCTTCATAACAACCATGTGAGACAGGCACTATGCATATGTTTATTATATGGGTAAACAAACTGAAATCAAACAACTTAGACAACGTCACTTGGATAAGAACTGATGAAACTGGGTTTCTATCTGCAGCAGGTGAACTCCAGAATTTTGCTTATAACCACAAATTTATAAGATCTTGAAATATTTTGATGTGCCTTTATGATATATCATGTATTTTTCTCATACTTATATGTATAAATATGTATATACATAAATATGCTAAATTGAAATAGTAAAACTTATCATCCCTAGAACTACAAAGCAACAAGTTATAATTTCCCTAGAGATATTTGACACCCTTCACATATATATGTATGTTAAATTCAATGTACACACATATATTCATGCATGTAATAGCAACTAATGTGAATATCCTCAAAAATATGTACCATTCTCCCAGAAATGCAGAATGTGTTTGATAAGAACTCGTCATGACATTTTGAAAGTTGACATACAGAAGCCCCAAAGACTTATGAAAATATGCTAAAAGTCACTAGTCATCTGAGAGATGCAAATCAAAACGATAATGAGGTACCATCTCACACCTGTCAGAATGGCTATCATCAACAACTCAACAAACGACAAGTGCTGGTGAGGATGTGGAGAAAAAGCAACCCTTGTGCACTGCTGATGGGAATGCAGACTGGTGCAGCCACTGTGGAGAACAGTATGGAGTTTCCTCAAAAAATTAAAAATGGCACTCCCAGTTGACCCAAAAATCCTACGTCTAGGAATATATCCCAAGAAATCAGAAACACCAATCAAAAAGGATATATGCATCCATATGTTCATAGCAGCACAATTTACAATAGCTAAAATATGGAAACAGCCTAAGAGCCCATCAGCAGATGAGTGGATTAAAAAACTGTGGTACATCCACACAATGGAATATTATGCTGCTGTAAAAAGGAACTCCTACCATTTGCAACAGCATGGATAGACCTGGAGAGAATTATGCTAAGTGAAATAAGCCAGTCAGAAAAAGATAAATATCACATGATCTCACTCATTTATAGAATACTAGAGGCCCAGTGCACGAAATTCGTGCATGGTGGGGGGAAGGGTAGGAAGGGTGTCTCTCAGCACAACCTGCACCCTCTCCAATCTGGGACCCCTTGGGGGATGTCTGACTGCCTGTTTAGGCCCAATCCATGGGATGTGGCCTAAACAGGCAGTCAGACATCCCTTTCACAATCTAGGACTGCTGGTTCCCAACTACTCGCCTGTCTGCCTTCCTGATTGCTCCTAACCGCTCTGCCTGCCAGCCTGATCACCGCCTAACCACTCCCCTGCCAGCCCGATCAATGCCTAACTGCCCTCCCCTGACACCCCGGTCACCCCCAAATGCCCTCCCTTGCATATTCCCTCTTTATTAGATAGGGTTTTTTCTTTAGCATATTGGACAGTCCTAACTGGTTTGGCTTAGTGGATGGAGCACTGGCCTGAAGATTCAAGGGTCCTAGGTTAGATTCTGGTCAAGGGCATGTACCTTGGTTGGGGGCACATACCCAGTCGGGAGTTTGCAGGAGGCAGTTGATCGATGTATAATATATATATTTTTAAATATATATTATAAAAAAAGAAACATTTAAGATTCCTCCATATCTGCCTGGCTGGTGTGACTCAATGGTTGAGACTCCAGGCTGCCACTGCTGGAGGGGTTTGGGCCCTGGCCAGGCTGAGACCCCAACCCAAGGCTGCCGCCTCAGCCCAGCCAGACTGAGACCCCTGATCAGGCTGCCATCTCAGCCTGGCTGAGGATAGCCCGGTGGGTGCCTTCCCTGGCCTGAAGATCGCGTATTGGGGGTGCACGGCGCTGCCGGCCTGACACCCCGGCCCCAAGCCCCGCGGCCCGCTTCGCCTCGGATCGCGCACAGCTCAGGGGCGACCAGCCGGACACCCCGGACTGCCGCCAATGGGCAGGGATTGCTGTGTGTGGGGCAGGCGCCTCCCAGCTAGACACCCTGGACTGCCATTGCTGGGCAGTCTTGGGGACTCTGCTGGGGCTCAGGGCTAAGAGGACTGGGCGCCGCCATCTTGTGGCCATGGGTGGCGCCATTTTGTCGCTGAGTGATGGTTAATTTGCATAATATTCTTTTTTTAGATAGGATAATGAACATAAACTGATGAACAAAAACAGATCCAGAGACAGAGAAGCATTGATCAGACCATCAAACCTCAGAGGGAAGGTAGGTGAGGGTGGGGGTAAGAGGGAGAGATCAACCACAGGACTTGTATGCATGCATATAAGCCTAACCAATGGACACAGACACCAGGGGGGTGAGGGCTTGTGCTGGGGGTGGGGGGGGGTGGAGTGGGGTGAGTGGCAGGGGAGAGGCCAATGGGGGGGAAAGGAGACATATGTAATATTTTAATCAATAAAAAATAAATAAGTAATTTTTTTAAATAAAATATATGCCTGTCACTTAACAAAAGGTATCTGCAAATAAATTAAAAACAGTGTGTGGGGGGTAGAACTAGTCATGATATTGTTTCTTTGTTAATTTGTTTTTGCAAAGAGATCACTTTTCAGTTTTCAGAATCTATGTAAGAATAAAGTGGTCTTGATGATATTGCTATCTATATATTGCCCATATCATAATTCCGGTTTTTCATTATTTTGAAATATTTTTTTTTTATTATTGTGCTTCTCTCATTTATGTGTGATTTGGAAGTTTTTAATATATAGAAAAATTCAATATATTGAAGCATTAAAATATTGAAGGATTTAAAGTATGAAAATATTCAAAACATGAGAAGAAACAAGTTGTGAGCATGCTGTCTACACTTTTTGTGTCTACCATGTCACTTTCTATTTGACTCTTCTTCAGAACACTGATTTCTGTTTAGTCTCCATGTGAGCTGGGAGAGGCAGTACCACATCTAGTTCTAGGATGAAATGATACATGATATTCAGCTAGTCAGTACATGCAGTTCTGTCACAGGAATGGTCCACAGTGGGCATGATCTCAGTCAGTCCAATTAGTGTGTATTTTGGGCTTTTGCTGGAAAGTTGGGGATATAGGTAGTCTTTCTTGATTCTGTGCTTGGAAATCTGGTGTGCAGATAATACTCCTGAAACCAACATTGACATTATTCTACACTCAGGAAGGCAGCCTGAAGTCAATGTGAATTCCACAGAAAGGGATAACCAACAAACCACCGAAAATTAGAGTCAGAGCCCTAACCAAGAAATCTCAAAAATCTATCCAAATTCTGGATTATTACAATAATGTCGTCAATGTATTTTGTTAATTGTTTAAACCTATTTGATGGGTATTATTTTATTTAACCAAAAGCATGATAAATGTTAAAAGAAACATCAAGAATATTGAAGATGTAATATTTGAAAGGATACAGATGTGAAATTGCCCTTACTTAAATATAAAGCAATTTCAATATTCATATTCAATGCAAAAAATTAACTTTAGCAGTACATTTTAAAATTTCTTATCATTCCCAGCTTTATTGAGATATACCTAGTAATCAGCATACATTATTGTGTAATTTGAAGATGTACAATATGATCATTTGATATACACAAAAATTTTAAATGATTACCACAATAAGATTATTAATAACTAGAGGCCCGGCACACAAAATTTGTGTGAGGTTACGGTCCATAGGTCTGGCCTGCAATCATGGCCATCTTCCCCAGCTGCCCACAGCTGGCCCCACCCACCAACTCCACCCATCCTCGGTTTCCCGTTCACCATTGGGCGATTGGAGCCTGATGGCTGGGGGCAGGGACCAAGAGGTGGTCAGTGCACCTCACAGTGACTGGTCCAGTGGTCGTTCTGGTTGTTTTGCCATTAGGGTCAATTTGCATATTACCCTTTTATTATATTACCAGAGGCCCGGTGCACGAAATTCGTGCATGGAGGGGGGTTGTCCCTCAGCCCAGCCTGTACCCTCTCTAATATGGGACCCCTCAAGGGATGTCCGAATGCCCTTTTAGGCCCGATCCCACTGGGATCGGGCCTAAAAGGGCATTCGGACATCCCTCACAATCCAGGACTGCTGGCTCCCAAATGCTTGCCTGCCTGCCTTCCTGACTGCCCCTAACCGCTTCTGCCTGCCAGCCTGGGGCTCCCTCCGAGGCCCACAGCCATTTGTGTTGGGATTATAATTGAAACTTTGTTGCCTTAAGCGGGTGGGCCCGGCCAGGGTGTGCGGAAAGCTTTGCTTGCCCTGTTGCTGGGGGCAACCCTGGCCTGCTCTCTCAAGCTCCATTCTGCCACCATTTGTTTGAATTTGTTTACCTTCTATAATTGAAACTTTGTAGCTTGAGTGGAGGCTTAGGCCTGGCAAGGGCAGGTGGAAAGCTTGGCTTCCTCTGTTACCTAGGAAACCTTGCTCTCTGTGGCTGTAGCCATCTTGGTTTGGGTTAATTTGCATGCTCGCTCTGATTGGATGGTGGGCGTGGCTTGTGGGTGTGGCTTGTGGGTGTGTCGGAGGTATGGTCAATTTGCATATTTGTCTATTATTCGGTAGGACTAGAGGCCCAGTGCACGGAATTCGTGAACGGGAGGTTTGTCCCTCAGCCCAGCCTGCACCCTCTCCAATCTGGGCCCACTGGGATCAGGACTAAATGGGCATTCAGACATCCCTCTCACAATCCAGGACTGCTGGCTCCCAACTGCTCGCCTGCCTGCCTTACTGATTGCTCCTAACCGCTTCTGCCCGCCAGCCTGATCACCCCCTAACCACTCCCCTGCCAGCCTGATTGATGCCTAACTACTCCCCTGCCAGCCAGTTTGCCCCTAACTGCCCTCCCCTGCAGGCCTGGTCCCCCTCAACTGCTCTTCCCTGCAGGCCTGGGTCTCCCCCAACTGCCCTTCCCTGCAGGCCCGGACGCCCCCAACTTCCCTTCTCTGCTGGCCTGGTCCCTCCCAATTGCCCTCCCCTGCTGGCCTGATCGCCCACAACTGCCCTCCCTTGCAGAACTTGTCCCTCCCAACTGCCCTCCCCTGCTGGCCATCTTGTGGCAGCCATCTTGTGTCCACATGGGGGTAGCCATCTTTGACTACATGGGGGCAGCCCTCTTGTGTGTTGGAGTGATGGTCAATTTGCATATTACTTTTATTAGATAGGATATTATATAAGATAGAGGCCTGGTGCATGGGTGGGGGCTGGCTGGCCTGCCCTGAAGGGGGCCCCAGATCAGGGTTGGGGGTCCCTCCTGGGGTCTGCGGCCGACCTGGCCGAGAGACCTTGGGCAGTTTGCAGGCCATCCAAGCCCCCATCAGGGTGGGGGTCCCCACTAGGGGGTGGGGCCGGCCTGGGCGAAGGGCTGCAGGTGGTTTGCAGGCTAGCCACGCCCTCGGCTTTGTCAGGAAGGATGTCCAAATGATGTCTGGAAGACATCTGGTCTAACCGGTCTAATTAAAATATTACCCTTTTATTAGTATAGATGATTTTAAATAGCCAGTTTAATGTTCTTAATATCCAAGAACCTCAGCCTTGAAATAATGTCTAAAATGGAGAAACTATTAATCAATTTTTAAAAGTGGAGTGTTTATTATGAACAAAGTACTATGCTAGAATGGTAAAATAGACATAAAGATAAAAATGAAACACTAAATCTCTAATACTATTAATTGTATCTTTTTTTAAGCTACAAATAAAATTTTGTTTTGTTTTGCTATCTTTGTAACACACTGGCATCTCTCTCAGATGGATACATCCTGAAGACTGGACTTCCTTCCTTCTCATCTTCCTTTCTTCCTTCCTTCCAGTATTTAAAAATTCTATTCATGAAAGAATATATCATTGGCTGAAAAATTTGTAGTACATAAGATTATGAACTGGTAGAAAAGGAAGAAAATGGCAAAGAATTAGGGAGGTAAACAGAGAAAAAGAAACTATGAATAAGGGTTTGGTTTTCTCTTTAATTATGAGAACTTAAAGTACAATTTTCCTTTATATAAAGCAAAGTTCCCTTTTTATATTAATGCTGATCCAAGCAGCAATTAAATTACTATAACTTAGAAAAAAGGTATCCTTCAAATCATTAAGATTATATTACACATATCAATTTATTGTTATGAGATTTTATTGCCATATTCATTAACAAAATATTGCCGGTGGGATGCTGTTAATAGAGTTGAAGGAAAAGATTTAAAAACAAAAACACCCAAAATATCTAACAGATACAATCCTATATAAATAAGCTGGAATTTATTGCAGTTGGAAAATACAAATAGGTTTTAAAAACGAGTTTATATAAAGTCAAACTACAAATTTCAATTTAAATGATATAGTCATGAGGTTTTACATTTACAAAATATATATACAGATATCTTTAAAATAGAGCAATCTACCTTCTTTTGAAAGTAAAAATTCCATCTACATTTTAACTTCTCCTCTACCACAATGAGGTTATATAACTCATTGGTGATTAGATTTTCACGGGGAAACTGGCTTTAAAAACTGACCTACATGAGTACATGTTCCTACGTTTTTAAGATAATGAACAGTGAGCAACCTATCTATCAATATGCAATAGCCTAAAAGACATCAAGGCAGATTCCATTGGCAGCATCTCACGATCCATTGGACTTAATGGTGGTCCAAGCATGGGAGCTTTGTAAAGGTTGGATAAACATTTGCAATGCTTTGTAAGTAGTCTAAGCACTAAATAAACAGTGTGAAAACGCATCACAGAAGTTCAATAAGGAGCTACTCAATGATTGATCAGGTAAATCTGTTTACAGGGCCTTTATGTTTATAAGATTTGTTGGAGGATGTTGAGACATTTTGTTGAACAGCTTTATTTCTTTAACCGGTGTGTGTTTGTCATTGTTGTTTAAGGAAAACCCCATAGTATGGTTTGAAGTTATTTATATTATTTTCTAAATTGGGTAAAATGCTCCACACCATATAGTATAACTCCCCTAAAATCCAATTCTGAATGACCTCTAGCAGTGCACAACTAGATATAATTTTTCAGAATATATGGTGCATCTGAGTAACCTTATCTCACAATTATTTGCACTTATTTTAAATTTATTATGTTTTTGTTTATTTTTGGATAAATTATATCCATGCCAAACTCAACAATAAATAAATTTACATATGTATATAAATATTTTTTTAGCATTTAATATAGAGATTTAGATTGTATCTGTTTTAGAAATCTTTTTATTTTTTTAAATTAATACTTGCCCTAAGTCTTTAAAATAAAAATAAAAAATTAGAAGAATCAACTGTGTGGTGGGAAAGTGACAGTGAGGAAGGAACGGAAATATGTCACTTGGGTGAAAACAAGCATCAACATGTTTGTTTTATGGCACTGTTTGCATGTGTGTATGTAAGGGAAGCAGAGTTCAAAGTGACTATTCCAACTATAGATTTTTTAAAAAATATGTTTTTATTGATTTCAGGGAGGAAGGGAGAAAGAGAGATATAAACATCAATGATGAGAGAGAATCATTGATAGGCTGCCTCTTGCATGCCCCTACTGGGGATCGAGCACGCAACCCAGGCATGTGTCCTTGACCCAAATTGAACCCTGGACCCTTCAGTTTGCAGGCTGATACTCTATCCACTGAACCAAACAAGCTAGGACCCAAGTATAGACTTTTAAATAACTTCCTTGTTTTCCATCCTTTATCTTGACTTTCCACTTTGCAATCCTAGTGCCTCCAAATTCTCGGCCTCTCAGTTTCCATAGATTGTCAGCCCATTTACCTGCTGCATTTCAGGTTGTGACTTCCTTCATCTTACTAAATCATTTATGACTACCCTACTTTCCACCTTTGAAAATAAATTTCAATGATTTCACTTTTAATTATTTTTCCAATTCAAAAAGAAGTTTAAGAGGCTGCTATTATTATATGTGGAAATTTACTTATTTGAAAAGACAAATGTATGTATGTGCACACAAACATACAAATGCACACACTATGATTACGTATGAACAATATTCAAAATAACCCCTGTATATCAATTTGTAGTAGAAGTTGCAATCAAGATACAGCCAGTCTAAGGGTAGATTTGGAGAAAAGTGGTGAGAACTGGATCGAGTAAGACAATAACTTATTTTCTGAGATGAGGGCAGGCAACACAAATTGAAAAATATCAGGAAGTACTTTGGGAGCCCTAACTGGTTTGGCTCAGTGGATAGAGCTGAAAGATCCCAGGTTCAATTCTGATCAAGGGCACATGCCCAGGTTGCGGGCTCGATCACAAGTGGGAGGGGGTGGGGGGGACATGCAGGAGGCAGCCAATCAATGATTCTCTCCAATCATTGATGTTTCTCTCTCCCTCTCCCTCTCCCTTCTTCTCTGAAATCAATAAAAATATATTTTTTAAAAAAGAAGTACTTGGAAAAAGCAGATAATTCAAGATTAAATGAAAATCCAACCTAAAAACACATAGCAATGGACTGATGTGGTAGAGGCATCATCAATGGAATAAACATTCAATTTTCCATGATAACAATAACTAATATGAACCAAGTTTTGCTCTACTTACATTACATGAATTATATAATTGGATAGTCACTAATATCCCAAAAGACAGAAATACTTATTTATTTTTCTTTAAATAAAGGCTGAGTTTCATCAGTCCGTTCTATGCTTCCATGTCTCTGGATGTATTTTGTTTGCCAGTTTATTTAGTTCATTAGATTCCACATATACATGAGATCATGTGATACTTGTCTTTCTCTAACTAGCTTGTTTCAGTTAGAATAATACTCTCTAGGTACCTCCATGCTGCCTCAAAGGGTAAGAGATCCTTGTTTTCTACAGCTGCATAGTATTCCCTTGTGTACATGTACCACATCATTGTTATCCACTCATCTACTGATAGGCACTCAGGCTGTTTCCAAATCTTAGCTATTGTAAATAGCACTGCCATGAACACAGGGGTGCATATATTCTTTCTGATTGGTGTTTTTGGGATTCTTAGGATATATTCTAAGACAAATCTGAGAGAGAAGGGAGATTGGGGGCAGGGAGAGATTAACCAAAGGACTTACATGCATGGAGGAATAATTCATGGACACAGATAATAGTGCCTAAGTCTGGGGAGTGGGGAGGAGAAGACGCAAGTGGAGAAGGTCAATGTGGGAAAAAGACGACATCTGTAATACTTTCAATAATAAAGATACATTTAAAAAAATAAAAAGAGGCTGAGTTTAAAAAGTTAATTGAGATATAATTCCTCAAGGTATAATTAAGAAGAGGTAATTCATATAAACTTATTCAAATATTCATATATGATCATATAAGGTCTCCTGACAGTCTTAATAGACTATGAATAAAGGTTTTATAAAATGCTTAGTCCTTTCATATAAACTGGCCTACACAAATTAAAAACAACAAAAAACTATTACAAAGCTTTTAGGGATTTTTAAAAATTTGAAATAAGAGAAAGATAAATATGTAACCTATGTACCTGTAGTGGAGATTTATTAGGAAAATTAGTTTATTAAAGACTCTGATAAATTATGCAACATACATGTATCACTTTATTGATATCAGCATTTCCTAAACCTATGAGTGGGAAATACTTTTTCAATGACATATCACATTTCACAAAATAGTGTTTATAGATAATAAAATATATATCTGATTTTAGAAAATGCCCTCTAAATTATTTCACCTAATGATTATTAGTAAGATGATTTCACATATGGATCCCAAAATAGGAATTACATTTATCTACATATTTAACATTCTCAACTTTGAAAATATAAAAGAAAAATAAATTCATACAATCAAAATAAGCTATTGATTTTCAACTTCCTTTTAATTTTTACCCAGTGTTATTTGTGCAAAGATGTTTTTAAAATTAGGTCATATATATTACATATTTACATTAACCACCATTGCTAATTAGAAATTTTGAGATAATCAAAAAGATGTTTACATTCCATTTGGATACTATTTTAGTTCTTTGTGGTTTCTGGCAAAATACAAGTCTCTTTTCCTTTTAGTGTAACGCTGGATTGGTCTCCAGTCAGGTGAATGACAAATTATTGAATCTGAATGTTAAGTACAAAGAAAAAAATCCCCTAGGGATAGCAGAGTTGTTTTAGTTCTTTTGTGGTAATTTAAGAAAGAACATTAGGTGGTTCCAGTTACCTGCTCTAAAATATTATCGCAATTCAAAGCTTCCTGAATAAAATCTAGCAAGAAAAAAAACTTCCTAGCAATAATCACTTGTGAAATAAAGCTTCACAATATTCTTTGTAAGCTTTTATTTGTTGTTTTTAAGCCCCAATTTATTTTCATTTATTTTGCATTTTAAATGCTATTGAACATGATTTGAAATGACACTATGTACTAAATGCATAATTATTTGTGAATATGTTGTAAAATCAATTGTATTGTCCAGTCTCTTTCATAAAGTTCTAATTCATTGCACAAAAAGGCAGTATCAATAAATGGGTGTAATTTGTCTTCAACAACATTAAAGGAATGTAACAATGATAACCAGATTCATATAAATATAGTATTACACTCATTGAGTAGATAAACAAAATTATATGTGGAAAAGTTTTCTCTATCTTAGAATTAGAGGTCATTGCAGAAAGAAAAAAGCCAGGCATATTGACTATTTTATATATAACTAAATACTTTAGTTTAATGGGTCATAAAAAAAGAAACTGATATAAAAATTGAAACTGAAGGCTATCTTGGCCTTGCAACCAATTATTAATTTCACACATACATGGTCACAGACCTAATTAAAAGATGGCAGATTGTAAGATGGATTTCCTGGTTTCCTGTCCTGTATTATTTCATCACAATGATGCTAATGTCTTACATGTCTCAGACATTTTTCATTTCCAAAAGAGTAACTGTGATAGGCATATTGACCTTCCCAACATATCTATTATGGATAAATGAGAGGTGCTATTTGAGGAGGCTTGCCTAAAATTACATCATTTATTTAGCAGTAGAGCTGAAAATAAAACTGATGTCTTTTAACAACTTTGCATGAGAGATAGCACCGAATGTTCTCCAGTAAGACAGTCATGAATGGCTGCTGATCCATGTCCCTTGTGAAGCAGAGTCTTGAAGCATCAGCCTGATACCATTACTAACCTGGTTATTATTAACAGGAAAGGAATAGGAAGACTAGATAACATAGGCATGCCATTTATACAACTTTGTCAAAAAGCTACAGTTTAACACTCTCCAGGTCTATTTCCTGCAGATGGATGAGGAAAAGGACTGGACAAACACAATTTAGTTGCGTGCCCAGAAAGGTCCTTGTGATGTGAGAAAATTCTTACTAGTAAATCACACCTGGGGAGCAAGTCAATGGCCAGAATAGGCATGGCCCCTGCTTGGGTAGAAATGTGAGGTACTTATCTTCAGAACAAAGGGACTACTCTCTCTTGGTGCTTGTGATTTTCTGATCTTGGCCCTCTTGCTCTCTTGAGAGCTCTGTTGAAGGGAATATACTCCCCTGGGTTTTCCCACATGGCTCACAGCCATATGGAATACACTCAATGGACTGATGGACTTCAATTAGCCTGATGCTATGTTGGACTCATCTTTACCATAAATGGAATCTCTGAACATTGACCCTAGTTTGAACTCTGTAGAATTGCCAGCTATCCCTTTGCCAGAACTGGTTTAAGGGACATTGGATTTTGCTAAACAAGAAATATAATTCCACAAAAATAAAAATCATGCATTATCCTATGGGGGCATCTGGAAGTGCTTATTCCACTGGTGCCCCTAGAACTCTACTCTTAGAATAACAAGGCGATACAGAAGAAAAAAAAATCTAGGAGAGAACCTTGTTGAATCCCAGTATTTAACGTACAATTGAATATCAATTTTTATTGGCAAAAGAGAAAGAAAACCTGGTATACCTGGTGGTATGTAAGCCATTATATGAGTGTTTAACCCTTTGCACTCGCTTGCTTTTTTTCTCGATTCCTTTATTCTAATGCTAACCGTGCTGAGTCACACTCGACATCCGAGTGCAAAATTAAAGGAAGAAAAGGCGACCAATTTTGTTGAACTCTACTGTGAGTGCCAGTAAGAAGTCAGAGAAGTGTCTGTTGTATTTGACAATCTGGACACAACTGGAATAGTGGCACTGACCCCAGATCTGAGTGGCTGAAGAATGAAGGAGAGGTAAGAAAGTGGTACCAGGCAATACACACAACACACCTGAAGAGTTCTACTATGAAGGAAAAAAGAGAAGAAGTGCTGTTGGCTGTCATACTCAAATGCAGATAGAAAAGGTCCAGTAAAAGAGAGATTAGTAACCCCCAAATAAGAGAATCTACATTAAAATATAGGAATTTTATAATTAAATAAGATAGATTTTACTTTAACTCATGAAAATATTAGCCATTCCTCATTCTACAAAATTAAAAAAAAAAGTCAGAACTTAGAGCTAAAAGATGTTTCTTACTTATAGCTATTTTGAAAAGAACATTTTTTCCCAAAGTTTTCCATCTGAAATCTAGTGGGCCTCTTGTACATAATTTTGCTGTTATTTAAATTCACATTCACATGAAAAAAGTGAAGGTATAAACTGAAATGTCAAAAACATTATACCAAACCCCAAAGAAAATCCTCAGAAGTTGAGTCTTTTTAAAATTTAAAAATATGTAGCTTTTAAAAATCTGTTTTCTTTTTATTCATAAGAATATTTTAGTCCCTCAACCTAGCTTTTTCTGACCCATTGTCATTCCTAATTAATGAGGAAATATGCACAGCAAATGTCATTTTTACAAAGGCAAATTCATAAAAGCAAGTACGGGTCTTTAAATTGTGATATTGGGGCATTAACTTTTGATGTCAAAAATAGCATCCTAGAATCTACAAAGCAGTTGTCTGATATAAAGTATCCTTAAAGAGAAAGACAGATTTTTCCTACAATATAAAAATTTTAGAAAAAATATATAGAGAATATAAAGTATAATATTCTTTACAGGTTATAAATACAGTACAATTAGTAGAGATCTCTATGAGTTCTTATAAATTTATTAAAATTTCCCTATTTTCAGATAGGAAAATGTGAAATGGAATTTATTTCAACTGGCATTTAAAAAATTGGTTTCATTATTAGATAATTTTAAAATAAGAGTATGTATAAAATGCATGTGCAGCCGAGGCCGGTTTGGCTCAGTGGATAGAGCGTCGGCCTGCAGCCTGAGGGGTCCCGGGTTCGATTCCGGTCAAGGGCATGTATCTTGGTTGCGGGCACATCCCCAGTGGGGGTGTGCGGGAGGCAGCTGATCGATGTTTCTCTCTCATCGATGTTTCTAACTCTCTATCCCCTCTCCCTTCCTCTCTGTAAAAAAATAAATAAAATATATTAAAAAAAAATGCATGTGCATGTATATATAGTTATGTGTATGTAAAACATGCACATATATAACTATGCATACATATATACACATATATAACTGTATCCTATATAATAAGAGGTAATATGCACATTGACCATCACTCCAACATACAAGATGGCCGCCCCCATGTGGACACAAGATGGCTGCCACAAGATGGTCAGCAGGAGAGGGCAGTTGTAGGCGATCAGGCCTGTAGGGGAGGGCAATTGGGAGGGACCAGGCCTGAAAGGGAGGGCAGTTGGGGGCGATCAGGCTGGCAAGGGAGGGCAGTTAGGGGGACCCAGGCCAGCAGGGGACAGAAGTAAGGGGTGACCATGCCAGCAGGGGAGGGCAGTTGGAGGCAACCAGGCCTACAGGGGAGGACAGTTTGGGGGAACCAGGCCTGCAGGGGAGGGCAGTTTGGGGGAACCAGGCCTGCAGGGGAGGGCAGTCAGGGGCAACCAGGCCAGCAAGGGAGGGCAGTTAGGGGCAATCGGACCGGCAGGGGAGCAGTTAGGTGTCAATCAGGCTGTCAGGGGAGTGGTTAGGGGTGATCAGGCTGGCAGGCAGAAGCAGTTAGGGGCAATCAGGCAGGCAGGCAGGCTAGCAGTTGAAAGACAGTAGTCCTGGATTGTGAGAGGTATGTCCAACTGCCAGGCAGTCGGACATCCCTTGAGGGGTACCAGATTGGAGAGGGTGCAGGCTGGGCTGAGGGACACACTCCCCCCCACCCCATGCACAAATTTTGTGCACCGGACCTCTAGTATACACATATATAACTATATATACACATATATACATTTGTACAAACACATATACAGTGTCTATATACATACACACACACACACACACACACACACACACACAACTATATACATATTTCACACAAGCCTACAAACATACATATCATTGTCTTGGAAGGAGAGTAGCCATTATCATTATGAGCACATGTACAATAGCAATTTATTTAGCATTTTTTGAAAATATTTTAATTGATTTCAGAGAGGAAGGGAAAGAGAGAGAGAGAGAGGGATAAAAACATCAATGATAAGAGAGAATCACTGATTGGCTGCCTCCTGCATGCCCCCCTCTGTGCATCAAGCCTGCAACCTGGGCATGTGCCCTTGACTGGAATCGAACCTAGGACTCTTCAGTCCACAGGCCAAAGCTCTATCCACTAACCCAAGCCGGTTAGAGCTGGCATATATTTTTTAAGGAGAAAATAATCTAAGCTATAATCATTATGTAAATTTTTGCTATTTGTGCCTCTTCTACTGCCTTTCTTACCTCTTTTCTTGGATTAAATTTTCATGGATTATATTTAATGACTGGTATTTCAATGTACTGCAATAGAAATTAATCATTTAGAAATACTAAAAGAGTGATTTTGTAAATTATATTCAAACACATATCCTTCCACAAAGAACTAAAAACAAAACAAAACAATTTATGGTTGGGTGGTTTCTTTACGACATACATCAAAAGGTAAAGGGAAAGGTAGTCATAATATTCATGGTATGGTATACTAGGAAAGGGGTTTAAGGTTATTTTAATTTTGGAGAGGATAAATGTGAAGATTTTAGAGTTTTTAATCTGTTATAATATAAAAACCCCATGGTTTAAGAGGATCATTTGTCCAATAAAAACCTTCTAATACTCTCTAGCTAAATTTTATCAGTCATAATTTTCATTATCACTACATGTTTGGGACAAAAACATTAAATAAGAGAATAGAGATAGGTCCAGATTTTATAACAAAACAAAACAGTATTTTTATATTAGGTTGGGTGGTAAAGTTTAAACTTTTTGCCTCACAAAATGAACATATTGGTGTCTCCACATTATAAGATCTTTTGGAATCATAAAAATACTGGGATATTGTGTTTTATAACAGGGCAATGAGGAAGATTGTGTTGAAATTACTTTTTGGCTTCATCCATAATAATGGACAGAACTTCTTGGTAGACTGTATTTCTATCCCACACTCCAAATTGCCCATTATTACATGACCACTACTATCTGATTCAACAGGAATCATATTTATAACAACATTCTCTTCTGTAGCAGATTATCACATGTTCCAAAATTAGGCAATTATAATAATCCAGAAAAAGTTACATTTAAGCTATTTTAGCAGAAGATAAAAGTTCTACTCACTTTTGAATCCTTGAATTTGCGTTTGTTAAGGCATTCATTCTGAGATCCATTTAGTATCTACTTAGACACATATCCTTTATTGATTAATCCCTGGATTCAAATTCTTTTCTAAGGGGCTTATCTCTAATTAGTTCATGAATTTACTCTTTCCCAGTTACACGGCTACTCCAACTGCATTTTAATTATCTACTTTGACTCCCAAATTTTTCTCTTTATTCTCAAATTTTCTCTTAGTTTACTCATTAATAGCCAGTATGACTAATACTGATTTAATTATCTTCTTTCCTACTGAATAATCATAACAGCATTTTAAAGTCATATCAGATATGATAACTCAACAAGAAAATAGATTGCAATTCAATGAGAAATAAAGGGTAAGATTTGTACCACAATTTTAAAATCTAGCTTGATTAGCCATGAAGTAAAGAAGGAATGTAGGTAACAAGAGTAGAACTACTTTGTTCTTTTTCATATTTCATTACCCTCCTCTTCCAGATTTGTTTATCAATGTGTATTTTAACCTACTGCTTTACCATTGAATTTATAGACATTGTGACCTCTTCAATGTCATAAAATTATTTACAATAGCACCTCAATGAGATGAAAATTCAATGCTCTCCTGGTAAAATATTTTGAAAATAAAATTTAGTAAGAAAAATCAAAGAGGATTTGAAATCTCCATTTTTACTATAGGGCAATTTTTGGAGAATAATATATGAATTTAAACTTCCCTAGGTATAATTTTAAGCATACAAATCAACCACCAAAAGGCTTTTATATCACAGAAGATTAAACTTTAATTGCTTGATGCTTTTATAGCTATTAGGCATTGTTTTAATTTGAAATATTTAGGAAAAGTGAAATGTATTCACAAACAAAAAGGTAGAATAAGCACACACTGGATTAAGAGTCAGAGGTAGACATTATTACTGGGGAAAAATCCATCAACCATCACTAGTAGAAACTATAATATCAACTCCTTATTCTAAAATTAATCATTAAGACCAAAATTTAATCACTTACCATCATTTCTCTTTAGGAGAAATTGAGTTATATTTCTTACTACAGAAAAATGCCATCCAGTAAAAGCAGGAAAAATAACAGAATTAGAAAATCACATTTTAAAGCCCTGCTCTCTGTTCTCCCATTATAGCCTAACAAAAGATCTAGCTTGGCCTTCATAAGATGACATGATTTAATTATTATGAGTCAGATTTGCTAGCTTCAGTAACTGTAGTATGAAAAAGTAACTATTGCAAACCCAAGTTACTGTGAAATGCCATCTGATGTATCACCTAATAATAAGTAAGCCAGTAGCATGAAGGCCTCCTATGAACTCTCCTCAGCTGATAAAATGAAAGAAACAACTTTCATTTTGTAATTTTGCTTATGATGAGTCAAATAATATCTGAAAAAGTTTTCACAGTCAATTGGAATTTAATGAATATTGAAATTATCAAATATTATTAGTTCTAATATTTACTGATGCTCTTTCCTTGATCTTGGTAAAAAGTCTCTTATGATTCATATGAACAGCAGAATGGGGATCTGGGAAGAAGGTTAACCATAGCTCTTTCACACAATTCTCTCCCTCTTAAAGAAAAAATAGCAATGCCTCCCAGGGCCAAGAGAACTCCATACAACCCCGTACTACATAAATCCACACTGGGCCGCATGCACAACAAACCCTGCCTTCAATCTAAGATAGGATGTTACAAATTTCAAGTCATACCCTACCCCTTTTATTTTCTTTAATCCTCACCTGAGGATATTTTAGCCATTGATTTTCAGAGAGTGGAAGGGAGAGTGGAGAGACAGAGAGAGAAACATTGATATGAGAGACAAATTGATTGGTTGCCTCCTGCATGTGGGGACTGAGCCTGCAACCTAGGTATGTGCCCTTGACTGGAACTGAACCCACGACTCTTCAGTCCTCAGGTCAATGCTCTAATCATTGAGCAACACTTGCTAGGGCCCCTACCACTTTTTAAAAAATATTTTTTATTGATTTCAAAAAGGAAGAGAGAGAAAGAAATAGAAACATCAATGATGAGAGAGAATCATTGATCGGCTGCCTCCTGCACATCCCTTACTGGAGACCAAGCCCACAACCCAGGCATGTGTCCTTGACCGGAATTGAACCTGGGACCCTTCAGTCCATAGGCTGATGCCCTATCCACTGAGCCAAGCTGGCTAGGGCCATACCACTTTTTTTAAAAAATATATATTTTATTGATTTTTTACAGAGAGGAAGGGAGAGGGACAGAGAGTTAGAAACATCAATCAGCTGCCTCCTGCACACCCCCTACGGGGGATATGCACGCAACCAAGGTACATGCCCTTGACCGGAATCGAACCTGGGACCCTTGAGTCCGCAGGCCAACATGCTATCCACTGAGCCAAACTTTTAATATTCTTTGAGCCCACTTTTAATATTGAATATGCTTTAACAAAACAGGTCTCATGTTGTAAACACAAATATTGTTTATTTTTTATTTTGTTTTAATTACACACTCAAACCTGGGTGTGTGAGTACACACATGCCTGCGTATATGTGTGTGTTTATGTGCACGTATGTGTGTACTGGGTGGCAATGGGTATTGGTTACATTAGGGTATAGTCAAAAGTTTTGAAGGTTCTAATACTTAACAAGACTAGATCCTTTCTCTACTTTTTTCTGTGCTAAGAAGAGGGGGGAGCTTTAGTAAAACCCATCTACCGATAAAACTTGAGGTTTGTGAAATTTTGTAATTGCAACAGTTATGAAGTTCAAAAAAATTCATATTCTCTTTCATTCACTGGGATGATCGACAAAATTAGTAATGATTAATGTCAAAGTTGGTTTTTATGGTATATAATTTATATTTTTGTATTAATAGTTATTTTATGTTGTGCCATTCTTCATATTATTTATAGGATCCTTTTTGTCTGTTTCCTGGTTTTAAGACTAAGAGAAATATCTATAGCATTAATAACTAGGGGGAAAAATCTAGTTTAACCTTGCAATCTAAAATTGAAGAGTGAAACACATTTCTTGATTAACAACCAATGTTTCCAATTTTGCTTACAACAAAAATGATTAATTGTCTTCTAATGGGTAAATCAATACTTTGCCTAATTGTATCTGTTTCTCAGAATTATATACCTCCAGCTCATTAACTCTTTTAAATAACAACCTGCTTTGGAAAATTACACAACACTTGATGTTGCTTTTAAAGTCTTGATAAATCTGTTATTTGTGTCTTACTCAGTTCTACCCTAAGTCTGTATTAACAATCATAAAAATATGGAGTTTAATCATCCTGACATATTTTATATAAATAATATGGAAAAAAAAAACACTAAGACTCTGTGCTTGTTTAATCCTTACAATAGTGATAAGGTTAAAAACGGACCCCATCATGCTCTATAGAGTCTAAAACGTTGTATAACTTTGATGTAAAAAAATCACGAAGGGTGAAATTATAAATGAATACAGTCAGGAAGTCTGCCAGTATGCAAAGAGACTAGAAGGCTAGTTTCATTCACTTCATAAACATTCAAGGAGCCTACCTACATGACTGGCTTATATCTGTAGGAAAGAAGGCAAAGCCCCTGGACTCATGGGAATTACTTTCTAGTGGGTGATTTAAACAATACAGAAACACATCAATAAATTAAAAAGATAATTTCATTTAGAGTAAGTGCTATAAAGATAGAGTAACTCAGGATAGGAGGCAGATATAAATTTGGCTTTCAGTTGCCATCTCACTGAGGAGGGGGTGTGTTAACTAAATCAGACTCCAAAAACAAGGAATCTGCTATATCATTCAGGTTGAGGGGACAGCAAATACAAAGGCCTAACACACAAACAATTATAGTGCAAATAAGAACAGAAAGAGGGTAATCTTGCTGGTGCATGGCAAATGAGGGGAAGGGGACTAATAATTAACTTATCAATATTATATTATCAAATCTTTAAAATATTATATGCGTAGTAGCTAAAACTACAATTTTTATTATTATTATTATGTGAAATTAAGTGTGATTCCATGTCCTCCATTGTACTTGGCTGGTGAAAAATTCAATCTGTCATTATTGAGGTGTCTAATATATTCAGTGAGGTTCCTAAATAGCTGGATTCTCAGTGGTTCCACTGGGTTGCAATCGCCCAAGTTGTACATGGCCCCTTGAGGTCTAACGACTACATCTTGGTCACGTAAGGGCATGGGTGTGTGTCAAGTGTGAAAACTCAGTGCCTAGGTTACAAGCTCCCCAGATATTTGGCAGCTGTTTTTGTTGACCCCAGCCCTAGGTGCCTTAAACTTTGTGGAGTTCAGCAAAAGGCCTATATCACCATCCATGTCAAAATATCAGACCTGCCTCTTCTCTCTTGACCTCTGAGCTCTTCCTCTTTTTAAGGATTTTCCCTCTAGGACTTGCCTTAATCTATTTCCTCCTTTTCCACTGGAAACCTATATTAGATACTAAGTCTTCAAAAACAAAAGCAAGGGATGTAAAGTTAATGCCTTATATATCCTAAATGATATTATTCTCTTAAAGCAACAAAGGGCATAAAGCCTATACAATATTTTAAAGTGAGAGAATAAATAGAAAGAGGAGGAAAGGACAACAGGATAGCAAACGGAAATAAATATCTCAATAGATTTTCTTGACAAACACACACACATACAACAGGCATACACATACATTTTAGGGAATTAAAATATGATTAATTTAGGAGATAGAAAAAGATGCAAGGCCAGATACTGAAAAACTTTACAATTTATTAGGAATATGAAAAGTAGATATTACTAGAAAATGTAGAATTAAGCTTTCAGATAAGAAGATGCATTGTACAAATAATCAATGCTTTTATGGCTGAACTTGAGACAGTAATCTTAAAACTGCTTAAGAAATTCAAACATAGAGGAAATTTCTAATGGTGAATATACTTAACCTTATGCACTCGGATGTCGAGTGTGACTCGACACGGTTAGCATCGATAACCCATCCCTTCCCTCCCTCCATCCCTCCTCCTTTATTTGGGCTTTTCTTACATTAAATAAATAAGTTTGTATGAAAAGAAACTCCAGTTTTTTATTCTACTGCCACACTTTGTAAAATCTGGGGTATTTAAAAAATTAAATCCCGAGTAGAATAAAGGAATCGAGAAAAAAAGCAAGCGAGTGCAAAGGGTTAAACATGGAGATTAGTTAATAATTACAACTATGCATTATTTTTCTGGACATATAGAAAACCAAGAGTTCTTCTGTGATGTCTTCAGTAATTTCAATCCCCAATTCAAAGATTTACTTATAGAGAATTCAAGATTTTAAAATAAGTAATGCATGCTTTAAAACTGAATTAATTTCTTAAAACTCAAGAATTTATTAGAAGGTATTCTTCCTTTTCTTTCAGATTTTAAATTAAAACAAAACAAACAATATTTGGAAAACAGTGGGAAAGAATTATAGCTATATTAGTAGAGACAGACCATGCCCTCAAAGGAGGATTAGAAATTAAAAGAGAATATAATTTGAAATAGAATGAAAATTTAGAGATCAAGAAAATAATAGTGTGGAATGAAGAATTATATTAGAGATGAACTCAAAAAAAAAGTGTCATGGTTAAAGTCTTAGCCATTGTGTATGAAAAACACAAAAACAGATGTAATGCTCAAAACTCATGTAAGAAATTAATGTTGGATGCTTCTAGGACATCCAAACAACACTAAATCTTCTGGTCCATTTCTGACAATGGAAAAAGACAATTACAAATTGCCTTGTGGAAACCTATCCACAAAGTATATTTCTGAAACTAGCTTGTAAACATCCCTATTTCTTGTATAGGTCTTAGTATTCATCAAAGTTACTTTGTATTGTACCAGTTACTCTCATCTAAACAAAATAATAAGCTTGCTATTTGTTAACTAGTCTATGCTTTGCATCTTTACTCATACCTGTAAGTTATGCTAATGGTTGAAAAAGCTGTGAGGTTAAAAATTATGCAGGGTCATTTAGTCACTCAGTCAATATTTTGAAAATATATACAATATAATATTTTTTGTAAAAATCTTCAGAATTGGGAAAGTTGGATATAACTTTCAGAATTCTTTCTTCTTCTCCTCCTCCTCCTCCTCCTCCTCCTCCTTCTTCTTGTTCTTCTTCTTCTTCTCTTCTTCTTCTTCTTCTTCTTCTTCTTCTTCTTCTTCTTCTTCTTCTTCTTCTTCTTCTTCTTCTTCTTCTCCTCCTCCTCCTCCTCCTCCTCCTCCTCCTCCTCCTCCTCCTCCTCCTCCTCCTTCTTCTTTTTGATAAAGATTTGTTTTGTGAGGTATTGTCAAAATGTAGTTTAGCACCCAACTGGTGTGGCTCAACGATTGAGCATCCACCCATGAACCAAGAGGTCACTGGTTCGATTCCTGGTCAGGGCACATGCCAAGGTTGCGGGCTCAATCCCCAGTGGGTATAGTCCAGGAGGCAGCCAATTGATGATATTTCTCTTTCATCAAGGTGTCTATCTCTCTATACCTCTCACTTTCTCTCGCTCTAAAATCAACAAAAACATATTTTAAAAAAGTAACTTAGCTATCCAAGTATCAATTAATATATATCTTTACTCTATGAAGTCAAATATTTAAAATGTGTTTCTACTTAGCTATTTCATTTCCTACGTTTCAATGTAGTTGGTAGATTACTACAGTCAACAGAAACACTACTCACCAAAGTCAATAATGGTCTCTGTATTTCTAAATTCAGTGGTGTTTTTAAATACTATCATATTGAGCTTTACTCAATGTTTGTCAAAATCAAGCGCCTATTCTGCTCTAGAACACCTGTCTTTGCTTCCATTAAATCATGTCTTTTTAAACATTCCTCTCAAATTTCTAGCTCCTTTGAAAACTAAGTCATGCTATCAGCTGTTAAATGTTGACATATATATCAAGAAACAATGCAAAACA
Source organism: Cnephaeus nilssonii (assembly GCF_951640355.1). Classification (NCBI taxonomy): domain Eukaryota; kingdom Metazoa; phylum Chordata; class Mammalia; order Chiroptera; family Vespertilionidae; genus Cnephaeus; species Cnephaeus nilssonii. The sequence goes on along the minus strand of NC_137087.1, from coordinate 31,677,805 downwards.
CATTACATAGAAAAATTTACACACAGTGATGATGTTTACATAGATATCTTTTCAATACTAGATCTAATCCAGACTTTTAAACTAGGGAGCAGAATAACCAACTGCCTATTAAACATCACTTTGCATTTCTTAAAATTTCTGCAACTCAATATATACAAAATTAAACACCTAATATATCCTCCTTCATGAATTTAATAATCTCCAAGTATTCTCTAATTTGATATGTAGAGTACTATGGATTTATTTCCCATAAGATTATAACATAGGAATCATATTTGATGACTTCCTCTTTTTTCCAAATTAATCACCAGATGCCTTTGATTTTATTTCCAAATGATATCTCACAAATACATCCATGTAGTCTCCATCTAGATTTTCCTTCCAGTTGTGGCCTTTCAGATGGGCAATGAAACTGCACCCTAATGGACAAATGTTCATCTTCTCTTGGCCACTCCAAATAGTCTGCACCTAGAAATACTTTTGAAAGTGCAAATTTGGACTTATCACACCAATTTTTCTTGAAACCACCCCCCCCAAAAAAAAAATTCTTATAAGAATCTAAGTTTCTACAAGAATCAGTACCTGGTTACTACTGCAAACATTTTGAACCTCTTTGCTGATCAATCTCTGTTTCCACCACTGTTACCATGCTTCTCACACCAGGGCATTTGCATAAATCTTTCCCTTAACTCTGAATATGTCAGTAGCTTTGCCTGAATCCCTTTGCTTTAGCTCAGTGATCCCTTATATAATGTCAGCTCTCCTTGTAGGATGCTTTCTTATATACTCATATTTTCCACTTAAAAATTAATAATGTATAATTAAATAGTTGGTGATTACTTGATTGACATCTGTCAGGTTCATGATGTTTGTTCAATTTTGTATTCATATCAAATATCAGCATGCTTGGTTCAAAGTTGGTACATAGATATTTTAAATCAATAAACATGTGAAGAATTGAGAGATTAAATGAAGGAACACCAAATTTCAACCCTAGAACAATGTTAGACCTATTCATTACATTCCTAAAATTTTGGCTTATTAAATCTCATTGAATTTTCTATCCTCTATGAATTTGATTGCACCACTTAATTTCCTTTCAGATTTTAGGACTCATTAAGCTATTATGATATGGACATAAACTGAACATTTTATAATGCAATATTGCTTAAAGCAAAATACAAAAGCAAAATGGAACTGGATATCACCCATTAAAATATATTTACCATGTTTACATAAATGAGAAAACACGTCTGTGTATTAAAAGTTGATTGAAAAACATGTAATGAGTATTAAATAAGCCATACAGACCTAATGCTTACTATAATGAATACAGAAAAAAAATATCGTCCTATATAATGCAATGTGATAAATATTGCTTCAATGGCAATCATAATGGAATCTATAAATATATAAAAGAAACACACTGTACACTTTAAATTTACAAAATTGTAACATTTCTACATTTTTAAAGGTTGCTTATATACTACTAGAGCTCCCAAAGAGGAAAAACAGCTTGAGGGAATATTTCATCCTATTATGAAGCATAACGTTACCTTAGCAAGCACTCGTCTATAATACAAAAAACAATAGGTAGGGTGAAACACTGAAACTTACTTCCTCAACTTCAGCTTTTGTATCCTCATTCTTGCAATGTTTACCATTATTTTCTAGGGGTCTTTCACTCCTTCTCTACTGGGGAAAATATTGCAAATGATGAATTCTGCTTTTATTTGCAAAATATATAAAGAAATTGTGCTTATAAACAAAACCATGTATCTGCTCTTTAATAAATTATTAGTGACACTTTTCTGCAGTGACAAAAATGAGAATGTCAGAAAAATAATTCATTTTGATATATTTTATGTGCCACAAACTAAAGTATAAAATTTGTAGCCCTATGCTTTGTAGTTCCTTCAGTAACAAAGGAATCCTCATGTCTCATATAATGGAAAATAATGTCTCTTCAAAAACACTCTAATTAAATACCAAACAAAGACATATGGTACTTTACTATGCTTAATGACTATACAACTTGAGAATATTTTTTAATTGATGTGGGACCTCCACGGACCATACTATATAAACATTTTCTATTACAAGAAGTACTTCAGTCTCTTAGGTTTCCATGTCCTCGGTTGTACACTGTCAGCTCTACATTTTCTCAGATTGGAAGTGTCTGTCTATTCTTACTTGGCCGGTGGCCTCTGTGCAGAATATATCCTTTGTCTTTCTCCTACCACAGGGCTTCCTCTACCCCAGTGCTCCTCTAGATATACGCATTTATATTATTTACTCATTATAGAGACACAAAACCTGGCAGACAGACATACTTTAATGAAATTTAATCAAGGCGCTTATCTCAGTAGAGTATTTTGGAGGTGGGTTTGAGTGCCAGATGTTGTTTGATAAACTTAGGAAGTCTGGTCAAAGGTGAGGAAAGATAGAGCCAAATGTTGGATAGTTGGCAGCATTATGTCCTATGGCCAACATCACTGACAAAGGAAGTATTTGTCAGGGTTCTGGCAGAAAAGTGCACTCCAACTGGGTAATTTGAGAAAAGTTTAATAAGGATACTACTTAAAAGCTATGGGCAAAGAATAAGAAAGCCACAGGGGAAGCTGCTATACCCTGAAGCTGGTAACAGTGACCCAGTTCTTATCACCTTGCAGCAGATGCACTTGGTGCCAGATTTTACATCTCCTTAGCTACCTTTGATTCCAGCCCACCCACGGTGGACAAACTCTGCACAATGCCAGCCATTCTTATTTGGCTTTGAGATTTTTTTCTACTGAAGCCAAAGGAGACCTAGGTGGATAGCAGCTTCATGGAAGGATTTACATTGCAGGAGTGGGGTGGAGTTTTAGGGTAAGTATGCAAGCTCTACACCCTTCAAAATCCTGACGCACATTCTACATAGTTGCTTAGGGGGTCTCCATAGGGCTTGATCCCCAGTTGCTCAAAGTTCTAACAAGCTCAATAATACATTTTTTTACTGATTATTCCTCTTGTCTTATCCTGATGATTTGAGGGTAACTCTGATTAAACTACTTATACTTAAGTTCTTAAATCAGATATTTATAGAAGAAACCAAATTAGGGTAAACTGTCTCGCTGGTGTGGCTCAGTGGTTGAGTGTCTAACCATGCACCAGGAGGGCACAATTTGATTTTGGTCAGGGCACATGCCCAGATTGCTGGCTGGATCCCCAGTGGGGGTTGTGCAGAAGGTGGCTGATTGATGATTCTCTCTCATCATTGATGTTTCTGTCTTTCCCTCTCCCTTCCTCTCTGAAATCATTAAAAATGTATATTAAAAATTAAAATATTTTAAAAATGAAAACATATTTTTTTTAAAAAGTAAACTCACAAGCCTTAAAGAGTAAGAAGAGAGAAAAGTTGTACAAACTCACAGAGAGATAATTAGCTGTGGAAAGCTATTATTTAGAAGCTCTCAGATTTAATCAAAGGAGACCTATCCCTGCATCTACCACTGGGAGGAAAAAAGGGAAATAAAAGCCTCAAGTTCACTTTTTTCCTTCTCTCAAGTTCTCTATTGGTTGAGTCAAGTGAATTCCAAAAGGTAAGAGAACTCATTTATAGTAGTTCCCATAAGTCAGGCACAGAGGCAAGGGGCAAAAGCAATACCTTCAAGCACAAAAGGGAACTTGTATTCTAGACCAAAATCAATTATGCCTCATTCTAGGGCTTCTTATAGCTCCGTTTTCTCTCTAGCCCTCCTAACATAGTTTAACTTAGATGATGACACTAATGGGAATGTACCATATGTCAAAAATGCAATTTGGAAAAATAATACAAGAATCTTTGCATCTATGTACATTTAATATATTTTGTCTATGTTTTATGGGTGGACTAAAATTCAATATTCTCTTGAGACTACAGAAGAAAAAGAGTAGTAAAATAATAATTGGAAACTTTTCCTCTATAAAAATCATATTTTTTTTGCCTGACAGGATAATATGTGGGTGTTTACATGTATTGAAATCATATGCATTACTGAATAAGCATGTTCAACAGCTGACCATTCTCATTTGTGGCCAAGAGAATATATTTTTGTTTTGTTGTTGTTGTTTTTTAAATATATTTTTACTGATTTCAGAGAAGAAGGGGGAGAGAGAAAGAGATAGAAATATCGATGATGAGAGAGAATCATAGATCGGCTGCCTCCTGCATGCCCCACACTGGGGATCGAGCTCCCCGACCCCTGTATGTGCCTTTGACCAGAATCAATCCTGGGACCCTTAGGTCCACAGGCCTACACTATATCAACTAAGCCAAACCAGCTAGGACTTAGAGAAGTTTTTTAATAATATGCTTCTGGATAATTTAATAATCAACAAATAATTATTCCATATCTACAAAATGTAGCATGACACTGGGCGGAAGAGTATAAAAATATAACATGAAGAAATTATTAACAGAAAGTTATAGCAGAATAGTTTAGGCTAAAAGTCTATTTGAGGTTAGTAAGAACTCATTATTCTATAATGTCAATATTTCAGTGGTTTGATAGAGGAAGAAGAAAATGTTACAGCAACTATCAAGCTTTAATTGTAAATCAGTGGTCAATTGACATTTTTCGCTTTGAATTACTTTATACATATTGTTATCTCTAATACAATTTTTAATAGACAAAATGTATAAAAATAAATAAACATCAAAGGAAATATCAATGTAGTATTTTTGTTTTTACTCATACAACAGCAGTACAGAGTAGAAACTGGGAAACTGGAAACTTAAAATAAATCTGAGGTAAAAAAAATTTTTATTTTGAGTAGTGAGAGATAAAATCTTAAGTGTTCATGTTCCAGAGCACAGAAGCCAGGGGAAGCATTTGATGGCATAGAGCACTTCATAGAAAAATGGAAAAGTTAGAGGTTTTCATTAATCTATAAACTGAACAGATCCATGTGCAAAAGCTTATCTGTAATGAACTTATAATAGGAAACTATTACAGTAGTTCACAGATAAGAAAATAAATGTGCCGCAATGATAACAAGACAGGGGGAAAATAAGATAGCATGATTTAGGGCCAATCTTTAATTTAATGGAATAATTGTTATTTCTAAAAACTTTAGACTTGGGAATTAAGGTGCTTTTCCCCCACAATAGCAATTAGAATAAAATAATAAATACAACTTGTTTTGCAATAGCATTCAGGACATTTTGTGGACCGTGATACTAGAATTTAAAACATCAATGATGAGAGATAATCGTTGATTGGCTACCTCCTGCACACCCCACACTGGAATCCAGCCTGAAATTCCAGCATGTGCCCTGACTGGGAATTGAACTGTGACCTCCTGGTTCATGCTCAACCAGTGAGGGACCCATTTTCAAGTTGGTTTGCATAGCAAATAGCTCTGAGACAATAGGCAGATATACTTACTTTCCAGTAGAGTAATGATAATATCTCTCTCTGGAGCAAAGGAGGGGTTTGCTCCCTACAGGTTATAAAACATTTGGGTTCCCTTAACTCAGTGTTCCTCTCCTGTAATATAACTCACTATCCATGCAACAGTCATCTGGGCCTCTTCACATCACCCTTTGGAAATTGGAGATAGGAGGACTAGCAAAAAATGCTAATGCTATTACTATGCTATAGTGAGTGATAAACAGCCCTTAATCTCTGACCCAGGAATCAATGTCTGTTACCAGCAACCATGAAACTGTGGCTGACCAACTCGTTAGCTTGAAAGTAGGGTGACCCCTCAGACCTTCATAATTATTGGCATAATTCTAAATGAACCCATTCTTATATACTTAAACTAAAAATTATCTGTAATATTATGCTGAAGTGAAATAGTTATTGCTCTGATATTCAATGCAATGTTAATAAAACAGATATTAAGAACAAAAAAATAACTATAAGGTGAACATCAGATGTATAACTGGACTATTCTTGCATCACCAGCCAAATCAAAGTTATATAAAGAAGTCACACGAAAAATAATCTAGAAGGTTTGTGGAAGATTTCCCTGGAGAATGCCATGCTTTGACTCAAGGAAAGGATAATGGGTTACTATCTTCTTATTCGAGCCTACTGTAAATATGTGTGTGTGTGTTTTTTTTTACTTTCTTGAGAACATTTTCAGAAAGTATTTGGTTCCTGTGTGTAAGTCTGAAGTCAGTTGAGAAACTAGTAACTAACTGCCGTTTTGGCAGCGGTAGATAAGTAGTGTACTTCAGGGATTGCAGAAACAATTGCCAACTTCATAAAATGAGCCTTTCAAAAGAGGAAGCCAGACTGAATATATTTCAATTAAATATTTCCAACAAAACTTTATATTTTTGACATGTCATCCGTCTTGTTCAATAGTATATACTACCTTACATAACCACACGACACCACAACTCCAACAATAACCAACTTTCATTTGTACCTTAATTCAGTCGGGCATTAACTTCCTTTTCTCCTTCCTCCCTCCCTTCTTCCTTCTTTCCCTCTTCCTTCTATAAACTCATTTCAATCTATCTAATATTATAACATTTAACTAATTTGAATAACATTTTTATTCAAGAACTTTAATTGAACTTTTACCATGCAAAATACTCCATGCAAATGACCTATGAAAACAAAGATAACAAACAAATCCTGTTTGCAAACAGCTGATTAGGGAATCTGGGCATGTTATAAAGATTGCTTGAAATACTCAGTATAATAAGTGCTATGCCCTAGCCGGTTTGGCTCAGTGGATAGAGCATCGGCCTGCGGACTGAAGGGTCCCGGGTTCGATTCCCGGTCAAGGGCATGTACCTTGGTTGCGGGCACATCCCCAGCAGGGGGTGTGCAGGAGGCAGCTGATCGATGCTTCTCTCTCATCGATGTTTCTAACTCTCTATCCCTCTCCCTTCCTCTCTGTAAAAAATCAATAAAATATAAAAAAAAATAAGTGCTAAAATGAAACACATATTTAGTAATGAGAATGCAACAGAGAGAAGATTTGATTTCAACTGGAAGATAGGTGCTAATTTTTGAGGTGAGCTTTGTAGGCATTGGTTAGATTTCAAATGAGATTGGTGTAATAGGAGCGAAAGACGCATGAAAGAGAAAGCACAAGACCTGAGGTTGGAGGAGCTATTTGATCCTACACGGCTTATACATTTTTCATTTTACCTTTAGATCATTTCTAAAGCTTTTTTAATTGACCATTCTTTATATCTAATCTTACTTGTACCTCTTAACCTGTTTTATACTAATCCACCTACTTCATCTTCCTGAACATTTTTATATATTATTTTTATCCTCAAGACCTTAAAAGAGTGTTGCTTGAATGGTAGATATTGTATACTTTCTAGAGGGACATTTAGAACCCCACAAAATTGCATCCCTCCCTACCTTTCTAACATTACTTCCCATTATTTTCCAGCATGCATCACTGAATAAGATGGATGAGTTTGAAAGGTGAAGTGGAGATAAAAAATAAGCCAGACTGATGAAAAACAGGAGCTGTTTGAGTCAACTTCTCTCTAATGCTCTTTTAGAATTTGACTTTTTTTCAGGTTTTTCTCAGTACAACATTTCTTGATTTAAAGTGCTCTTGCCTTTTAAAATACTGGAAGAATACAATGAAATTCAATATGTATGTATCAAATTACAGTGTAATTTTTTTCCAAAATAATAATATAAATGTTCTGTTTATTGACATGTGTTGGGTCCATGGGTATGTTCAGTTTGTCAAAATGCAATAAGCTATGAAAATCTTACACTTGTCTATAAGTATATGAAACATCTATAATCCTTTTTAAAAACTACCTTCGCTGATGAAGAAAAGTACTTTTAGAAATAATTAACAGGTGTGTTGATCTTCTAAATGTTCTTATACCACAGTAAGTTAGTTTACATTGATAAGGGTTAGCTAACTAGCTTAATTAGGCAGACAGGAAGGGCGGGGGGCGGGGAGGGCTATAAGGAGGACAGAGGTATCTCTCGCCTGAGCAATTAAAACAGCCATACACCAAGGACAGAGGTATCTCTGGCCTGAGCAATTAAAGCAACCAAAAGTTAAGCAGCCCTGACCTGAGCAGCTGGGAAAGCCATAAGGGAGAACAAAGCAACTCCAACCTGAAGAGATGAGATGACCAAAGAGAAGTGCGGGTCTAGGGGCCATGGGAACTGATTACAAGGCTGACGTCCCAAGGTGGGAAAGGCACAATAAGGGAAAGTGTGGTCTCTAGGATATAAACCCTCAAGACAAAGAGAGCAGTGGCCACCCTCTTTAGGGGACTCCTCTGTCTCTCCTTGGCAAGAGAGACAGAGTCTTAGAATTAGAAATGTAGGATTAGGGTTTTAGAGGTAGTATCTGCTTGCAATAAAGTTTCTGTAATTCTCACCTACCACCTTGTGTCCATGGCTTCATTTTTCAAATCTGTCTGGACGAGAACCCGGGAAAGAAATCACCCTTGCACCCATGCACACCCAAAACAAAAACAAACAACAACAAATCAACATCAAGTTGTCAGGGCATATTTTAAAATAATTAACTCCAAAAGGGATTTAAGGTTATTTTTTATTTGATAAAATATTAAATTGTGAATTTTAATATTTTTCTAAACTTTGAGAAAATTATCCACAGTTTTTACAGTAGATTATGTGAGAATTGATTAGGAATATGGTTATAATCTTAATTTCTAACAGATAACTAAGCATACATAAAATTCCAATTGCAAAATACCATTTTAAAGACCATTTAATATTTTATTTTAAAAATAACTTTTGTGTAAAATATTGCATTTTTACATGTAAACAATAAATAAATTTCATTATCACAACAAAATAAGCATATATTATTGAAAGATATTCTTGAAAGAATACTATAATATAAACATCCAGGATTAAAACAAAACTAGGTAAACTATTACCTACTTTTGGGCACGCACTCACACGCACACACACACACACACACACACACGCTAAGATTTTATTATTTGAAACTAGAGGCCCAGAGCATGAAATTCATGCACCGGTAGGGTCCCTAGCGGCTGCCAGCTGCAGGCCAGGGCCTCCCTTCTCCCAGCTGCCTGCCACAGCCGGCCAGGAGAGGGGCCGCAGGTGGTTGGCTGGCCAGCCCCACCCCCTGGTCGAGCTCCTGGTCAAGGAGACAATTTGTATATTAGGCTTTTATTATATAGGATGGAAGAGCTATTTGTTAAAATGAACATTCTCCAGTTAGATGCATTCATGAACACAGTACCAAATATCCTCTGTGTGTATATTTCTGTATGTGTGTATAGTCTTTTTCTATGATTCAAAGATAAACTACAGACCCACATATCCAAATTTGTATTGGATGTTATCACTTACCTATCTCATATTCACGACAAATTGAACAGGTTTAGAAGTGAAGTCATCTTCCTCTTTTTTTCTTCTTCTATATACCTAATCTCAAGAAATGTCAGTACCATCTATTTGGTCAACTGATCCAAATATCTAGGAATTATCCTTATTCCCTTATATTCCTTAAAATTCACATCTAACTGGCACCTAATCCCATCAGATCTAACTCTATAAATTTACAAATATGATTTCCACCTGCCATCCCCACTGCTATTGACTCTGCTGTGTTCCAGGCTTTCATTACTTCTAATCGACATTGCAGTGACAACCTTTTGACTTGGCTGCTTGCCAACAGTCACAGCTGTTCCTTTTCAATTCATTCTCCAGGCTGTGGCAAAACCTTTTCTTTTTTTTAAATAAAAATGAAATTTTCGAAACTCCTCACTGACAGCAGAATCAAATTACATAATCTATTACTTAAAATCTCCAGTGTCCGAAGCATACAGCCTCCCTCCTTGTATCTCCAAATTCCCTTAACATTTCACTTTTCATGTTATGCTACAGTCATACCTTATAGAACTACTTTAGTGTGTGTGTGTGTGTGTGTGTGTGTGTGTGTGTGTGTGTGTGTTTGCATCTGTGTGTTGAAAGAAAGTGGCATCAACAGAGAGCTGGAAATATGAAGAAATAAAGAGAAGAGACATGGACAGTCACAAATACCAATATACCAAAATGTTACTGTAGTTTTATCTGGCTCATGATATTTCTGATGACTTTATTTATTCTTTAACATTCCCTTCTACAATGACCATGTTAGTTTTACAATTTGAAAAAAAAATATATCTATCTATCTATCTATCTATCATCTATCTATCTATCTATCTATCTATCTATATACTGCTCAAGGACTATTTTAAAACTACCTTATATTTTTCATTGTAAAGTTCAACACTTATATTTAGAGCCCACCTTTAAAATCATATGTAAAAATCAACTTTTATTATTCTGGAAATTATTATAGTCACCTACTTGTAGAACTTTGAGGTTCTTATTTTATAATTAAAGATAACTTCTCAATGAATAAACATTGCCTTTGAAATAAAATGTGTAGATTAATTATAGCTTAACATCACTTATTTATACATCTTTACAAGAGCTGAAAGATATGTTTTATCAAATATCATATTATTAGAGTCCAACCCTAGCCTATTTTGACTTATTTATGCTTTTATTCAAGGGTTTCAAGAATGTAATATTTTATTAAATGCAATATGTTTTTGCTGTGTATCATATCCTAAATAAGTGCAACATAATGTATACAGATTCACACAATAAAGGCACCAATCAAATGTAATGAAAATTCAGGATCAGTAAAGATGACATCTAGGTTATTTATTTATTTATTTAGCATTTTGTCTGGTCTTGTTTAGACTTTGATACAATTTCTAAATTGGAAGCATATCTGGGGCCAAAAATTCCCTTGGAAGTAACGAACCATAAAACAAAGTAGGGAATAATCCCAGATTCAATTTGAATTAAATTTGAGGGGAAAAAATGAAAAGTATTAGATAAGTTTATAATTGATGAAGATCAAATTATAGAGGGCTGTAATTTTAGACTAACATGCTTTCACATTATTCTATAGCACAATGTAAACCCTTCCAATATTTTCAGTATGTTGAGGACAAATTTAACATTGCATTGCAGGACGATAAAGCCCATACAACTACATAAAATAGATTGCAGGATAATGGAGCTGACTGATAATAATTACCCTAACTAATAAAAGAGTAATATGCAAATTAACCATCACTCTGCTATACCCACAAGCCCCGCCCACAAAGCCAATCAGGAGTGATTATGCAAATTAACCCCAACCAAGATGGCTGCATCCACAGAGAGCAGGAGGGAGGCTTGGGTTTCCCCAGCGACTGAGGAAGCCAAGCTTTCTGCACACCCTGGCCAACTGAAGCCTCCACTACAGGCTACAAAGTTTCAATTATAGAAGAAAGATCCCAACAGAAATGTCTGCCGTCACGGAGCAAGCAGGAGGCTTGGCTTCATTCCAGGCTACAAAGTTTCAATTGTAGAAGATAAATAAAATCCCAGATACCAGGGCCTCCTCTTGAGTCGCGGGGGGGATGGGAGGGGTGGGGGAATGGCCGGTCTGCAACTCACCACAGGCCCCTTGCCCAGGCCACCCCACACCCCAAGGGAACACCCACCCTGATCTGGGACACCCTTCAGGGCAAACCAGCCAGCCCCCACCCATGCACCAGACCTCTATCCTATCTAATAAAAGAGTAATATGCAGATTGACCATCACTCCAACACACAAGATGGCTGCCCCAATCCACATTGATCCACAAAGATCCTGCCCCCATGTGGACATAAGATGGCCACCACAAGATGGCCAGCAGGGGAGGGCAGTTGGGAGGGAACAGGCCTACAAGGGAAGGCAGTTGTGGGTGATCAGGCCAGCAGGGGAGGGCAGTTAGGGGTGACCAGGCCGGCAGAGGAGGGAAGTTGGGGGTGACCAGGCCTGCAGGGTAGGGCAGTTAGGGGCAAACAGGCTGGCAGGGGAGCAGTTAGGCATCGATCAGGCTGGCAGGGGAGTGGTTAGGGGGTGATCAGGCTGGCAGGCAGAAGCAGTTAAGGGCAATCAGTAAGGCAGGCAGGCAAGCAGTTGGGAGCCAGCAGTCCTGGATTGTGAGAGGGATGTCCGACTGCCCGTTTAGGCCCGATCCACCAGGACAGACATCCCTCAAGGGGTCCCAGATTGGAGAGGGTGCAGGCTGGGCTGAGGGACAACTTCCACCGTGCACGAATTTCATGCACCGGGCCTCTAGTTCTATGATAATAACATGAGGTAACAATATTTATTAAATGCTTACATGTATTTTATGCAATGTGCTCAAAAATACATATATCTACATCTATATCTATATCTATATCCACAAATACAAACAAACACACTGCCTGAGACACATATATCTGTTTAGTATCTATAATAATAAAAGCATAATATACTAATTAGACTGGACAGCCGAACAACCTTCCGGACGTCCTTCCAGATGACCTTCCAGACGAAGAAGGGGCTGCGAGGGCTGACTCCCTTGCACAAATGTCATGCATCGGGCCTCTGGTTATATATAACATTTGTGCACTGGCAGGAGGGGGGGTGGGTGGGGAGCCCTCAACCTGGCCTGCACCCTTTCTCAGTCTGGGAGCCCTAGGGGGATGTCCAACTGATGGCGGGAGTGGGCCTAAACTGGCAGTTGGACATCTTTAGGGCTGCCGTGGAGGCAAGAGAGGCTCCCGTCACCACCTCTGTGCTCGCCAGCCGTGAGTCCAGCTTCTGGCTGAGTGGCGCCCCCCCTGTTGGAGTGCACTGAACACCAAGGGACAGTTCCTGCATTAGCGTCTGACCCCTGGTGGTCAGTGAGTGTCATAGCCACCAGTAGTTCTGTTTTCAGTCTATTTGGATATTACCCTTTTTTATATAGAACTAGAGGCCTGGTGCACCAAATTCATGCCCAGTGGAGGGGGTGAGTCCCCTCAGCCGAGCCTGCACCATCTCCAATCCAGGACCCCTCGGGGGATGTCCGACTGGCAGTTAGACATCCCTCTCACAATCCTGGACTGCTGGCTCCTAATCGCTCACCCACGCAGCCTGCTTGTTCAGTCGTTTGGTCATCCCTCACTAACCCCACTGCTGGCCTGGTAGTAGGCAGCCATTTGTGAGGGTGTGAGGGTCAATTTGCATATTATCTCCTTATTTTATAGGATTATATAGGATATTATATATTATTTAAAACTCCCTAAGGATTACTGTATTCTCACTGGTTTTTGGATAGGGACTCTGACATAGCTGGGTTAATTACAAGTTCACACAGCAATGTTGCAACTCATTTGAGGCACGACAACAAAAATATAAATATAGATATATAGTGAAGAGAGTGAGGAAAATAATAGCCAAGCAATGTAAACCTGAGCTAGGAAAATACCCATAGGAATAGATAAGAAATAATAGATGATAGAAGTTCTAAAACTTCATTGTCGGTAGATTTAGAGAGAATGATTTTGCAAAACCAAGAGATGTTCAGGATCATTCCAAATTGTGAGGGTGTATTACATTGAGTGGCCAGATTATTATGATCTCTGAATGCATAATAATCTGGCCACTAAGTGTATATCCTATATAATAAAAGACTAATATGTAAATTGTCCCCTCGACCATGAGTTCGACCAGCAGGCAGGCTGGCCAACCGCCCATGACCCCTCCCCCTGGCCAGGCTGGCTGGACCCCATCCATGCACGAATTCATGCACCAGGCCTCTAATATATATACACACACACTGAGTGGTCAGATTATTATGCATTCAGGGATCATAATAATCTGGCCACTCAGTGTGTATGAGGCAATTAGTATACCTTTGAATATAATGTCTGTGTCAAAAATGTGGAGAGAATGAGGAGATAATTTGATGCCTGAAATCTTGAAGGAAAAAGAAATTAATATCTGGAGAATTTGTGTGTGTGTGTGTGTGTGTGTGTGTGTGTGTGTGTGTGTACAGAGACAGAAAGCATAGCCAATTTTCCGTTTTAGGTACCAAAAGAGCATCCAGGTAGTAGAGTTTTACAACATGAAACTTGAACTTAAGGAAGTGGAAGTAGATACGATTGAAAGGAAAGGAAGGATAGCTTACTATTACACAATTTAATTGAGGATGCAGAGTTATTGGGATGATAATTAAAACTAATGTAGTACTAGTATATAGGAGGGAGCACATAACAAACATTCGTGGGACAAAAACAATTAACTAAGGAATATCTGCATTTGGAGAGTGAGAGAGAGAGAGAGATAGAGGAACCTGGAAGGTGAGTCATAATACAAACATAATGAGTTAAAGGCTAAATGTTCCTAGGGGAACACACATAGCAAGAAACCTTTTAACAGCTTATAAACCATAGAAAAAAGGAAGAGGTAATACAATAACTTTAGAGATAAAGTATGAAGGAGGTTACCTTTTTTCAGTATAATACTGGGTCATGGACATGTTCTTATGGTTAACTAATGAATAAATTGGTAATGGGAATATTAAAAATGCAGACAGAAATTAAGAGCCAATTGATAGAGCAGGATCCCAGAAGACAAGAGAGTAAATGAGATTAAGAAAAGAGTTATTGTGTTTTGATTTAAGCAGAGGACCTATTCCATTTTCTAAGACAAAGGAGAGTATAAGTAAAGATATACCAGGATAAGGAGGAATGAGATGTTCCTGTTGCGTGTCATCATCAAATTAGAGAGATAGAAATTCCTGACATATGAAGAGAAAATGGGGTTGGATTATCATTGAGGGCTTATTTAAGGAAAAAATGTGTACGATGCATAATGCAAAATGTGGAAGGGAGCCTTCAGGGATGAGTTAAGATATACTACATATTTGAGTCTCATGAACTTTCTCCAGGTCTTTATCGGTATTTAACATGCATAGACCATAGTTATCACAAAGTAATCCTATCCAATAAAAGAGTAATATGCAAATTGACCATCACTCCAACACATAAGATGGCTGCCCCCATGTGGACACAAGATAGCTGCCACAAGATGGCCAGCAGGGGAGGGCAGTTGGGAGGGACCAGGCCTGCAAGGGAGGGCAGTTGGAGGCGATCAAGCCTACAGGGGAGGGCAGTTAGGGGTTACCAGGCCTGCAGGGGAGGGCAGTTAGGGGCAAACAGGCTGGCAGGGGAGTGGTTAGGGGGTGATCAGGTTGGCAGGCAGAAGTGGTTGGGGGCAATCAGGAAGGCAGGCAGGCAAGCAGTTGGGAGCCAGCAGTCCTGGATTGTGAGAGGAATGTTCAACTGTCTGCTTAGGCCCGATCCTGGGATCGGGCCTAAACAGGCAGTCGGACATCCCTTGAGGGGTCCCAGATTGGAGAGGGTGCAGGCTGGGGTGAGGGACACACATCCCCCATGCATGAATTTCATGCACCGGGCCTCTAGTAGGAATATATTTTAGGAAAGTATTTTTAAACTATCCATAGGCTGTATACTTGTTGTGTTTATAACCCTTGCATAAATAAATTTAATTTGCCATAATACCTTCATCATGTAAGAAGCTAAGGGAGGATAATATTCTGTCAATATTTGCATATATTTTTTTAACTTATTGATTCTTTCAACATGTAATCATTGAATGCATTTATCTGTGTTCACACTTTAAGCATTAAGAATGAAAAAGCAGATGTCTGACATCTTATAATGATTATAAATTTCAGCTACATGCTTGAACTCAAAAAACTCGATCTGTGCCAGATTTTACTTTAAATCTCTAAGCAAAGGCCAATATTTACAAGAGTAATTGAACTCATTTATTGATTACTTACTTGGTAATATATTTTCGGCTAATTATTCCCATTCTTTCTCTTATTTAATCCTCAGACTAATTTTATGACGCGGTACTTTTATTTTCCTCATTTTATAGATGAGGAAATCTACTTAAAGAAGTTAATTGCTCAAGATATTTTGGCTAAAGCTGGTGGAACCAAATTGAACCAAGGTCTTTGTGATTCCAAAAGTGGTATATTCCACTAGATAAATACTAAAGAAAATAAAAGGTAAGAAAAGCTAAAGAGGGGAAAAAATGAATACCTCAAAAAAAAAAAAAAGATAATATCTGAATTCAACTACATTTCTGAAACTAAATACAAATGAACAAGCAAAATGCCCTCAGATACAAAGACACTACCTGAGAAACAGAACACTTATACTTTCAGCAAAGACAAATGTTGAGCATTTGGAAGTTCAACCATCTGTTCTGACTTCATAAAAACTGCTATGTTCAATTTTAAATTAAAAAGCAAAAAGTATTCATGTATATAAAAGCCCAATATGCTGCGTCCAACCTTTTGTTCAACCAGTCGCTATGACGCGCACTGACCACGAGGGGGCAGACGCTTCCACTGGTAGGTTAGCTTGCTGCTGGGGTCCAGGTGATCGGAACTGGGCGAGATGGGCCAGACACGCCCTGGAGCCAACCTCCTATAGTCCCTCCCGGGCCTCTAAAATATTTCTTCTAATTAATATCCTTTCACTCTGCATGAATCCGTGCAGCGGGCCTCTAGTTAACCCTTTGCACTCGCTTGCTTTTTTCTCGATTCCTTTATTCTAATGCTAACCATGTCGAGTCACACTCAACATCCAAGTGCAAAAGGTTAAACATAACAGCTAACCAAGGTCATGATTCCCTTTTTTTCTCTTTTAAATTGTAATCAATATAGATCACCCCCTGCTGTTCATCTTCTGGTATTGCTCATCTGAACATAAAAGGAATTGAATATATATGCAAATACCACTATATTCATGTTCAAGATCTTCTAGAATATCGTCCTTAACCTTCTTTTGATCTGGAATCCTGTGTACGTAAAACTTTTCAAGAAGATCCGACATGTTAATCTGCTTCTAGCTATATCTGACTATTTTCACCACAACTTTCATATGTCACATTTGACTAGATTATGAAATACGAATCCATGTTCTCTTTGACACTTGTGTGTCTTTTAAGGTAGTCATAGTGAAATACAATACTTACCAGCTTTACAGTTTTAGTCAAGTAATCATTAATATTTTAATAAAGTTTTAGTCAAGTAATTTTAATAGAACTTGAAAAGCAATGAAGATGGTATTAATAATATTGTTTTCTAGTGATAAGATTGAGTGTGTAACATCCTCTAAGCCCACCCTATATATATATATATTTTTTTTAATTGGGAGCTGCAATTAAACATCTGGGGCACCATTCTTGCTCTGCAGTAGTGTTCTCCAAATAGAAATTCCAACTAGATTCCTGTCCTTGTGCCTGTCCCTAGAACAAAGGTCCACAGGATAAGGATGCTAGGCTGTTCTTCGATGTATTTCAATTACTTCAATAGTGTCTCCATGTTTATATATAGAACAGTTAAAGGTTTCTGCAAATCTAGGGTGGTGTGGGGAATCAAGTTTTTAAGAAGCAGTGCACAGTATTCTGAAGGCAAGCATATTTGAATAAGCACCTTTATATATTAGATTAAAAAACAATACTTCTGTGCTGAGCTGAACTGGAGTACAGATAAAACAATAGAGGAAAACCTAAAGAGATAGGGTAAATTTTGCTACCAAATATTAAGGGAAGAAAAGCTAATGACATAGAAAGCACCCTAATGTAGCATTATCCAATCATAAATTATAATTGCCTTTAACTCCTATTCCTATTGCCCATTATTTCTGTGTCGTTATAATTCAGTAAGAGCTGTGCCAGACTTTCTCTCCTTTATTTTTGCTACCACTTTGAGGACAATGGTAGTTAAGGTAACGTGAATGAAAAAACACAACGGACTAGCCAAAGGACAACAGCTGAAGCAGCTAGTGCCCCAGAAGAGCTTGGCTCTGAGAAAGAGAAGATTGCCAAGAATGATTAGCACGAAAGAAAACGGAATTTTCTTCATCTTAGAACAAGAGAATGCTGAGCTAGCTAGCTACACACAAGACTTCAAACAAGTGATTAAAAGTCCACATTCAATGCACAATTTTATTATTTTTGGTTCAATTATTTTTTTTAAAAAAAATTGAGGGATTATGAGTTTGAAATAATTTGTCATATAGAAGTTAGGCTGCCAAACTGATTAAGATTTTATAATGTTTTGGTCACATAGGAATTAAGTCTCCTTCCAAAAATATAAACCAAATTTGTAGGCAGCTGGAGCAGATTGGCAGGCAAGTGCCAACGTGTGTCTCTTTGTATTGTGCAATGCTGTACTTAATGCAAAGGAAAGCACAGAGCCGTCATTCTCACCATGTGCAGGATCATAAATGGTACCAGAGGGCTGAAGACTGATACAGAGATCAGCACTTTCAGGTTCTTCAAATCATCTGTCTGTTTTACCTTTTCTTTGAGAGATTTCTTAAGGTATAATCTTCAGAAATCTCTTAAGGGTTGAGGGGCATTTTAAGGTATAATCCCAGAATTCAAAACCTTTCTAAGATTAAAATGAAATACAAAGAACCCTTGAATAATAGGGCATGGCAAACTGAGTTATGACTTACAAGAAGCAAGATAGACTTTGAGTTCAGAAAGAAACTAGGAAAGACATAAAAAAAGTTTATTTGAATAAAACAAATCTTAAGAAAAAAATCAACTAAGAAATAGATAAATCATAGCTCTCAAATTTATATTTTAAAATAAACCATCATATTAAAATTAGTACTTTTTTAATAAAATGTTTGAAATAAATCCCAAATTTCAAAAGGCTGCAATAATGTTCCATTATTTTTCAAAGGGATAGATTAACTCCATTAGAAGTAATAGTACCAAATCAAATGAATGGATTAAAATTGTCATGTTTGTAAAAAATTAAAAAAGATAAAATTATGTGCATGTGTATGGAAAAATGAATTTTAAAATAAGAAGTAAATTATAAATTGAAACCTCCAAAATAATGCCAAAATCGTGCTATCTGAATACAATTTAGGCCACTGAGAAACAGGGGAAACTAACTTACACTGTAAAAGAAAGGCAGATTCTTTTGCAAACACATTTCTTACTTGAAGTAGGCGGTAGGCACATAAAACCTTGCCCAGTGGAAGTCCTGCACCTTAAACAAAGTGGTGAAGTTTTAAGAATTATTTATATTTGCCATTTACAGTTTAGAGGTTAAAGGTAGAGACCAATTTATAAAGCCCCCCCCCCCTCTCTCTCTCTCACCATCCATCCCTAGTATGTATTTTATTTAAATACTGAATTCTGAATGGGCACATGCATCATAATCTTACTAATTAGAAAAACTGTTTAAAGATTTATCTAAACATTCACTGTATACATTTCATCACTGCATGCATAAACTCAAAATCTAAATAAACTGGATTTAATAGGCACTATACTAGCTAGAATATTCCTGGGGGAAAAATGAGACTCACTGACCAAATTAGTGCAAAATACAGAGAATTCGTTACACCACATGACTGGAAGCAGGGTGGTAAAAAATTGGTTGTTTCAAAGATCTCATTAAAGTAAAAGTCTTTCAACTTTGTTAGGTATGAGCCTTAAACTGGCATTAAAATGGGTCCTTAGCACTTGGGTTCATATTCAGGACAAGTGGGGTCCAGAGAAAGAAATAAACTATTTTTTTGTTAAATTACTTTTTTGGGCAGCAAGGGATTTACCCAATTGCCCAATGCCCAACACTGAAGTGCTGTAATGCATAAAAAATAATGTTTTTGTTGTGATGTGCCTGTGTGTGTGTGTGTGTGTGTGTGTGTGTGTGTGTGTGTGTGTGTGAAAGAGAGAGAGAGAGAGAGAGAGAGAGAGAGAGAGAGAGAGAGAGAGAGAGAGAGAGAATAGATTTGTTTTGCTGAATGAGAAAACATTTCTAACAGGGAGATCTAAATGTTATTTCATGAAGTAAGGTAGTTGTACATCACCTGGAATTGATAGTGTTAAAGTTATTAATTGCAGATACTGTAGCTGATTTAAAAATATGAGAAAGGTACAGCAATCTCCTTATATTATTTTGGCATATTTTTCTTTCCTACATAATCTACTATTTATCCAGCAAATATTTATTGACTACCCATTATATACCAAACATTACAAAGACATTTACCTTTAGACATAAACTCAAGATAAAACTGTGGGTATATAAATTCCTATTTGCAATGTCTAGAAATTGAGGAAAGTGTAAAATCAACTGGAGTAAATAAAATAGTATATTTACATTTTCCTTCCTATAAAGAAACAGAAAAAAAAGCAAGTTCTACAGAAAACTACAGAGGCAGCTGAGTGTTTTAAATAGAAAACAAAAGTAATAAAAAAAGAAAAACACAAATCCACCTTAACTGGCCTCTAAAACTCTGGGTCATAGAAATTTCAACCTTATTACATGTTTTGTGAGAACTCACATTAGGCCTAATCTGAGGAAGTAAATGCTAATTTTGTCAAGTGCTTAAGAAATAAGGTTATGAAAAGGCAGAAAATAATTTACATTAATGGTCTAGATCTGAGAAAATTTCCAGACTGCTGACTCCATTGAATTGCACACTCAGCAACACACTGTAATAAGTAGCTCCCATAGCAGGCACACTGAGTCATTTTACAAAAGGCAGATGAGGAATTTGAAACCACTTTGGATTTGACATTTTTGTTGAAATTTAATTGAAAAAGTTATGGAAGTGAAGATAATGGGAGGAAGCAGTACGTAAAATCATCTTTTTCTTACTGGTGTATCACAGGGCCTTACTCATCACCTTCCTGAAGCACCATATCATTGTGATGCCCTGATGTCTTATTTGCCTCGGACAGTGGTCGGCAAACCCCGGCTCGCAGGCCACATGCAGCTCTTTGGCCCCTTGAGTGTTCTAACGCCACTTCTTCAAAATAGACCGCCCAGGCCAAAAACCGATTTCTGCGCATGGGCCACGAAGTTTCAATCGCACTGTACGTGCGCGCCCGCACGTGGTATTTTGTGGAAGAGCCACACTCAAGGGGCCAAAGAGCCGCATGTGGCTCGCGAGCCGTGGTTTGCTGACCAGTGGCCTAGAATAGCATAGATTACCGTATTTGTCCATGTATAAGACACTTTTTTTTTCCTAAAATTGTTAGACTGAAAACCGAGGGGCGTCTAATACACGGAAGTCAGTGCGGAGGGAGCCGCACTGGTGTAGCTGCCCATACCTTGTCAAACAGGCTTCCTCCAGTCACGGGCCTTATTGTTACTGATGTCAGCTGATGCCATAATTGGAGGTGGAGGTGGAGAGTGTGCAGATGCAACAGGGACTTGAGCTATTAAAGTAGCTGCATTAGATGCAACATTAGATGCAACATTCTGAGCTATTAAAGATGTCAAAAAATAGAAAGATAAATACCTATAAGTGATTGTCTTACTCTGCAAAATTCAAACTGAATGTAATCAGCTACGCCAGTGGTCGGCAAACTCATTAGTCAACAGAGCCAAATATCAACAGTACAACGATTGAAATTTCTTTTGAGAGCCAAATTTTTTAAACTTAAACTTCTTCTAACACCACTTCTTCAAAATAGACTCGCCCAGGCTGTGGTATTTTGTGGAAGAGCCACACTCAAGGGGCCAAAGAGCCGCATGTGGCTCGCGAGCTGCCGTTTGCCGACCACGGAGCTACACAAAAGAGCATGGGAATAGAGTTGCAGAGAGACAATTTGGACCTCCTCCCAATGAGTGTATGACCAGACCGTGGAGGAAACAGGGAGAACAACTCCTTAAGATGCCAAAAAAAGAGGGCCTTAACAGGAAAACCAGCAAAATGGGCAAACTTGGAGCAGAGGCTTAAGACTTGGATTATGGAGCAGCGCCAGAGTGGCTTATGTGTGTCAACCAAGCTTACTCAGAGTCAGGCAAGAATGTTTGCAAGTGAAATGAACATGGTTGACTTTACAGGAAAGGCAAAATGGCGCTTCAGTTTCATGAGGAGAGAAGGGTTGGCCATGAGAACATGAACAAAGTTAGCTCAGAAAATGCCACCAGTTTATGAGGATGATCTCACACATATAGACAGTGATTCAGAAGACAGCAGTGATACAAAAGAAGTTGAAGAAATAGTTATGTGTGGAACTAATATTGATGAAGAAGAGAGGAGTGATGCAACAGAGGCTGAATAAAGTGATATGCTGCATAATATCATAGTACTGGTATGTAAACATTATCTGCGGTAATTACTAAATAAAAAATGTGTTCTGTTTTATGTTTAAAATATTGATCTCTTAATTTGGGGTTGGAAAAGTGGGGCGGTCTTATACACGGAAAAATACAGTACTTCTCAATACATTACTAAGTTAAAGTAATGGGGCTGAAAGCAAAGATGAATGGCTCTTTTAAGATATCATCCTGGGTACACCAAGGTGTGGGTTCCATACCCCATCAAGGCACCTACAGGAGGCAACCAATGAATGCATCAATAAGCGGAACAACAGATCCATGTTTCTCTCTCTATCTCTCTCTCTAATCAATAAACATAAAATTAAGATGAAAATTTGTATTCAATGCTGTCTTGTTAGTAAAATCGTGACAGCTTGTACCATTGTTTCCTCTCTCCTTTACCTTCTAGACAGTCTCATGCTTCACTTGAATATTTATGATTAATTAGAAATGGTTTAGTAAATTACATGAAGGAACAAAATGTTATATGACAAATATTCATCAAAAGTATCAAGCTCCATTGTCTTTAAAATTAGTAAAGCTAGTCCATTATCAGTATATTCGAAATACTTTAAAAATGCTACTTTCTTGCAAGTATATATCAAAGATTCATGCATATGGAGTAAAAGGAAATAGACTAAGTAATTTGATATTTTAGCATCATTAAAATTATCTGTGGGTTGAAGGATCACACATCTAGCAAAATATATCAATTGCATTGATACTTATAATACATTTTGTAAGTATTTTACAACTGTTGTTTAAATGTAAAAACTTTTATCAATTTGAATTAACTACCACAGTATATCTTAACTATATCAGATTATATCTTAAATTCACATGTTATTTATTATATTTCAAATATTTTATATGAATGAGAATCTACTTTGAAAAACTCACAGTCAAGTGGAAAGAATTCTAAGTAAATAATTAAAATAAAGTTAGAAAATGTAATATTGGTTGCATATGCAATGTCCTTGAGGAATAAAAGGGGTAAAGTGACTAGCATCAATGTTTGGAGAGATGCAATATGCATTGAAATGTACAACTAAGAAACTATTATTCATGGAAAATTAGATGGAAAAATGAACAGTAGGTCACATGTTTTTGCATATAATTCCCCTATCCTCCAAAACATAAATATATTCCTTCTCACATTTTTTCTTTTTTTTTTCTCTCTCACATCGATGTTTCTGTTTCTTCCTTCTCACTTATAATGAAATCTACTCTAAACCTGCATTTTCTTCTATTTTTGAGTTTATAATTTTACACTGAAAGTCCAGCATAACTTTAGTTACCAGAAAAATCTAACATGAAACTTATTTTTCTAATACTAGAAACAAGAGTGTGGGTAAGATTTTAATTACTTGATAATATACTCGTGTTTCCAAGTTGAAAAGTGGTAACCAATAGCTAAATCTTCACCTTGCTTACAAGCAACGATTTATCATTTACAAGGTCATAGTAGAAAAACAGATATTGCACAGATTTAATGAAGAAAAGTGCCATAAAACAATAGGTGGTAATTATTATTAGCCTTTTCAATGGTCTGCAACTTCTAGCACATTTAAGACAAAAGGTGGGAATAATTAAAAGCATAAATTATTCTTTCAAAAGAGAGCCTTTAAAAACGATAAGAGCTTAAAGATAAGAAGTAAACACATAGACCACTAAAAGAGTATTACATTAAAAGTTAATCTCTCCTATCCCCAAACACCAGGTACTGAGTTTCTCTCTCCAGATCTAACTAATTACTACTTTCCCTTCTAAAAGTTTAGGGTAATTGTCTGACTTCAACTAGAAATAAAATCATAGAATTTCAGACCATAAAGAAACTGTAATAATCACTACCCTGCCGCCTTCTGTCAGAGAATACATGTGTTATAGAAATGTTAAATGATTTGCCCAAAGTCAGCTGCTGACAAAGCTCAGGGTTTTTCTGAATCTATCCAGTTACTTCTTACACTTGGGTGGGATCATTTTAACAATAAGAGGGATTTAAGCACATGAACAGACACCCAGCCTACTTGGTCCTTATTATCTTTCTGGACTTGAGAAATAGACTACTGCCCCAGTCAGCCTGCTTCATAGATTTATATCTACAGGAAGGATTAATGAAAATTTTAATGTGAGGATACCCGGCAGTGTAAGAAAAAAGAAAACACTTAAAGAAAGTCACTGTAATAATGATAAATTGGGTTTAAGAAATCTAGTGAGAAAACATCATAGTATCCAAGATGAAGTCCTTGGTAGTTCATCACATATAACATTTTAGCCTCTTTAGTTATAGTAATTTAAAGAGTTCCAGAAAATAGCATAACACTGAATATTATAAAAAATCAAGTGAATATGGTAACATTTGCGTTAATAGAAATACCATTGTTTTCTCAGACATCTCAACTGATAAATGATGAAACTTGATATGCAATCCCAAAGGTAATTTGAATTATTTTAGGAAGGGGCTGTATATGAATTCTGACATTCTTTAAATGTAAACTACCAAGTTGGTAAGAGATACAAGGAACATTATCTCGATGGTACACAACAAGAACCTAGTATTCCAACAACATTCATCAAAGGGCATTATAATCCTATTATAAATGGCTGACAAATTCCAAACCTTCTGAGCTATATAATCTACAAGGCAATATATATATATATATATATATATATATATATATATATATATATATATATATATATATCTTCAGCATGACTTTTTTATTCCAGAGCTCATTCACTGCCAGCCTAATTAGATACTACTATAGAAGTTCATCAGATAGAAATCTTAGTTCAAAGCAGTGCTGTGAAGGTCTAGAAGGTATAGAAGTCTCAATTTCATAGCACTTCATTTTCAATTCCTCTTGTATTAGAACATGCTAACCCAGCACTGACAGTCAGAGAGCTACATCAAGACAGTACATGATTCGGATTCAAATTAACCCTGTGACAGGTTATATCACTGTCTGGTTCAAAGCATTTGTGGGAAGAATTTGACTTCGACATTAACATAAGGTGAGGGACAGAAATGTCTTTGTTCAGAAAGAAAGCTGCTGCAATTGCATGCCTGTGTATTAACAGGAACTACATTATAAATACTGAAAGTGCTGAGTTCTCATTTGGTGAGACAATAGACTCTAAATAACATTGGCTTTCTATTATTTGCATTTAAGTGTTGGTTCTGACATTTTTTTAGCTATTTGATCAATTGACATATTTTCAATCATTCTTAGTCTAAGTTTCTTTATGTGCAAAGTACAGGTGATCATGGTACAAAAAGCCCAGTACAGGTTAACTATTATGAAAAGATGTTAAACAATTTCAAGTAAAAGAAGAACCATTGCTTCTATTCAGAACTTATTTGTTTGTTAATTTACCTACATTGATTTATGTATGTACTATGTATTTATTCATTCATTTATTTATTTACTAGAGGCCAGGTGCACGAATTCGTGCTTGGCTGGGGTCCAGCCGGCCTGCCCTGATTGGGGCCAATCAGGCTGGGCTGGCCAGGCAGAGGGGCTGCAGGAGGTTGGCTGGCTGGCCCTGCCCTGATCGGTGTGTGGAGGGGACAATTTGGGGCTGGGCTGGCCTTGGGAAGGGGCCATGGGTGGTTGACCGTCTGGCCCCACCCCCTGGTTGAACTCCTGGTTGAACTCCCAGTAGAACTCCTGGTTGAGGGGACAATTTGCATATTCGCCTTTTATTATATAGGATGTCTGTCTAGTCTTTAGAGAAAGGGGGAGAAAATTAAACACTATGTGCAATGAGAAAAAAATAAAGCTTCTGGTGGTTGATGAGCACTAGTTCAGTTCATTGGATATGTGTATAAAAGGTAGGAAGTCAGGTGACCAACTAATGTGTACTTGGAGAAGGACCAATCACTGGATAACATTATTTGCTGGGACATAGATTGGGCTTGAACAAGAGCGACCCTTGCTGTTTGAAAATAGAAATACACTACATTTTCTAAATAGTCATTGGATTGTACACATACTGATAGAACGCACTGTATATTACTTTTCTTACATGAAGAAAGGGTGGCCTAGAAATAAATTATATATTTGTAAATATGTTTTGCTTTTATATTGCTCCTGTATAGAAAACCATTTTAACTCATAGGTTTTCAAAACCCTATAGGTATGGCACTTAGCTGATCTCAACTCATACCACTCTCCTCTTAGTTCATTATAATCCATTATAATCATTATAATCCAGCTAAATAAACAGGTCTTTCCATTCCTCAGCCTAG
The DNA here is from genome assembly GCF_951640355.1 of Cnephaeus nilssonii. Lineage (NCBI taxonomy): Eukaryota > Metazoa > Chordata > Mammalia > Chiroptera > Vespertilionidae > Cnephaeus > Cnephaeus nilssonii. The sequence continues at coordinate 31,651,553 of NC_137087.1, read as the reverse complement.
CTTCTAAGCCTCCACACTTTTTCTATCATCTTCCCATGAAAATCATCCCTCCCCCCAAATTCCCATAATTGACTATTAATTGTCATATAATTTAACGAAATATTCTTAATTAAAAAAAAAGAAAAACTTTTCCTGATTTCACAATATAATTTTACCTTCTGTGTCCACTCAACAAGATTGTTTATTTTTCATTGTTTTTATCACTATGTGAAATGATCATATTCATACAAAACATGTTTATGATGTTTCCTTGTATTATTCACGACACTGTACACCTGCACTAGATTACAGCTGTTAAGTAAGGCTGAATTAATATACAATAGAAAGAGTGAATAAACAATAATCTCAAAGAAATGAGCAAAAGAAAAAAAAAAAGAGTCTATACTCTGTGTTATCATCAGACAAAGACCTACATTATAGATATCCTGTTTGTCATCAAGGTCCTAGATCCTTTTTCCCCAATCCTCTTCTAATTTACCATTTAGTCTTTAATCTTTAAAATTTTAATCTTTAATTTTTCAGCTGTTCCTTTTCTTTAGTGATTGAAATTCCCCTTTATTATCTGTGTAGTCTGGTATTTCAGAGACCCTGGTATTTTTATTCTGATAATACTATTTGGGAATCTGACGGTTGTCATTATTTTTATTATTTATTACCATTTTTCAAGTTATTATGAGGCTAATGAGTTTTTGTGTTTTTTTTTAGGTATTATCAGAAATTAGTTTTTACCCACTCAACAATCCAAGCACTAATGTTCTTCAAAAGTTTCCTGATAGCATATCTTAAAAGTAGATGTGGGAAATTTGAAGACTAAAATGTGAAGAGGAAAGCAGAAATGTACTTAGGCCTGAAGGCAAGCCCTTTCTTTTTCTAACCACCTCCCAATCCCAAGTGCTAGATTCTGTTTCTTCTCTCCCCTTTCCTTCCAGTCATAATTTAAAGATTTCTCCTACCTCAATGACTAGCCTAATTTACTTCAAGTATCCCTCTCTTTTCCAATTCTTCTACTGTAGAGAGTCAAACCAAAATAATCTTCTCTAATAAAATGGTAATATGCAAATTAACCATCACTCCGCTACATAAGCCACGCCCACCAGCCAAGCCAAAACCCACCAGCCAATCAGGGCGAGTATGCAAATTAACCCCAACCAAGATGGCTACAGCCACAGAGAGCAAGGTTTACCAGGTAACAGAAGAAGCCAAGCTTTCTGCCTGCCCTTGCCAGGCCTAAGCCTCCACTCAAGCTACAAAGTTTCAATTATAGAAGGTAAACAAATTCAAACAAATGGCGGCAGAATGGAGCTTGAGAGAGCAGGCCAGGGTTGCCAGCGGCAACAGGGGAAGCAAAGCTTTCTGCACACCCTGGCCGGGCCCACCTGCTTAAGGCTACAAAGTTTCAATTGTAGAAGGCGAATTAACTGCCACAGAAATGGCTGCCGCCCCGGAGGGAACAGCAGGCTTGGCTCTGCTCGAGGCTACAAAGTTTCAATTGTAGAAGGAAAATAAATCCCAGATACCAGGGCCTCTGCTTGGGTTGCCAGGGGGCGTGGCTGGCCTGCAAACCACCACAGGCCCCTCGCTCAGGCTGCCCCATGCCCCAAGGGAACCCCACCCTGATCCGGGACACCCTTCAGGGCAAACCAGCTGGCCACAACCCGTGCACCAGGCCTCTATCTTATCTAATAAAAAAGTAATATGCAGATTGATCATCACTTCAACACACAATATAGCTGCCCCATGTGGTCAAAGATCCTGCCCCCATGTGGACACAAGATGGCCACTACAAGATGGCCAGCAGGGGAGGGCAGTTGGGAGGCACCCGGCCTGCAAGGGAGGGCAGTTGAGAGGGACCAGGCTTGCAAGGGAGGGCATTTGGAGGTGATCAACCCTGCAGGAGAGAGCAGTTAGGGGTGACCAGGCCAGAAGATGAGAGCAGTTGGAGGTGATCAACCCTGCAGGAGAGGGCAGTTAGGGGTGACCAGGCCAGCAGAGGAGGGAAGTTGGGGGCAAACAGGCTGGCAGGGGAGCAGTTAAGCATCAACCAGGCTGGCAGCGGAGTGGTTAGGGGGTGATCAGGCTGGCATGCAGAAGCGGTTAGGGGCAATCAGGAAGGCAGGCAGGCAAGCAGTTGGGAGCCAGCAGTCCTGGATTGTGAGAGAGATGTCCGACTGCCCGTTTAGGCCCGATCCCACCAGGATCGGGCCTAAACGGGCAGTCGGACATCCCTCCAGGAGTCCCAGATTGGAGAGGGTACAGGCTGGGCTGAGGGACAACCCCCCGCCGTGCACGAATTTCGTGCACCGGGCTTCTAGTAATAATAATAATAAAAAAATAAAAAGCTGTATCCCCTTGATTGCATTTATCTTCTCTTTATCTCTTTTCTTATTTTAATTCATATTTTATTATTTTTTATTATTTATTTATTTATTTATTATTTTAATATACTTTTATTGATTTCAGAGAGAAAGGGAGAGGAAGAGAGAGAGAGAAGCACAAATGATGAGAGAAAATCATTGACAGGTTGTGTCCTGCATGGCCCCCACTGGAGATCGAGCCCGCAACCTGGGCATGTGCCCTTGATCAGAATTGAACCACTACCTCCAGGTTCATAAGCTCAACCACTGAGCTACACCAGCCAAGCTGATTTTTTACTATTTAACATGTATATATATGTTTGCAACTCATTTTCTATAGATTCTTGCCCTTTATCTTTTCATTATTATATCAAGTTTCAAACATTGTATTTTATTGACTTGGATATCGTATCTCCTTTATATTAATTATACTAGAGGCCTGGTGCACGAAATTCGTGCACAGGGGTGGGGGGCTGTCCCTCAGCCCAGCCTGCACCCTCTCCAATCTGGGACCCCTCAAGGGATGTCCGACTGCCCGTTTAGGCCCGATCCTAGTGGACTACTGGCTCCCAACTGCTCGCCTGCCAGCCTGATTGATGTCTAACTGCTCCCCTGCCAGCCTGTTTGCCCCCAACTTCCCTCCTCTGCCGGCCTGGTCACCCCTAACTGCCCTCCCCTGCAGGGTTGATCGCCTCCAAATGCCCTCCCTTGCAGGCCATCTTGTGGTGGCCATCTTGTGTCCACATGGGGGCAGGATCTTTGACCACATGGGGGCAGCTATATTGTGTGTTGGAGTGATGGTCAATCTGCATATTACTATTTTATTAAATAGGATATTTTTACCTTTTGTGTTCTTTACATTTTAATAACATTTTATTTATTTGAATGTGTTAATATTTATAGAAGGTCGTTTTGAATGATGCATCCATATATAGGTATAGCTATATATCTATTCAAATGTGTGTAACTGTAATTTTGTTTCTTTAACAGTAATTTTCCTTATTCCTATTTTATTTAATTTAGTCTATTTCTTTCTTTTATATACTTCCTTGATTTTTTACAGAGAGGAAGGGAGAGGGATAGAGAGTTAGAAACATCGATCAGCTGCCTCCTGCATACCCCCCACTGGGGATGTGTCTGCAACCAAGGTACATGCCCTTGACCGGAATCAAACCTGGGACCCTTCAGTCCGCAGGCTGATGCTCCATCCACTGAGCCAAACTGGCTATGGCTTATTTAGTCTATTTCAACTTTGACCATCAATTTATCGCTCCCTCTTCTTTGTGCCAATGTATTTTATATAATGTATTTCAACATATATATTTGGACAGAAATCAAATTAGTATACATGTACATATAATATATTTATCTTCTTATTATGTATATATTTATTTTTTCAAAACTAATTTTACTAATTTTATCACATTGGGAAGGTTTTAAAATGGAGATAGTGTCTCATATTGTTTCATATGTATCTTCTAGAAAGGTCACCTCTGAGAAGCTAGTACTCATTTTGGGAAACATAAGTTTAATGTTCCTTATACCCTTTGGTAGATAGATTTAACCTCATGAAATACTTAGTCTTACACAATTTTATGATTTTCATTCTAGTTATATATGATTACATTTGTAGTAGATGCTTAACTCCTAGAACAGCCCACCTACTAGTATTAGAACATCTTGGTTGTGAAACACACGCTGAATCTGGTCCTGAATCACATAAATCTACAATAGAGGAGTTTCCAAAGCACAGTTAAATCATACCCTCTGAAATCAGGTGCTAGATCTGGAGCCAATGATTGCTTCCTGTGGCTACTGCTGCAAAGTGGTCACAAAAATATGGGAACAACTTTGGGATTTACCCAAAGTTAAAAGGCTTTTAAGAGTTAATGTGCAGGGAGTTCTGAAAGGCGTGGCTAGAGGCAAGTGGCCACAATGATAAAAGGAAACCATAGTACTTTAAAAACCTTTCTACCTACCCATATAATTGTGCAGAAACTTACTACTATACATTTTTTATAAATTTTATTGTTTAAGGTATTACAAATAGTAGTACATATGTCTCTTTTTTTTTTCCTCCCCATTGACCTCCCTCCGACCTCCTCTACCACTTGGCACTTGCCTCCCCCCCGCCCCCCACCACCCCCAGTGTCTTGAGTCTGCTGGTTGTGCTTATATGCATGCATACAAGTCCTTAGGTTGATCTCTTACCCCCCCCCCAACCCTCCCCTACCTTCCCGCTATAGTTTGACAGTCTGTTCGATGCTAAGTGAAAGAAGCCAGTCAGTGAAAGATAAATACCACATGATCTTACTCATTTATGGATAATAAAGAACATTACAAACTGTTGAACAAAAATGGACAGAGGCAAAGAAGCATCAAACAGACTACTATACATTTTGAATTGTCATTTTTTAAAAGATTTTTTTTATTTATTTTTAGAGAGGGAGGGAGGAAGAGGGAGAGAGAGAAAAACAGGGGCGTGGGAGAGAAATATCAATCGCTGCCTCCTGCAAGCCTCCTATAAGGGATCAAGCCTGCAACCCCAGTCTATGCCCTGGCTGGGTATTGAACAGGCAACCTTTCTGTTCACAAGATGATGCCTAACTAACCGAGCCACATGGGCCAGGGCCATTGTCACTTTTAATGCACATAGTTTCTGTTTTAATAATAACAGTTTCTCAAAGATGATCTTTATACATATTTCATTTTTGTGCCTGCCACTAAACTAATTCTGGGCATAGACTATCACAGGTGCCAAATTATGTGACAAAAATGAATCACAGTATACTATTATTTGAATGTTAATCCTCTATAGTTGCCTACTTAGCACTAATTCTAATAAATTAGATGCATGATATGAGGAAGGAAGGAGCCACGTGTACAATAGATGGAGTCAGTTAAAATCTAAATATCCCAAGTTACATAGAAGGGTTAGTCTATGGTATGTCTCTAATTAGCTCTGTGATGGCCTTGAGAATACTAGAAAATCTGTTTAAGTTTCAAAGTATCTTATATTTATAATAATACTGACACTAATCTTTATCTAAGAGGACTATAATGATTAAGAGGACAATGAATGTAAAATGCTTAGCTATTCACACATTAACACCTAATACATGTTGCTGGACATGCAGTGACACCTAATAAACGTTATTGAATGCTTTTGGATATAATTATAATGACATTTTATATAAATGTAAAGTAACTATTTTGAAATTATGTCTCTAATAAAGAAAAAATGGAACAATAATATTCATCATAAAGCTATTGCTCAAATTTCATTCTGTAAAGTAAATGTTGTGTGTATTTTTTAATTCAGTGGCATATAATAAAATAAAAAAGAATTGGGAAAATTAGAACAATTTATTCCTATCTTCCTTATTTCTAGTCTTCAGCTCTATTGCACATTGTATCACCATAGAGATTGATGTAATGATAAAAATAATAGAATTCCCATAAAGTGAAGCACTAATAGTCTCATCAGATTACTTGAGATATCAAGCTTTTGGGAAATTTCCTTCAAAGTGCATGGAAGTATTTATTGACATCACTACTCAAATAGCATTCTTCCTATACTGACTTGGTTTATAATATTACAAAGAGTGTGAATTTGGGATTTGAAGACTTTGAAGCCCTACTTACTATTGCCCACTTATTATCTGCATAACCTAGGGCCGTGGTCGGCTAACTGCAGCTCGTGAGCCACATGCGGCTCTTTGGCCCCTTGAGTGTGGCTCTTCCACAAAATACCACGGCCTGGGTGAGTCTATTTTGAAGAAGTGGCGTTAGAAGAAGTTTAAGTTTAAAACATTTGGCTCTCAAAAGAAATTTCAATCATTGTACTATTGATATTTGGCTCAGTTGACTAATGAGCTTGCCGACCACTGACCTAGGGTAATGCCTTAGTTGCCATACCTGTAAAATGAAATGCAAAACAAACAAAAAAATTAGTTCAGGTTTATATTCAAAGTCAAATGATCCGATTTTGTTTGTTCATTTGTTATTTTTTTCAGATTCCACATATAAGTGAAATCATATGGTATCTGTCTTTCTCTAAGTCCATTCTTTTAATTATTATGATTTAACATAGAGGTATAGATTTTTATTAAGTAAAAAGGCATATCATTAGGCAATCCTAATAATTTTCTGAATAATCCTTTCTCTAACTCAGAAAATCTGTGTGTTTATAAATACAGTTCTTTCCCCTAGTCAATTTACTCATTCTTTTAAGTGACGCCATAGTACATCTGGGCATCTGTAATTCTTCTTTCCTTTTTGTCTTGCATTTCAACTCTAAAAAAATGCCTGTCACTTGTTATGTTAATAGTGAGACTATAATTTCATAGCAACACTGATACCTCCATACAATAGAATTTTATTGTGCCATTGCTTTCTTTACCTAGAAACAAGGCAGGGAAGATTGGAGATGGGGAGAATTATTATTTTTTCTGTAAAAAAGGGTATGTGTTTGTTTCTCTCTGTGTGTTTCTTCTGAAGAGGACATATTTTTTGTATTATTAAATTTAATTGGCAGATTTGCAGAAAAACAAAGCTAACATATGTGTGTGAACATTATAAATCACATGAACAGTGTTCAAATCAACCTGTTTACTTCATTTTATAGCATTACAAGTTAAGCTCCCTATAAAACTGTCCAATTTCTACATTCACACATACTTCATAACCTGACATTCAAGTAGAAGGAATCATGCTTCTGGGACTAACAAAGATATAAGAAGATAAACAGCTGATAAAAATACCACATTTTTCACACAAAAAAGCTGTTGGCTTGAATATTCCATGTTTTGCTAGTATTGTCAGGAAGTTAGATAGTCTACATTTCATGCATTTTATATGGTGTAATTAATACATAATAAAACAAGAATAAACTGTGTTCCACATACTCACAACTATAAACCTACTATTGCCCTACCTGTATATTATTAGAGATTCTTCTTGACGCTTGACATGACACAAATACAATAATCATTAAAAAAAAAAACAACATTTAGGTGATTGGATTTGCCTTTCACAGGATTTGATGGACTGATCTTGTTTTCAGAATTAACAGATTACCTAACATCCTATAGACAAAAGCACAATCTGCCTCTACTTTTCAGCCATGATGGTGACACGTAAATAATGCGTTGGCAAGCAAACACATTCCCAATGATAATCATCCATGTGCTCACACAAACACACACAAGGCCGGAGCATACAATCTCCATCATACCTCTGAGAAAAAATTAAGTTCAGTGTTAACCCGTTAATAGGTGCTTAGTTTCCTGGAATCTGTTTCCTAAAATAGAGTCTTTTCCACTGAGTGGATACCTAATAATATGAAAATAAAGCCTACAGCTGTCAGGAGCATGTTTTTCTCCAAAGGTATTATGATCCAAAAGATGCAGGATATCAAAAGCAAATCAAGCATAATACAGTAATAAGTTTTCCCTTACTTTTGATTTGCTTCATCAAGAAAGGCTTATGATAATTTTCACACTATCAATTTATATCTGTGAAGCAGATGTAAATACAAAGACATTTTAACTGTGAATGAAAATAACAAAGGTGCCAAATAATTCTCATTTGAGACATCACAAGCAAGTGCTTATTTTTGGACAAATTATTAATAGACTCCCAAATCACTCTTACAATAGACAAACATTTTAAAACATATTTCAAGGAGGCACATTTTCCTTTATCATCACTCATCTTCCTTCATGCCAACAGCAAAACATATGGATGAAAAGTGAAAATATTCAACAAGCTAATGGGAAGGGCTGTCCACAGGAAGCTTAGCAACTGGATATGTCTATAGCTACAAATGTAAGAAATTACACAAGAATCATAATTTTAAAATATAAATGAGACTCTATCACCCTCCTGGTTTCCTGCTGCATTTAAACAAAGAGAAATTCCTCACCTAGTCCTAAAATTCCCTGTCTGGCTCTCACTCTGACCTTATCTCCTATCATCCAACTCTACCTCCTATTCATTGCCTTTTGCCACAAGGGCCTGAACTGCCCCTCAAATTGTCAAGCTTCCTTCAACTTTTCCTCTGACTAGAAGCTGAACACCTTCTCTTCTCTCCGATGTCTAGCTATCATTTCTAGCTCTGTAGTTTTGCTTTCTTCAAAAAGCCACTTTAAATATATTTTTCTTGACTTCAGAGAGGAAGGGCGAGGGAGAGAGAGATAGAAACATCAATGATGAGAGAGAATCATTAATCAGCTGCCTCTTGCACCCCCCCCCCCCCCGTTATTGGGGATCAAGCCTGCAACCCTAGCATGTGCCCTTACCGGGAATGGAACCATGACCTCCTGGTTCATAGGTCGATACTCAACCACTGAGAAACACAGGCTGGTTCTAAAGACGACTTTAAAAGTCTTCTTGATGTATCTGTTCATTTATTTATTAACTATTTCACCACTGTATTTTAGAACCCAAAAGAGCAGAGGCCATATTTTCTTACCAATGCTTCTCTGCCCAGCACATAGAAGAGATCCTAGTATTTATAAGAACTCAAAAGTATCTGTTAAATAAGTGAAAATTTTAAAATGTAAATTTTAGACTCATAAAAATTAAACTCAACACATGTTGATCAGTTTCTGTACAGTCTATACTATTTATTTTTAATTAATTATTCAGCTCTTTCCTCTCATTCCTACTCTTTAAAATTCTCTAGACTACTATCAAACATATATTGTTTCAGACTAAGAATAATTTGATCAAATCAAGGTTAAAAACAATACTATTGTGATTGTTATTTAATTTTTGTTACTATTATTGATGTATTTTTGGGGGAAAAGGTCACTTTATACATATGAATCTTATTATCCAAAAACAATATTTTTATGATTTATCAGCTTTTATTTACATTTGACAGAAAAGTTTTTAGTTTTATTTATAGGCAAATTATCACAAAATCATCATTTTGTTATATTTTAAATACATGTAAATCATATTCTTTTTTTTCTTTAGACATTTTCTTCTTAAGAGTGGTTCTTTCTTATCTGTCCTTGAATATCCCTTTCTTTTATCAGACTAGAGGTATGCCATTTTATTTTAATTTTTTAATCAAAGCACCAATTCTTGGGCAGGTGGGAGGGTGGGCAGGTCTTGCGTGAGTGGGCAGAGCGGCATGATTTCGCACACTGGGCTTCTATTCTGTGTATAACTTAAGTTGGCCCTCCACAGTTCCCCAACCACGGAACAAAAATTCAATTGTATGAGTGGACCTATCCAGTTCAAACCCTGTTGTTCAAGTGTCTAATCTACCAGCACCCAGAGAAGTACTAACAAATATATGTAGGGCTTATTAAAAGATAAGAAACCAGTCTAGCAACATCCATGCCATTCTGATCAAGTGAAAAGATGTTTCCATCTAATAAAAGCCCTCACAAAGACTTGTGTATTAGTTTTCTATTGTTGCTATAATAAGTAACCATTACCGTGTAAGCTTAAAACAATAAAACTGATTCTATTACAGTTTTGTAGAAGCCTGGTGCTATTTCACTGGGCTATAATCAAGGTGTTGAAAAGGCTGTGCTTCTTTCTGGAGGCTCTAGGGAAGAAAAATGTATTTGCTATTCTACAGGCCACCCACATTCCTTAGTTCAGTGCCCCCTTCCTCTGTGTATAAGGTCAGCAAGGGTTGTACTGGCTGGTTCGGCTCAGCAGATAGAGCATTGGCCTGCAGACTAAAGGAGCCCAGGTTCAATTCAGGTCAAGGGCATATGCCTGGTTTGCAGGCTCAATCCCCAGTAGGGGACGTGCAAGAGACAGCCGATCAATGATTCTCTCGTTTCTATTTCTCTCCCCCTCTCCCTTCCTTTCTCTCTGAAATCAATAAAAATATATTTTTAAACAAATGTCCCACAGGAAGTTCATTAAATAAATAAATAAATAAATAAATAATAAAGTCAATAAGGGCAAGTCAAATCCATTCTACACTTCACATTTCTCCTTCCTCTTCTCCTGTCATTGTATCTGTCTCTGATGGTGGCCAGGATAGGTTCTCTATTTTTAAGGACTCATGTAGGCCTCCCAGATATCCAGGATAAATCCATCATCTCATTACCTTTATCATTAGTCATACCTGCATAGTCCCTTTGACCATAAAATGTAATATATTCAATACTCCCCAAGGATTAGGACATAGATATCTTCGGGAGTCCATATGGGGTGTGTCCATAAAAGAAGCAAAGGGTCTGCACATTCTAAGCTAAGGCATGATCCGATTAGTGCATTAGGTATTCTGCTGGACTGAAAGCTAAGAATGCATCCTGCAAGGTATAGGCTTGCTTTGGATTACTGTTGAGATGACAATGGCACAGAGCAGTCAGAGTCTGCTATGGTAAGCAAGTACTGGGGAGATGAAAGCAGGTGTTGATGACTCTCAAAGGAAAAAGACATAATAAATGTTTAACCCTGCAGTGGCAAAACTAGAAGATATTGATGATTGAGCGAGAATTGTCAGTAGATCACAACAGGGTATGTGAAGCGCTGGAAATCAACAGAGTCTAGCAGTCCAGAAATATTTTGGAGTTGCAGAGAAAAATGAATAAACTCAAGGAGCAATTTTGCTTTCCATGTCTAATTTTAAAGACACAATAAAGTACATGAGTTAATTAGATTAAATTTGGGAAATAAAATATTGGTTTTTATCTATCTATATACATATAATACATATGTAAATGAGCTATTTTAGCTCACTGCAATGACACATTTCATAATTATTGCACAAATTTATTAAGTGATTTGACAGTGATTGACAAAATTGCTATAGAAACATTTAAAAATAATTTTGTATAGATGGTGATGTACAAACTGTTGTCAGATATTAAACATATTACTAGGGGTTTCCCCTTAAGTGTAGTTTGAGGACCGCCACAAAACAAAAGTAATATAAAATTGGAATATATTTATGTATAAATATATATAGATATGTGTGTGACTGTGTATACTTAAATATCCATTATATGTTTCAAGGTTACATGAGTCTATTTAGAGTGTTGAAATATAATGATAACACACATAACTTAAATAATATATCTATAGATGTATAATATATTGAACAAAAGAACTCTAATGGTTTTTCATGTCCAATTTCCCAAAGTGGTCACTTTCCATGTAGAAGTCAACTCATTAATATTCATAACAGTATAAATTTTAAATAACTATAACCCTAAAATAAGTATTTTAAAATTTGTATGCAAGCCTTAAAACATTTGTTTAGTTTGTATTTTAGAGAAATAGATATATATAGATCGGAAATTAAAAACTCTTCAATTAATAAAAAATATTTTATGCTGACTATTTATCTTCAGAATAAAGGTTAAAAATCTTAAATAAATACAGGTTAAAAATCTTAAATAAAGCTAAATCTTAAATAAAATTGAAATTTCAATTTTTCTCAAGTCTCTATGCTGTCCGCTAGTATATTTATTTACAAAGCCAAATAATCTATTTCATAAGACTTGAATGTTTAAATATTAAAATATATTATTTGCAACTAGAATCAATTGAATAAAAACTTGACCCTTGTCCACGCTGGTGTGACTCAGTTGGTAGGAGCATAGCCTCGTGAACCGAAGGTAATGAGTTGGATTCCTGGTCAGGGCACATAACCCACATTGTGGGTTCGATCCCTGGTCGGGGTGTGTGCAAGAGGCAAACAATCTCTCTCACCCTTTCTCTCTCTCTCTAAGTATCAATACTGGGGGGGAAATAAAAAAGACACCCACCTGAATCTAGTTGAAAAATAATTTTTGAAAGGACATATGAAGGCCTAAATTTCAATTCTTTTGTCACTTTATATTATTAACACTAAATTAAATTACTCTAATTACCTTAGCAAGTAAAATAAAAAGGGAGAAAAATATTACTTTTTCTTCTTAATATCTACCTGAAGTAGAGTTGCCATATTGTTTTTTTCAAGTATCTAACAAAAGTTCCAATTAAAAACAAAAGAAAAAACACACCTATAATTTGAAACATGAAACTAACCACTAACTCTGAAGTCTTATTTTGTATTTCCTCGGGATTGATGATTTTCATTTAAATAAATCCTACACCTTACATATAATCCAAATAATTTATATCATTCCAAATTGAAAACAATTGGTACTCTGCTTTCCTCACTGGGTTTCTGTGCAAATAAAATGAGGGAATCTTTGGAGAAAACCATTAGAAAATACAGTTATTTTATTTCAGAGTTTTCCAACCAGAACTACAAGCAGAGCCCTGATCTATACTTCCATGGGAAAGCCTTTAGCTTATCAAGAAAAAAATGCCCCATGCTTTATACAGACATAAGTTCCTTGAAAGTATATTCATGCAAAACATAATGTTCTTATTATTGCTGGATATCTAAGAATAATAAACCTTTTTCACAATATAACTTTGTAAGTAACTGTTCAAACTTTTAATGAACTCATATCAATGGGACATTTAATAATTTAGGTCCTAACTTTACTAGAGGGTAGAATCATAAAGATGTATTTAATTGCTGCTAAAAGCATGAAAAATTATTGACTATTTTTAAAAAAATAATAATTTCTGCCAGAAAATTATGCAACTTATAATGCTGAGGTCTTCAATATTCTGAATATTTATTTAGGTTTAATTAATTTGAAGAATGTTTCCAATATGAAATATAAATGTTACAGTGAAAATGAAACTTTTAATAGCTGCCATAGAAAAAGCATTCAGCTTTTACAATTTTCCCCAGTTCCTGGAGCATTGGATATGCAACTTTAAAATATATAAAAACAAGAAGTGCAATATTCATTTCAGCAGAGGATAGAAGTTTAGGGAGAAGTTCTGCAATAACATAGTCATATGCTTTGCTTGCCGTTTAAGGAAAAGGATGGTGTCTTATGCTCCAGCATGCTCCTGAACTCCCCAAGAAGAGGACTAGCATCACAGTCTCCTTCAGATCTTGCCCTGGAGCTAAGGCTGTATTTAATACCTGAGTGAAATTGTTGTGACTGTGGGTAGCAGCTTAAGGGGCACATTAAAGTGATATAGATGCCCTTCCAATAAGCGGCAGGAGGTGAGAACTATTCACCTTCAGGGAGAGATTCTCCCATTTCATGCTCTTAGGGGGGAAAGTCTGTCTTATCCCATTATCAGCCAGCTACCTGACCTTACTCACTTCTGCACATGTATATCAACAAAAACACAATGTGGAAATCACTGAGAAGAAAACATTCAAAGAATGTAAAGAAACAAAGAGGTCAGCATTTTCCACATTATTGCAACTGTATACTGCTTGCAAAAATTCTGCATTAGATTAATTTGGAAAACACTGCATTCTCTAACCCTTTTTCTGAGAGCTAGACATTAAAATGTTAAAGGTGCTAAAGTATCTGTGGTATAAAAGCCTTTTTAACCATTTCAAATCTATTTTCCTTATTTTTTTTTTCAGCACAGTATTCTTTTATAGTGGAAACACATATCAGCATCCCACAGAGGTGCTCTCCATAGAACAATCTCTGATATAATTATACATGATGTTTCTTTTATAATATATGATATTAACTATTTCTACTATGGTCACAAATTTTTTAAATGCAATGGGTAGTTTTAAGAAATAAAACAGTATGGCAATATTCCTTAAAAAATAGTCATAGTAGGACAGGGTTTTGTAATAAAAATTTTCAAAACATTAAAACCTGCAACTATACTTTAGGTGAAAAACACACACATATACAATGACAGCTAATGATCCAATATTTTCAAGACTTTGTTAATTGCATTAAATACTGAAAAATCTCATTTGTTATGTATAATTCTAAGGAAACATTCTAGGGTGTTTTTTTTACGTGAAAAGCAGAAAGGGAACAACAACAACAACAAAAAACGATGCCTAGTTTCTCATTCTATATAGTTTGTTAATAACATTTGACCCTGTTTCCCACAGTGCTCCCATAGCAAAAGTTACAGTGCACTTTTTAAAAATGCTAATGCTATTATAGAAATCTAAAGTAAAGTAAGTTAATCCTTATGGGTAATACCTTAAGTAGATTAAGTACTCAGTGGTGTATATCTTTGGAGAGTTAAAATACAAAGGGTACAATTATTAAAACAAATATAACTTCATTTAAAATGGCAGATTAAAGTACTAAAATTCTTATTTTCCTATTTCTATGAAAGGTAACTCTAATTTAAATAAAAGGAATAGTTAAGCTATTTGTTGAATTTACTATGCAAATTAATCCACTCATTCAGAACTTTTAACAATTTATTTTACTACACGTTTTTGGGAATGGTGAGTGGCACAAACAAAATTTAATTATTAAAATTCTTATTTAATCTTTGCCTTTAATTACTTACTTTGGTTCTTAGTTTTTATTGCCCCTCCTCCTCCACCAAAAAAAAAAAAAAAAAAAAAAAAAATTGGGGAGGAATAAGAGAAATGCACAATGGACAGGCTATCTCACCACTAGGGGTCGGTGTCAGTGCATGCCAGAGCCAGCAAGCCACTGACACGATTTTAGTTTTTGAGGTTGTAATTTTGTACTAAAATATGAAAATAAAAAATATTTTATTCTAACCTTCCCCACTTTCAGGGCATTTTATGTTTAATATGACTCATCAGAGATACAATATACAACCGATAATATATATAATACTATAGGATAGGATATAATACATAATATATTGTCATATATTATCTCTAGAAAAGCACAAAGACTAAAATTTCAACATATATCACAGTATAGAATAAGTTTGTCTTAATTTTTATTGCATTGTTACTAGCTCCAAAAAAGAAATTACGAAGACAGAAATATCAAACTAGTCTTCCCTCCATATGAATACACTCCTCACACTTAATAACAATGCCTTTGACAATCACCTTTATAACCAGAGACAGTAAACCTGTCTCCTCAAGGTTCTAGAGGCACCCTATACACTAACTGAAAGGTTAAAGTCGGTGGTGCATGGGCAGCCTAAATAGCTTTCCTAGACAGTGAATAAAGAAAAAATTGATTTTTTTCAAGGGGATGGAGATATCCAAAGGGGAGGGCTATGCAGCACTGAGCCAAACGGTATTGGGTCCATGATGCCAACAAAAATATATTTAGGCCCTAACCGGTTTGGCTCAGAGGATAGAGCGTAGGCCTGTGGAAGGAAGGGTCCCAGGTTCGATTCTGGTCAAGGGCATGTACCTTGGTTGTGGGCACATCCCCAATAGGGGGTGTGCAGGAGGCAGCTGATCGATGTTTCTCTCTCATCGATGTTTCTAACACTCTATACTTCTTCCTCTCTCTCTCCCTTCCTCTCTGTAAAAAATCAATACACACACACACACACACACACACTTAGGACAGTGAAACAATAAAGGGCAGGAGAGCCTAGGCTGGGCTGCTTTGGCTCCCTGGGAAGCCGGAGAAAAGGGGCTGCTGCTGCCCACTGCTCCCCTGATGGCACGTCTCCTGGAATCCCTTGGAGGGAAGAAGGGGGGGAGGAAATGGTGCTGGCATGCTCTGCAGGTGGAAATCTTAGGACAGGTCTCAGGAAAGGGTCTTAACTTAATAGTCTGAATGGGTGGATTAATTTGCATAGTAAATTCAGCTTTCCAGGTGTGCTCTTTCAGGGTTATAGTCTCCACTGATTGGTTGGTGCCCAGACAGGGGGTCATTAGTCCAGTGGTCCTGAGGCAGCCATAGCATCACTGGATTGGTTTTGCTGCTTTTCTGGGCCCGGAGCTAAAATATAACTGAAGCCCAGATGTTATCTTCAGAGGGAAAAAAGATCTGGGGGTCTATACTGCCTGACCAGTGATAGGAAAGATCAGGAGTCCAAACTGATGTGCTAGGGGAGGATTGGTTTACCCTGAGGGTAACATTCTTGTTTTCCCAGTTTTGCCCCTTGCTAGGCATTCAGGGATCTCTGCTCTGGTGATTTTCTGTACCCGGTCCATTGTCCTTGCTCTGCTCGTGTCTGTACAACATATTTTTTTTTTAAGAAAGGTTGTGAGAATTCACTTAGTTTTTATAGAAACTGGAAGAAAACATCCCTATTCTTTAAGGCAGTTTAATATGTTACAATCAGGGATATTTTAAATTCCAAATATGAATTCTAAACCAATAATGAATGAAAAATATCTATATTATATTTAAACAAGCTTATTAGTAGTAGTAATAGTACTATTAGTAGTAAGAAAATAAATGTTAAGAAATTAGTAGCAGTATTTTAAATTAACTGCCTGTTTCACCATAGAAGAAAATGGTTCAAGAAGGGCTTAACTGACTTGAGAAGAAAACAAACCAATTATAAAATGCACATTTCAATGCACCAGTAAAAAAATCTATACCAAGGACTTATTTTAGGAAGTATGTTTATTGGGCTGTGAATTTATACATGCCCACAGTCTATTTACACTTAGCTAGGTACTGGAAAAAGCATTCTCTTCCTCAATGCAGATTTTTTTTACTGATAATATAGTATATGTCTTAATGTAGATAAATATAAATTTAAAATAATGGCAAAGCATTCTTTAGATATGAGATGCTATTAATAATTGCAATCTTGCACTGAGATAACACAATGAGGAGAAACTGGTACCAAAGGAAATGCTGCTGAACAAAAATTTATTTTATATATTATGCAAATATAAAATATTAAATGTTCTAACATCTTCAACTATAGTGGAAATAGTGTTTAGTATACATTACAGTTAAGACTGCCAGATTTAGCAAATAAAAATGTTAATACTGGAGATATATTTATACTGAAAAACTTTGTTTTTTATCTAAAATTTAAATTCAGTTGGGCATCTATATTTTATCTGGTGATTCTAGCTACAGTATAATGCATGGAAAATTGTAAGCTGATTACATTTTTTTGTTTGTTTTACATTTCACCAAATAACCAAATAAGAAGGCTTTGTGATGATAGCAGAAAACACTAAAAAATAAAATTAGCATTGGCAAGAGGAAATAAGTATGTTTTATGTTAGAGTTAACAATGTTTTTTTATTTATATAAGCCATATACATATGGCTTATACACACACACACACACACACACACACACACACAAGCTGTAACATACTTCAGTGTTTTTAGTGTCTCTGGAGATATTTTACCATTGGGAATCTTCCCAATACTAAAGTCATGTGACTCTTTGATTTAAAAAAAAACAAAAACCTCTTGGAATTGCATCTATAAAACAACCATAGGATGACCAGATAAAATTTTCCATCCTGTCTAAAGAATGCCAGTGACAAAAACAAACAACTAAAATAAACAAACAAAAAACCTCCATCAAATGGAGAAAAAAATGTTGACTCCCAACATCTCTTAGAGTTAAGTGTATTTTCTTAACTAAAACAAATTTTTCTGAATTCTACTAATTGGCTTTAGTTTAGCTATTTGGGTGTATTCTTGTTACATTCAGCAAGTAAAATTTTAAAACTTACTTGTTTTTAATATTTTGCCTTTCAGTCTAGTACTTAAAAAAATATAAATTCCATGATATTAGCAAACGTTCAGCATCTGTTTAATCTGTACTTGGAAATACAATGACTATTTCAACCCACAGCCCATTTATCCCAAGTGAAAATGCTAGTATTCTATCACAGAATAATATACATCTCATTACTGTTACTCTAAAAATTGAGCAATTAGTTGATCTGATACAAGGGATGAGTAAACTCTTCATTGTCATATATTTCTTAGAAGAAAAATAAAACAATTAACAACTAGTGTGTAAAGTTTTATTATGTGCCCAATACTATGATAAATAATACAATGAACCACTATATTAGTCTATACACAGTCTAGATATAAGATGTGCATATTGACAGTATATGCAGTTTAATTCAAATAACAACACTATGAGGTGGTGTTTTTTAAGTTGTCATGTTTGATAGGAAACTAAAGCCTAAAAGGTGAGTAACCTAAATTCCAGTGAGTAACATAACTGGGATTCAGGGGAGCTGGGATATAAAACTGGGTCCTAAAGCTCTAGGTGCAGAGCCCAACATGGAACCATTAAACTGTAAAGCAAAGCTCATGCTGAGATCAAGTGATGTGGCAGCCTCTGAGTGGTTCATCCTCTCCAGTGTGATTTTTTTTAGTGAGAAAAAATAATATTCCATAAACTAAGTGATAGATAACAAAGGACATGTTTTTTTAGAGTACACTGCCACAAAGTCACTTTTCTGTAATGGACAAGCCAAAGACCATTTAAGAGGCCACTTTTCAGAAGAAATGGAGAGTCAGAAAAACAAAAATGAGATACAGCAGGATGCTGAAGAGCTAGCTACATCTGAAATTTTTCCACTGAACTTTATCCTGAATGGAAAATTGATGTTTTTGAACACTTTGTGGTTGAGATAGGGATGGTCTCTATTTTAAAAACTAACCTCCATTATTTACAGAGCAATGGAATTCTTGGTAATATGTGTACTAGCAACATCCTAGATATGATATGCGTGTTCAACATCATTCTCAGAAGGAGAACAAGAGGATGGAAGAAGAGAAGGAAGTGCCAAGAAAAGTATAGAGGCATTGTCTGGTCACTCATGACAGAGGATTTTACACAGAACTGTGAGAAAAATATTTACATATTTTTTATACATGGGTTATACTGATACTATCTCTGCAGAATTATTTAATACTAGAGGCCTGGTGCATGACATTTGTGCACTGGGGGGTGGGGTGGGGGGTCCACTCAGCCCGGCCTGCGCCCTCTCACAGTACAGGACCCCTCGGGAGATGTCTGACCACTGGCTTAGGCCTGCTTTCCTAGTGCTCCCTTCACCTCTGCTGCACTTGCCAGCTATGAGCCCAGCTTCTGGCTGAGAAACGCTCCTCCTGTGGGAATGCACTGACCGCCAGAGGGCAACTCCTGTGTTGAGCATCTTCCCCCTGGTGGTCAGTGCACGTCATAGCGACCAGTTGTTCCACCATTCAGTCGATTTGCATATTAGAGTTTTATCATATAGTATGCATATAGGATATGTTGTAAACTAAGAATGGCTTAAATAACTAATTTAAACCTCATGAAAACCTGAAGAAGATAGTATTATACTCTTCATCTTCAGATGAAGAAGTTGGAACAATTAGAATTTATGCTGTTAAGTGGCAGAACCAGATTCAACCTCAAGAATTCTTTACAGCTTTTTTATTGTCTTCTCCTATGCAAAGACATGCCATAAATTGCCATTCATTCATTGTTATGGCTTCCTCATATTCCAGATTCATGATTTTTCAAAACACATACAAGTGGAAATGGTTATTATGTTTATTATTCCTACAATTGCAGAAATTTGGGGAAACATGGAAAAAATTGGGCTTGTTTATCAAAAGCAGCTGCTACGACAATACAATTACTTTAAAAAATGAACTATTCAGGTAGTGTCATAGGAAAATAATGAATTAATGAATTTTAATTGTACAATATGTCTCATCCCTGGGTGAATTATTACTACAATGTATTAATCATCTGATACAAAGTGTTTCAATCACAACAGGCATCAACTTTTGAGGGACATATTGTGGTATTCTCCCATCTAAGTACTAACCAGGCCGGACCCTGTTTAGCTCCCAAGATCAGGCACATTCAGGGCAGAATGGCTTTAGACTGGGGTTTTCTTGTCACTACATTACAATAAGTAAAATTTAGAATACCTCCTACTTATATGTCCTGGTACATTAATTTTGTATAACAGAACCATGTCCACAATATACATAAATTAGTTTGCTTATAGTGAAAATTTTAGTCCATGAGAAAAGTTGCTTTTCAACCAATAAAATAAAGTGGGGAGCAAAACTAATAAACTAGACTGCCAAAACAAAACAAACAAAAAAACCCCCAGCTCAGATGATTATTGTCTTTCTCATTATCAACTTTCTTCAGTTACTCAAAGCAGTGAGTGTACCCAGTTCCCTTCAGAAACAAATCATAAGTGAAATGTACACCAAATAGTAAAGATAAAATTCACACTCCTCAATTTACAACCCCTTAGAAAAATATCTGCTGTCCTTAATGACTTACAACAGGCAAGGAGCACAGGTTCAATACAATTTCTTTAAAAAATGTTATCTCTCTCTCTCTCTCTCTCTCTCTCTCTCTCTCTCTCTCTCCTTTTCTCTCTGGAAGCATGCCCTTGGGTGAGGGGGAAAAAAAAAATGGAAAAAAAAAGACATGGGAAAAACTAGTCTCCAAATCCCCAAGCTAATATATTAATACTTTTAAAAAGCAAGGGAGAATTATTAGCATGGCAAAGGACTTTAATGGTCCCTCATTTGCATTCTCTCCTTCGGTGTAGAAAGAGAAGACCTTGAGTTTTATCGGAGCAGAGAGCTACCCAGCGAGGGTGTGTTATTTTCCAGCCCCTTTGTAGTAGGTAAGGCAATAAGACTGAGTCAGGCCAATCTGGCATGAAAGAAAGCAACAGTGAAACAGTGTCTAGGTCACGTCCTTCAAATCCATGCTTGGGTGTCTTCTTTCTCCTTCCCATGAGCTAATGAGCTCGCTGTTCTCACTATGGATGCCACAAATCTAGGATATGGAGGAGCTATGGGATTCAAGGAATCTGGATCTTTCAATGTCCTCAGGGAACAAAGCTTATCCCACTTGCCTTAGACTACTGACCTCTGAGCCATTTTAGAAGAAAGAAATAAACTTAGATATTATTTATACCCTTAAAATCATGAACCTCTGTTAAAACAATTTATCATGTACCATAACTGATAAACAACAAAAAATATGGTTAGATATTCAAATTCTGACGCACAAAATAAATATTAAATTTAGAAGACTTAGTCACAAACTATCATAATGAAAGTTAATGTTGTTACATCAATAATATGCATTTTTTTAGTGTTCAATTGAAAAATGTCGAAAAACAAATTTAATTTTATGTAGAACACCTCACCTAAATTTCTGCAAGTGAGAAATGCTCTACTTGAACTATTTGTTGTTTTCCTTTTATTTTTATAAACGTATAAAACAGATTCATTTTCAAATTAATTCCAAAACTGCCTTGCTTTTTTAAAATTAATTTGAAAAAGTGCCTGTATCTAAATCACTATTTGCCCTAAAGTAAAAGGCGCTCTTAGAAAACAAGGATCTTAAAGCAAGAAATACTCATAGAAGAAAAGATCTTCAAAACGGAAAGAAATCTATGCAGCTTTCTAGAGAAAGAGCTCCCTGCTACTTCATTAAATATTTACTTTTCACATATACAGCAGTAGTTGGAAGCATTCAGCCTTGGAACAACATGCATAAAAACATAGGATGTATTAGACTCTGTGTTTTCACTGTATATTGCAACGGAATCATTTGAAATTCTTCCTTGGTCTGATATTGGTACTCGCCTGAAGCTACTTAATGGGTTGCATAACCCAGGTATCAGCAAGGGGGGACATGCTCCTGGAAGAGCTAGTTAAAGTGAGTTTGAAAAACCAACCTGATGGTTTTGTACAAAGCCTTCCCCACAATCTACTTGTTTCTAGGGACATATAATACTGAGCCTAATCTGCTTCTATGACTTAATCTTCCACCTGCCATTGTCACCATAACAGGAATCTCAGCCCTTTTTTCCAGTTTTCAAAAGAAATCCAATTATATATTATTTTTAGTTTTATCACATTTTTTAAAGAGTTGTGGGAACATAAATAAAATAGATCACATAGCATACTAAATGGCTTAACACCGCTACTGCATTATCCCTTTAACCTCAAGTATATGCAGGGCAGCATAACTTTCACTAGCTCTCAGATACAATACCCTAACCTCTTCCCTGTTTAAATATAAGTAGGGTAAGTTGCAATCTTAAAGGTTTTATTGGTCAGGACCAGTGATTTTAATCAGAGGATAAGCAAAACTTATAAACTAGGTGAATAAATTAAAGAAATAATGGTAAGCCAAAATATAACCAGGTGACCTAGATATGTGGATAAAAAATAATGACTTACATATTAATACTTTACTTAATAAAAAATAACCCTTAGCTATCCTGGATTCAGTAGCTAAAATATATTAATACTAGAGGCCCGGTGAATGGATTCGTGCACCAGTGGGGTCCCTCGACCTGGCCTGCGTCCTCTCGCAATCCAGGACCCCTCAGGAGATGTCAGATAGTCGGTTTCAGCCCGATCCCTGTAGGCCTGATCCAGACAGGAGGGAGCCCAATCCTGTGTATTGAGTGTCTGTCCCTGGTGGTCATTGTGCATCATAGAGACTGGTAGACTGGTCTTTCGGTTGCCTAGGCTTAGATAGATAGATAGATAGATAGATAGATAGATAGATAGATAGATATAGATATAGATTCTTTACAATAAGTACAGTATGTTATTTACTTATTTGAATTTTTTGTTTGCTCATTCAACTCAATCATATTTCCATGTCATTTTTAAATATATTTTTATTGATTTCAGAGAGGAAGGGAGAGGGAGAGAGAGAGAGAGAAACATGAATGATGAGAAAGAATCATTAATTGGCTGCTTCCTACACGCCCCCTACTAGGGATCGAGCCTGCAACCCAGTCATGTGCCCCTGACCAGAATCAAACACAGTACCCTTCAGTCCACAGGCTGACGCTCTATCCACTGAGCCAAACCAACTAGGGCTCAATGTAATTTTTGATTCCCAAATTTCCTTTCTCTTCTAATCCCTGACTTTTCTTATGCTTTTATAAATCTGTGTGTATGCTGCAAAGATTCAGTGCCCAAAGTTCAGGGAAAAGATGGAGATGAATGTATCAAGAGAAGGTAACAGTCAGGGTGATTATAAAAAAAAAAAGAACTGGATGTTGGACAAAGAAAGACATTACAGGCCAAATACACGCTGTAGTAATTCTGCTGCTAGGATGTCAGATAGAGTAAATGCTCTGTCTAGCTGTCACAATAGACCCATGGAAAAGGGAAATGCAGGGTCTCCTTTATTTAATATAAAACCATTATTGTTATTGTGATGAATCTACAGAGCACCCAGTCTTCTACTGTATATAATAAAACCTACAAACCTGCAATAAGTCCTACAAACTTTATCAGTATCTGCAGTATTCTTTCAACAGGCAAAGCACTATTAGCATCTATCTTTCAACGGAAATACCCAATGTTACACTCTACAAGCCAAAGAAAAACAAGGGTCCTTGCAGTCATAGACCAATTACTGTGGCTTAGAGGTACAATTTTCCGGCTGCAAAAAAGCAAAGTCCTATCATTCCCAGGTGGTGTGAACAGTTTGTCCAATTGCATTCTGGCAGTGTCCTCATTTGAGCCTTGAACGTCCTGAGGGAAACAAAACAGTCATTCCCACTATTTAGATTCACGAATCAGTCTGAAACTAACATCAGTACCTGACACTAGAAAGGGTTTCAAGGGAGATAAAGGAGCTAATTTGTGAAGGCTCTGTAAAGCAACAGAATCTGACAAATAGGGAGAAACAAACGAAAACAGGGCATCAACAGACGAAGTCATGAAACACCATAGCAGGGTGCCATACATGGACTGCTGTGCAGAGGTCAATTTTTACTTTTTGTCTCATAAGGTAGATGAGTGTTTAGCTGAATTGAGCTCTCAGAAGGAACAACATCACTTTATAGTAGATTTCCCCAGTGTTTCCTCAAGCTGAGGGGGGAGGGGGAAGAAAAAAAATTCTTGAGGAGTTTCCTTCAGTTATGCAAATATAGGCCTTGTGAAGTCCTTTTATCTGAAAGAAGGCTATAACAAATTCTGATGTTCAAGTACCTCTTACCAAATGGAGATGGTTAATAAGAGAAAATTAATTAAAATTATAACCTTCTGGAAACGAAAAGACTAATACCCTGGCTCCCATTCTCTGAGATTAGAAGTTGGGGAACACTGTCAGATAGGCATGCATTGTCTTACCCAAGACCAGAGCACAGAGAAACTAGAGCAGGATTAGCGACAGGGCTGATTCAAGGATGAAAATTCCAAATAGAAAAAGTTTAAATGGAAAAAAAAAAAGTATTCTATTTTTTCCCCATCACCATTTATCTTCCCTCTACCCTCCTCCACCTCAACCCCACTCCCCACCTCTGGGAAGTCAGTACACTGTTGTTCCTGTCCATGAGTTGTTCCTGCCCATGAGTTTCTCTCTCTTTTTTCCTTTTTTGTTACTCAATCCCTGGACATGTGCTCAGGTGCAACACATAGATATTTGGGTTTAATTAAGTAGGTAAGGAATTTTTCCAGATGTATGTTGTAGGAAAATAGTCAGATGTTTTCAAAACAGATGTTTTAATTATCGGTGAAAATCTTAAGTAAGGAGAGAGGTGAGAGCATGATGGGGATTATTGAGAGTAAAATATAATTGGATAAATTATTTCAAGGTCCCCCAAAAATGCTGAATTTCAATATTAAAATAAGTATAGACCTGAAAGTTGAAGGGCACTATATATGACTGAGTAGATAGCACAGGAATAAGAATAAATACTATTTGAATTGTTAAGATCAATTGATAGATGTATCATCTAAGGAATCCCCAAAAAATCAAGGATAGAAAAAAAATGGTGAAAATGAAGGGAGTGTGTCACATGCTAAAATTATCCATGAATTAATGGAATCACAGGGGTTTGGTGGATGATAACAATAAGGGTATTGGTAGCTGAACAAATGCCAAGGAATGAAAATAGAAACTATTGTTCTTGGGAGAGAATAGGTGACAAATACACATACATACACAATTAAATATGCTCAGACGCAGAAAAAAAATCAACTTACAGAAAACTATCCTAAGAAAATATCCAGAAAAATGCATAAAGGTACACTTAAATGTTCATCAAGAATAAAATAATGAAACAAACTCTGAGGAAAACAATGATCTTGTATACCTAAAATTTATATACTGGTTGAGGAGATAGACTATTTACACAATAAATATGCAATGCTATGTGATATACAATAAACATAAGGTACATTCCTGGCTATGCATTGGAGTTACTGGTGACATTTTTTAAATTAAATCTATTCAATCAGCTTCCTATATCAATTGATTTGGCATGTCTGCATTGACCCTGGATAATTCTGTCATTTGAATGTGCAGCTCAGTGGAGTCTGATGCAAGTAAGGGTTATGGACCCTTGCAATGTATTTGTTATAAAGAAAAACCAAGCAGGATGGGGAAGGTAAAGAGGAGTTGGGGTTAATGTGGATAGGAATGTGTGTTATGTCAGGCAGGTCAAGGAGACATAAAATTTAAAGAGAATGATGAAAGGATATGCATGAGCCAATCATGTTCATATCTGGGGAGGAGCCCTCAAGGCCTAAGGAATAGTTAAAGCAAAAGCTCCAACACAAAGGCTGCTAGAAATATTTGAGAAAGAGCAAGGAGGACATATGAGAGTAAGTCGGGTGAAAAGGTACTGCTTAGTACTCAAGAGCACAGTTTCTGGAAAATGCCTGTCTGGTGTGAAAGCCCAGCTTGGTCGGCTTGTAGCAACATAATGCTGTGAAAATAACATCTTTGTGACTTATCATCCTCATATGCAAGGTGGACATAATAAAAGTACCTAAATCTTTGGGAAATTGTGAGGATTGAATTCACATCTTACACTTTAAACACAAACATTGTATATGCTCTCAATGAGAATTACCATAATTAATAACCAAGAGTCAGACTCTGAAGGGTCTTCTAGAATGCGGGAAGATGGTTTTTCACAGAGGTACCTTCATAGTTCAATGAAAATCTGACAATATAGAGAGTCCCCTATGTTCAGTAGGTTTCTAATATCAAGCTTTAAAAACCTTAAAGTAAGGTAACAGTAGTGTGTCAAAAAACAACAACAAAAACTGTTTGAAAAAAAAACTTTTCAAATGGGTTTCATTTTAATTGGTTAAAATTATTACAATACAAGTATTTTAGGAATTAAAGTCATTAAATGTATCATTCTTCAAATTGCCAAAATCATAAAAGTCAAATAAGTATTATATCTAATTTAATATGTAATATATATATAATGTTGCATATATGTATGTAAAATCACATATATACATATATACACACATGATAAGCCATACCTAGGCACTTCTGGAGATAAATTTTAAAAAACACTTACTATTATTTTCAAATATATTATACTAACTCTAGAACACCATTTTGTATGGTTCAGATTAGTGGAAAAAAAATAGACTTAATCTTGGTGGGAGAGGAAGTGAAATGATTACAAAAAAAACCTTAACTGAGTTCTAAAGAAAGATTTAATATGGACCAGCCTGAGTGAATTCAACTCCACAAAGAAAACTCATACTTTCTCTTTCAAAGACAGTTGTGGTAAAGTTAATTTATAACACAATTATCTTCTTTGTTAATTAAATTTTTAAAAATCACCCAAAAGTCCCTAGTTTACATTAGGGTTCACTATGGACATTGTACATTCTATTGTTTGCATAAAAGTATAATGACATGAACCACTACCATAATATCATACAGAATAGTTGCACTGCCCTAAAAATCCTCAGTGCTTTGCTTTTTCATTCCCCCTCCTCCCTAACCCCTGGCAACCACTCATCTTTTTATTGTCACTATAGTTTGGCTTTTCCAAAGTGTTCCATAGTTGGAGTGATACAGTTTGTAGCCTTTCCAGAGTGGCTTTTTTTTTTTCACTTAATAATAAATATTTAAGGTTTCTGAATACCTTTTCCTGGCTTGATAACCTGTTATCAATGACTGTTACTACATTTTATAGATGTACCAAGGTTTATTTGTCCATTCACCCAGAGAAGTACATCTTGGTTGCCTCTAAGTTTGAACAATAGTTAATGAAGCAGCTATAAAACATCCATTTGTAGGTTTTTGCATGGACACAAGCTTTTAACTCCTTTAGGTAAATTCCAAAGAGCAAACTTGCTTGATAGTAAGTCTAACTGAATTTTTATCCTGTTTCCAAAACATCCAAATGGTGGCCTATTATTTTACATAATCACAAAAATGGTTTGTTGCAATACAAGTTTCAAAATATTGGGGGGGAAATCACTAAAACCCTTGTTGACCATAGATGAGGAGCTGAAGGGCCATCAGAAGAAACCTCATTTTGCTCTCTGTAAAAAAAGTAATCCATACCATTGGCTAGTGTAAGACAGTAGTAGTGTTATAAATTTTAAAATAAATCAATCACATACTGTCTACTGACTACTGTAACAAGTACTCAGGCAGTGTCCTGCAAACCACCCTCTTACATATCCTTGCAAATCTAAAGCATTAGTTTCCACAATTTCAAACTTACACATTTCTATCATAGTTCAAAATATAAAGGCAATATTTTAAAACAAATTTTACTCAAAACAGATAGGGATTGCAAAAAAATAAACAGAAGGAACAATTGAAATATGGATCATTGTAGTATTTCATGGAAAGATTGATAGTAAATCAAAAATATATGTAAAAACATACCTATGGACATAATTTCCAGGTTACACTGAAGTAGGTAGGTATACTGAATTCTACTGATAAATAATGTTCTGAAATGTTCTAGTCATCTTCATTTTACATCATTTAATTAGATTAAGACTGTAAGCATTTACTTTCCAGAGTAAAGCCAGGAAAGTTCATGCTGTCTGGGAAGACACTAAAAGATTCTTTTAAATTTCTTAATAAGCCCTTGCTGATTTTATTGTGTCATTAGTTGTTTGGCTTTAAGTCAAATGTTGATGAGTAATATAATATATCATAAAAAACAGCTTCAGGAAAAATATGTAAAATACTCTGTGCCACTCTTA
Organism: Cnephaeus nilssonii; assembly: GCF_951640355.1. Taxonomy (NCBI): domain Eukaryota; kingdom Metazoa; phylum Chordata; class Mammalia; order Chiroptera; family Vespertilionidae; genus Cnephaeus; species Cnephaeus nilssonii. The sequence goes on along the minus strand of NC_137087.1, from coordinate 31,623,494 downwards.
GAAGATAATTTGGTGTATGAGAAAATCATGGGCTTTGAAAACACATAGATCAGGATTAAATTGATGCTCAATTATTTACTAGCACTGTGTCCTTAAAACCTTATGCCACTGGAGTTTAAGTTTAGTTATCAATAACAGTTGTTAGAAAGATTAAATGAGGTAATGTGTAGAAAAACCACCCTGGTCAAGGTCACTGTGTCAAGATTGTCAATTATTTTCATATCAAATTCAATGGTAAATTCTCAATCTTCAATATATTTAAAGGATCAGTGACTTTTAACACAGTTGACCACTCATTCCTCTCTGAAACCTCTTCTGTATTGGGATTCTAAGATACCTATTCTCTTTGGTTCCCCCCAACTTATCTTAACACACTTTCCCTGACTTTTTATCTGGTGTTTCATCTCCCTAATCAAGGGTTTCTCTTCCATTCCCTAGCTGGAGTCACAGCTCACCCATCCTATTGCTTTAAAAACTATCTCTAGCCCTCGCCAGTTTTGCTCAATGGGTAGAGCGTCAGCCTGTGGACTGAAGGGTCCTTGGTTCCATTCCGGTCAAGGGCACATGCCTGGGTTGCGGGCTCAATCCCCAATAGGGGGCGTGCAAGAGGCAGCTGATCAATGATTCTCTCTCATCATTGATGTTTCTATCTCTCTCTCCCTCTCCCTTCCTCTCTGAAAGCAATAAAAATAAACTAACATAAAAACTGTCTCTATTCTGATGAACCCTAAATTTACATTTTTAGCCCTAACCTCTTGCCCAAACTCTAGACTCATACATATATCACACTGACTTTTACTCATATACAATTTGATGTCTAATAGATATCCAGGAGGTAACTAAAACTCAATATTGCAAAAAAAAAACAAAAAACGAATTATTGATGTTCTTCCAAAAACAGATTCCACCTGCTGCCTTACCCATCTTAGTTTTGGTCAACTTTAATCCTTCAGTTAGTTGTTCAAGGCAAAACCGGATAGCTTCTCTTGACACTTCCCCTCCCTCCCAGCCCCTGAAAACATGACATCTAACTCATCAAGAAATCCTGATAAAGCCTGTTGACGCAATCTTCAAAATTATCCCAAATCTTACCATTTCTTAGCTCCTCAAATGCTGACCTCCTATCCAACCACCATCATGGTTCCTCTGGATTTCTTCATTAACCTCCTATCAGGTTTCCCTGCCTCTGCCCTGTTCCCCTTCAGTATATTATCAACACTACAATTAAAATAATGCTTTCAAATTCACCTAAGATCATATCACTTTTCCATTATATATCCTGCAATACATCCCCATTTCCTTAAAAATGAAGACAATTTCCATGCAATGGCCTATTAATACCTACAGAATAATTTCTTCCGATCCTTTGTCTTTCCTCTACTAGTCTGGCTGCAGGGCTTCATAGCATAGAGTTTACACATTATTAGTAGTAGTCAAATCATTCTTTCAAAGGAAAAAATACTAGTGTCTGTTAAGGTTACAGAAAGCCAATATCTCAGGCTCAGTATGTTGTGCCTTTTTATTTTATTTTTTTATCAGCATGCACCTGGGATATTGTGGTGTCCTCTGTAATTAAGAATAATGTAATTCTCTTTGGTTGTTACAAAATAGTCACAAGGATGTAAAATACAGCCTAGGAAATATAGTCAACAGTATTGCAATAACTATGTATGGTGCCAGGCACTGGAAATATCAGGGGAACACTCTGTAAAGTATATGATTATCTAACTACTATGCTGTTCACCTGGAACTAATATAAATAAAATTGAAAGTAAACCATATTTGGAAAATAAAAAAAAAGAATAACATAATTTTCTAAATATGATTTGATCGTCTTTCATTCTCTGAAAAGGTAATCTAATTTAGTGGTGGTATTAACTAGGTTGCCATTTTATTATGGGTGGAAGAAGATCTCTTGGGGTGCTGCTGTGAAAAGAATTTCCCGAGGCCCCCATGGGAGGATGTTGCTGCATGGAAAGCTTTATTGATGATGTAAAATTAAGGGAGTTTCCCTCCAAGGTCCCATCTCTGTCTGTCTGGCTATGGAAGAAGTCCAATCTTGTCTTTAGCAGAACTAGGATGAACACCACTGCTGAGAATGTCCACTCTATATTAAAATCCAGTCTAGTCCAGCATCTGGCTAGCTTAGCTTGTATTCCCAGTTTCAGTCAATTGTGTGTGGGGTTCTCCAGACCATGGGCCATACGGCTATGTAAGGCCATATGGCAGGCAAGCACAGGTCACAGAGCAAGAAAGAGTAAGCGGGAACCAGAAGGCAGGAGAAAGGGAACTCTTTGTCTCAGAGATCTCAACTTTCCAAGATTCCCCGTCCTAGCCTATGATCTTTTCCCCAGGCTAGACTGGCAGACATGCGCCTTCCCTATGTCACCCCTACTTTACTGCACATGCACCCATATCCCCCTTCGTTGCATCCATTTCCCCCAGTGATCTGCAGGGAATGGACCAGTGGTTCCCTGAGACCATGAAGCTGTGGCTTCCTGGTGAAGAGGTCCCAGATGACCACGCTTACCATGTCTGGCCTCCCCTCTGCTCTCTTCCTGTTATTAATACTAATAAACTAACATTTTGTGAGAACTTTAAAACTGTTAGCTACACTCAACTCTAAGGAGTTTTCCATGACCATTCTAATGATTGAGTGACTGTTTCTGCTATGCTCATTTTTATTTTTAGACTAATCTCACTTAGAATGGAACTCATGCTGACAAGACCACAGGTAAATTTTGAAAGCTCGCAGGTGTGATGCTTATAACAAAAGTGCAAAATTTCTTAAGGAAGGCAGATTTGGCATGTTTATCAGTTACTTAGTAAGCTTAATAAGGAATATAAGCTTCTATGCATTGTGAATTAAGGGACAAGATCTTAGCTTTATTTATGTGGCCACTCCTATATAAATGCCTTCAGGAGATGTGGCCTTTATTCTTATAATAATAACAGCTCACTGTCTTGGGGAGCAAGGAAAATTCATAAGAACATGACGTCCATGCTGTTTGCTCTGCTATAAATAACAAAGCTCTTGTCTCCAAAAAAAATAAATGTACAAAATGTACAACAGTCATTTTAATATTGAGATTATATTTTATCTTCAATGTCACTTAATGTCATGATTATATTGATTTGACAATTAAGTATTTAAAAGTCAAGATAAATGATATTAGCTAAAGTCCACAATAGATAGGTTCAAAGGTTTAAAATGTGTATGAAACTGTACTTAAAAAGATGGTATTTATAATGCCTTGAGTCACATGAAATAACAAGACAATAACAATTACTTTGAAAAGACAACTAACATATTAACCATTGACTTTCATCCTTTTAGTTTTCTCCTAATTTACATTTTAAATTTGGCAATATATTATTAAAATATGCATTGTATAAATATTGGTATAGCCCTAATCAGTTTGCCCAGTGGTTAGAGCATCACCCCGTGGGCTGAAGGGTCATGGGTTTGATTCCAGTCAAAGGCATGTACCTCAGTTGCAGGATCAATCCCTGCATGCAGGGTGCATACGGGAGACGACCAATTGATGTGTCTCTCTCTCATCGATGTTTCTCTCTGTCTCTCCCCCTTCCACTCTCTCTAAAAAAAAAGAGTCAATGAAAGAAATATCCTCGGGTGAGGATTAATTATTTATATATTAGTTACAGTACCTTAGAGATTGAACAACTAGTACTATAACAACAAAGACCTATAAAGTATATAATCAGAGTTTTTAAAAAGGATATGACTCCATTTTTTATTTCTGCTGATCGCTCTCAAGCTCCACCACTCCACCTTCAATTCTGCCTTACATCTGGGAAAGCAGATATGACAACTAGGGGGCTCGCTCCTTTGGATTTGGCATTAAGTTCAAACCATGAAAACCCTGGCCCACATGCAGATAGGAATCCTTACTCCAGCCCTGCCCTAACAATAAAAGGGAAGTTGGTATCCTTTCCCTGCCCTCACACAGTGACTTTTGTTGAACCAAGCTTTGGCCTATGAAAAAAAAGTGTTTTATTGTCAGAGTTTTCCAATATCCACTAAAATAATTTCAAATGGCAATGCTAAATATCGTTGTCATTTACCTAGAAAGTTTGAAAAGTTACTCCAGTAGGAGACAGTTAAATGCTTTCTGTATTTTAATATAGATTCTGAAAATAAATGCACTTTAACTGTTAATCCACTGGATTAATTTTTGTAAGTCACTCAACATTAAGGGATAAAAATAAATGGTTATGTAAATTTTTTAAAAAATGCCTTTGAGCAAAGCTATGCTCATTAAAAGAGCCATATTCCACTTAGAGGAAGCAACTGCTCCCCATAGGAAAAAGGACTATGATTTCTTTACATCCTCCAATATTTTTTAAGATATGTCTTTTGTGGACAACAAATCCAGTTTTAATAGCATCACAGAGGCAAGCCATTATTCAAGAAGACCACATTTGACCTTTTATTGTATTCAGAGGATTGATACTTTGCACAGAAACCTAAAACTTCATGCTAAACATGAGAAATGGGCAAATGTGTTAGAGTTATGAGAATGAGATTACGGAAACAGTCTCGTTGGAAACAATCCTTGTTTCTGTAGCCCAATGTAATGCATGTGAAGAGAAACCACCTTAAAGTGATTATCTTTGCCTCTTTATCTTGGAGCCTCCTGACTGATTTGCCCTGAAACCCACCTACTTTCCATCCTTCTAACTGTTGTACTATCTTATAGAAATGAGAGGAACAAAAACTATTGAATTTCCAACTGACCTAAAGTCATCACTAGGAATAGAGAACCTTAACAATTTAGGCAGGCTTCAGAATAAATTTAAAATGTAATTTTGTTGTAGACTTTAAGAAATACAAAGGATATCTTTTCCCATGATAATTATTACTATAGATATAGATTCAGATATAGCTATAAATAGATAGCTACATGGATAGCTCCTGAAGGAGCACTTACATTAGTAGGCATTTAGTGATTACAACACCCTGGACCTGAGTATATGTGATTTGGACCCGCAAACTATGCAGCTGAAGGCAATGATAAACCAAAGCTGCATTTTTATTTTCTTCTTCATTTTCCTTCCTGTTTGTTTTACCTTGGAAACTCTATGATGAGATAGTCCAAAATAAAATATGGGACAGTGCTCTCAGATGAGACTCCCAGGTCAGAAAGCACCCAGTTACTGGAGAAGAGCTGAGAACAAGTATGAACAGCATCATTGTTATGACACAACCAGACCAACGCTGAAAGGAAGTGTAGAGGCTGAGGTGGCACAAAGGCGAAAGGAAACTTCAATGCTGCACCATATGTACAACCGGAACATGGGTGAACCAAGAAATGGAACATGTGAACTTTGCAGTGGGTGGTGTTAGTGAAAGAACATGGACTGGGATGGGCCACTCCCAGTCAGGCAACTACAGAGTGTTCTATGCTGGAAAGGCAAGAATACATGGAGTGGGTTGCGTCCTGAGGCAAGATGCAGCACAGGCAGTTAGGAGCTACAAGGCAAGGTCAGACGGAATAATATCAATCAGACTTCTAGGAAAACCTAATAACATAACCATCAATCCAGCTTATGCTCCAACTACAGAGGCTAAGAAGATGAAATTGAAAGCTCGTATGCAAGTATCCAAGAAGAAGTTCATCACACACCAAAACAAAACATGTTGATAATCACAGGTGATGGGAACGCCAAAGTGGAAAATTAAGTGAATCAAATGTAATGAGAAATATTGGAATAGGGGTTATAAATGAAGGGGGTAAGCTCTTGGATTTCTGTGACACCAGCAATCTGTACATCACAAACACATGTTTCAAACAACCGAACGGATAGATGACTGTACACGTGAACATCACCAGATATACAGAAATCAAAAACTATGCCACTGGAAGCAGGCAATGGAAAAGCTGCATTGTCACTGCCAAAACAAGACCAGAAGCAGATTGTGGTACTGACCACGAACTGTTAAAATCAAACATGACAGTGAAGCTAAAAAAGAGGACTAAAGCAATCGTAGTGCCAAAATGTAGCATAAATAACATCCCTGATGGCTTTGAAGCCCACATCAAAATTATCTGCACTGTTAAACTTAACTGACCGAGAACCAGAACAACTCTGGACTGAAACTGAAAATGCTATTATGGAAGAATGTGAAAAGATAATGCCAAAAATCAAAAGGAAAAAAAAAAATCAATATGGATGGACAGAAGAAACATTAAAACATGTTAAAGATAGGCAAGAGGTGAAAGTTAAAAGTGACAAAAAAATAGGATTAGAATCCTGAGTGCAGTTTTTCAATGACTACCATGTAGAGATAAATAAAACTATTATAATGGTCCATGTAAAGAGATAGAAGAGAGCAATAAAAAGGAAAAATAGATCTATACCAGAAGACTCAAGAAATAAAAGGGAAATTTAAACCTAGATTAAAAATGCTGAATGGCCACTAAAGAAGCACATTATCTGATCAGAAGGAAATAAAAAGAAGGTGGAAACAGTACACTAAAAATATCTATGGAAGACATGAAAGGATGGCAGAAACCTCTGGAGAAGATTCCTCTGAGGAAGAACCTGTGTCTCTAGGAAGTAAAGTGAAAGCTGCCCTTAAAATATTGAAAGAAATAAATCACCAGAGACAGATGGGATACTGATTGAGTTGTTTGAATCCAGAGACTGAATCTTTCAAAATCCTAACAAGAATCTACACTAAAAAAAGAGAAATATGCAAGTTGACTGTCACTTTGTGACACCCACCAGCCAATCAGGAGTGAGTATGCAAATTAACCCAACAAAGCTGGTGGTGGCCCCACCCCCAACCCACTCAGGGCCTCTGGGCAGCATGCATGCAGGTGCAGAGCGGCTGGGTGGGGCGGGATGCCTGCTATGAAGGGGAGGGCGGGAGGCAGAGGGAGCTACAGGAGCGGCGATCTGGCTGGAGCAAAGACTGAAGGTTCCGGCTGCAGCAAAGACTGAAGGCTCCGGCCACAGCGAAGACAGAAGGCAGCGGCCAGATCTAAGGCCTGGGTCCCGGGTGCCGGAGGAAAACTGGTGCTGGCAGCCAGGGGAAGGAAGGCCTATTGCAAGAATCTTTGTGCAATGGGCCTCTAGTATGTCAATAAATATGAAAAGCAAAACAATGGCCTACAGACTGGAAATGTTCAATAATCACCCCAATTTTTAAGAAAACCAAGGAGTGTAGTAACTATTGCACCATTGTTTTAACTTTCCATGAAATAAAGCAATGCTCAAGGTGATGGCACAAATGCTTCTTCACTATATGGAACAAGAAATGCCAGATGTTTAAGCTGGTTTCCGAAAAGGACAGAGGTACTTGAGACATAATTGTGAACATTTATTGGATACTGGAGTGCTACAAAGAATTTCGGAAGAAAGTCAATCTATGTTTTATAGAACATATAAAGCCTTTTACTACATGGATCATGAAAAACTATGGGTTGCTTAAAAGAAAAAAGGGGGAAAAAGGACTTGGCCATCCTAATGTGCAATGTGTAATGCAGAGAGGAAGACACTGTCAGGACAGAATATGGAGAGACAGATGGTTTCCTAAAGGCAAATGTGTCAGAAAAGGATGCATTATATTTCCCTACTTGTTTAATCTGTATGCAGAACATATACAAAAAACTGGGCTAGACTCAGAAGAGGCATGAAAATTGATGGAAGAAATGGGCAAATGATATCAGAGTACTGGCAGAAAAGTAGCAATAATTTGAAACATCTTCTGATGAAAGTGGAAGAAGAAAGTGAAAAAGCTGGACTGTATTCGAACATCAGGACAAAAATCAAGAAGACAAAACTATAAGCGAAATGCACAACTTTAATACAGACAATGAAGAAAACAAAATTATGAACGGTTTTGCTTACCTTATTCTGTCATCAATTCAATTGGAGACTGCAGTCAAGAAATCAAGAGAAGGCTGAGACCCAGAAGGACAGCAACAGAAGAATTAGGAAAGATAACCAAGAGCAAAGATGAGTCACTGGAGACCAAGATCAAGATCATACACACCCTCATATTCTCCATGACTATATAGGTATCTGAAAGTTGGATAGTGAAGAAGGCTGGCATTAAAAAAATAATCCATTTGAAATATGGTATTAGAGTAGAGCTCTGCAGATATCTTGGATCACAAGAAAAACAAACAAGTGAGTCCTCGAGCAAATTAAGCTTGAAACATCACTGGAGACAAAATGACAGAACTGAAGCTGTCCTACTTCAGGCACATCATGAGAAGGCAGGGTTTTTTGGAAAAGGCAATAATGTTGTGAAAAATAGAAGACAGCAGGGAAAGATGAAGATCAAATATAAGATGGATTGCCTCCATTAAAGAAGCCATAGGCATGAATATACAGGAGCTGAGTAGGACTATTGAGGACAGGACATTGTAGCCATCACTCATCCACAGGGTCATAAGGAAGCAGAATTGACTCAGTGTCACATAACACACACACACACACACACACACACACACCTGGATAGCAATATAGATGAGTATACATGGATATTCAAGTTAAATATATGTGCATATATTCTCATCCAATTATTTTAAATGACAATAATCTATATATATAAAAGCCTAAGCAACCGTTACGCTCAATGCAGGAGCTGCACCCTAGTGGTCAATGAGCTCCCACAGCCAACCTCCCACGGCCGGCCAACCTCCTGTGGTCCCTGTGCCCCCGCCGGCCAGCCCCAGTCGCCCCGATCAGGGCAGCCGACCAGCCTCAAGTGGTACCTCCCACTGGACTGGACAAGATGGCCCCAATCGTTTCCAATGGCCGGCCAGGCTGAGTGACCACACCTGTGCACAAATTCGGGCACTGGGCCTCCAGTGTAATTATAAAGAGTTATACTTTTCCAGATATATAGATCCCATGTGTATAGTAATGTTTATATATTTGTAGATCTATGATACTTAATTTTATAATTATTTAAGTGTTGCTATGTAAATATGTCATAAAAATGTAATTTTATATTAACATCTGAGTGTTTCTAGATGTGTTCTTTATTTTGTCCATGAACAAAATAATCAGGCTTGTCATATCCAAGTATCTTATTCTATCAACACTCTGAGAAATATCTTGTCTTCTTTATGTTTGTTGCTATGCCAAATCTTTTGTGAGTATTGAAGAAGGATAAGAGATATGAGTGTGGGAGTGAACAAAGTTAGTTGAGAAGGAAGAAATGCAAAGTAAGAGTGAAAACATAGGATATATGTTTATTTAATATAAGAGAAAAGGAATGATTTAAAGATGTTGTTAGGGATGAAGTTCTACTAATATAGTATTTTATAAATATTTTTTTAAAAGAACTTAAAGTATTTCAGGTTAGTGAATAACATGGTATAGTTTGTGGTTACTGAACTTTTTCTTGACACACTTAAATTGTACAATGACTCATCCAACTATCAATACTTTCAATTAACATAATCACTTTACTTTTATAATGAGTGTTCATTTTCACCATGACTGGCGATTTATCGTGATGCTTTGGAATAAAATTAGATTGGCAAAGAGACAATGTGGAGATCACATTAGTAATAAAATTGTGTTTTTGAAGAGACTGCAGATGTAAGGGCTGTAACGTTTCAGGTAGGGAACTGTAATTACATGACATTTTTTTGAGTTCACTAACTCCATTTAGCCTACCAAATAGACCACATCATTTTCAGCTAAATATTTCTTTTTAACTCTGTCAAACCCAATTTGTTAAGGATCTAAAGTCCTAGCTGGCATGTAGGTGAGAAAATACTGGTTCAAGTCTGTTGAAATTAAATTAATTCAGAATTTTCTCAAATTCCACAAATTGAGACCCATGCCTCAAGGAACTTAATCCTTACTGATGACTTAAAGTAAAGCATATTGTTGAATTACTGACACAATTTTCACTAGGATCTAGAGAAACTGCATAGAGTTCTGTCTTAGAATTGGGAGTGTGAGCCATGGCCAGTTTGGCTCAGTGGATAGAGCGTTGGCCTGTAGACTGAAGGGTCCCAGGTTCGATTCCAGTCAAGGGCACGTACCTTGGTTGTGGGCATATCCCCAGTGGGGGGTGTGCAGGAGGCAGCTGATGGATGTTTCTCTCTCATTGATGCTTCTAACTCTCTATGCCTCTCCCTTCCTCTCTGTAAAAAATCAATAAAATATATTTTTTTTAAAAGAAGTGAGGGTGTGGGGTGTGGGGGTGGAGAGACACTTCTGTGTTGCAGATAGAAAATTCCATAGTAATGATAAGTGCATGGGCACACACATACAAGCCAGAAAACATTGCTGCATATAAGAAAATTTTCAAGTCTCCAACCAACGGCTGTCAAAGCCAAGATATCTATATTTTTCTGTGTAGGTCTCAATCATGACCTAAAAATGAATATATAGTATGAAAACTTATGAAATGATTAAAATTCTACATGGCAAATCTACTTTTGTATTGTGGATGATAATAAAAAGAAATAAATCTACCACGATATATATTCTATAAATGGAAATCATACTATTTCCTGAGACTCAAAGGCATCCATACCTTGTCTGAAAGGGAGTGATATAAAAATTGAGAATTGGTAAAAGCTATTGTCATTTTGGCTACTATGAAATCTCATTGTTAGGAAGCCCAATTAGGGCTAAGTTTAAGGTGGGGATGAATGCATCTGCAGGACAACCTCATGAGAGTTTACCAAATAGAGGGAAATAACTAAAAAACAAAACAGGACTGATGCAGTGATTCAGATATGGCTCCTGTCCTTGAATCATGCTTTTTGGAAAAGAGAGCCAGAGCCAAACTATGGTTTTGGATTAAGATGGTGCAGTACAGACCATAAGACCAATTGCTATAGTCAATGATTAATCAGTCACTATCTTTTGCAGATTCCCACTATAAATATAACAAAATCCAAATCTGTGGAATATCGTTGACATTCCCATATACTTTAATTGTGACAAACAGGAACATATTGGGGTAGGGTTATTTTTGGGTTTTTTTGGTCTCAAACTTATATTTATTTGCCATAATTCATAATATATATCCTGCTTAATTTGGGCATTCATTACAGAACTCAAAGTTTTATAAGAAGAGACTGAAAATTTCTTTCCACAAAAATTTATCTAGAGCCATCTGAGAAAAAAACAGTCATTCTTAATGAAAGAAGGAAAAAAGAAAACTATGCGTTTGGATTTGAAATAGAGGAATCTTGTTTTGAAATGGCATATTTAAAGAGTGGACATCTTTTTGGGGACGGCTAGAAGAAATTGACTTCTCCTGCATATGTAAGCAAATTTAGAGTGGAACAATTCCGTTCTCCTTCCTCTAATCCCCAGCTCCCACATACCATCTGCCACCATTGTTAAGAGGAGTACTGGGTCTTGCTGAATATTTAGAGGACCAGAAGCAGACACAGGAGGAAAGGGAGGGGCTATGGAAGTTGAGGAGGTAGAAATTAGGGTTCCAGGCTACCACCATGGGAACTAAAATTTGCATGTACAAGAGAGAACTATGCAAGGATCAAAATTGAAAATGTGTACAGGTAAGACACATACTGGAAGAAAATATTCTTAGAACACATACCTGACAAAAGATCCATCCCAATCATAAAACAATAAAAAATAAATAAAAAATGGGCTTGGCATTAATATGCACTTCACAATGGAAAATATGTTAATGGATAATAATCACATGAAAAAGTGGTCAAATATTTCATTATCAGGTAAAAGGAAATGAAAGCCACTATGTCTTCAGTTCCTCTGCCCAGTTTTTAATTAGATTGTTTGTTTGCTTTGTGTTGAGCTGTATGAGTTCTTTATATATTTTGGATATTAACCCACTATTGGAACTGTCACTTGCAAATATCTTCTTCTATTTGGATGGTTGCCTTTTTTGTTTTGTTAGCAGTCTCTTTTGTTGTGGAGAAGCTTTTTTGATATAATTCCATTCATTTAATTTTGCCTTTTTTACATTTTTTCTTTATTGATTAAGGTATTACATATGTGTCCTTATCCCCCTTTGCCTCCCCACCCCACTCCCGTTCATGCCCTCAACCCCCTGGTGTCTGCGTCCATTGGTTATGCTTATATGCATGCATACAAGTCCTTTGGTTGATCTCTCCCTTATCCCACCCTCCCTCAGAGTTTTGAGCATCTGCTCAATGCTTCTCTGTCTCTAGGTTTTGCCTTTCCATCCCTTATTTTTGATGTCAGATTCATAAAATCCTCTCTAAGACCAAGGTTCATAATTTAGTACCTATATTTTCTTCTATGTAATTTATTTTTCCAAGTCTTATATTTCTGTCTTTGATATATTTTGAGCTATTTTTCATGTGTGGAGACAAACTAGCTATAGGAAGAGATGCTCAACTTCACTAGATATTAGGAAAATGCAAATCAAAACTACAATGAGATACCACTTCACACCTGTTTGAATGGCTATTATCAACAAGACAAGTAATAACAAGTGCTGGACAGGTTATAGAGAAAATGGAATCTTTATTCACTGCTGGTGGGAATGTAAACTGGTACATTCCACTATGGAAAACAGTATGGAGGCTCCTAAAAAAATTGAGAATAGAGTGACTGTATAATCCAGCAACACTTCTTCTGGGTATCTACCCAAAAACTTGAAAACATTTATTTGCAAAGATATATGCACCCCTCTGCTCACTGCAGCATTATTCATGATTGGCCAAGACCTGGAGGCAACCAAAGTGTCCTTTGATATGATAGATGATTGGATAAAGAAGATGTGTCCATATATACAATGGAATACTATTCAGCCATAAGAAAAGATGAATGACTGCCATTTGTAACAACACAGATGGATCCTAAGAACAACATGCTAAGTGAAATAACTCAGAAAGAGTCAAGATCCACATGATTTCATTTATATGTAAGATATAAATCTGAAAGCAATAAATGGACAAACAAATAAAAACTCATAGACACAGATAACAGTTTGGTAGTTACCAGAGGGAAGGTCGGGGGGGCGGGGAGTAAAGAGCAAAGAGGATTAAATATAGGTGTTGGAAGAAGATTTGATGGGGTGGCGGGTACACAATACAATGCACAGATAATGTAGCACAGAACAGTACACTTGAAACATGTATAGTTTTATTAACCAATGACACCCCAATAAACTTAATTAAAAGTAAATTAAATAAAACTACTATGTGACCACACTACATAGGCATTAGAATGGCTACAGTTAAAAAGGCTAACCTGATAAAGATAGGTAGCAACCTGAACTCTCATAATTCTAATGGGAATGTAAAATGGTACAATCACTTTAAAAAACTGACAATTTCATTATTTTAAACATGCATCTACCTTATGACACAATAATTCAAAAAAAATAGAAAAACAAATTTTGACCCATTTAAATATCTATTTATGAATGTTTACCAGCAATATTTTTAATAGTCTCAAACTGGAACAACCAGAATGCTCATCAACATGAAAATGTATAAACAAATTGTGGTACTACATGGATACAATGGAATTAGCCTATAAAATAAGAGGGTAATATGCAAATTGACATAATGGCTGAGCAACTGGGAGCGACCGGTCACTATGATGCTCACTGACCACCAGGGGGCAGGCACTCAGTGCAGGAGCTGCCCCCTGGTGGTCAGTGAGCTCCCACAGGGGGAGCGCCGCTCAGCCACAAGCCCGGCTGAGGGCTTTGAACACAGCAGTGGTGGCAGGAGGGCCCCTGGACTGCTAGAGGGCACAGGCCAGGCTGAAGGACCCCCCGAGTGCACACATTTTTGTCCACCGGGCCTCTAGGACAGTTATAAAAAGGAAGAGATGACTGACACATGCAGCAAGATGAATGAACCTCAAAAACATGCTGAGAAAAATACTTCAGACCTAAATGAGTATATACTGAATGTTTCCATCTATACATCATCATAATACAGGCAAAATGTATATATAACTTGAAAGACTTGCAGTAGTTGTTCCCTGGCAAGAGGAGAGTTTTGCTATGGTAATGTTCTATATTCTTGTAGCAGCATGAGTTCCATGAGTGATGAAATTATCAAAAGCGATCAAACTATATACTTATGACCTGAGTATGTCACTATATGCAAAATATACATTAAAATAAACAAAAGAACAAAAACCCTGGCTTGTGTGGCTCAAGTGATTGAGGGTCATTCCATGCACTATTGAAAGGTTGCCCGTTTGATTTCCCAGTCAGGACACATGGACACATGTCCAGGTTGCTGGTTTGGTACCTGGTAGGAGTATGTATAGAAGGCAACCAATCAATGTTCTTTATCTCTCCCTCTACCTTCCTCTATCTCCAGAATCAATAAAATCATACGTGTGTATGTGTGTGTGTATGTATATATATATACATATACATATACATATATATATATATATATATATATATGAATAGAAACTACACAATGCTATTATTAGTGGTTAGATTTTAAATCTACTCATCCCTTTCTTTCAAGTTTTACCTTGAACATTTCACCAGGAAAGAAAACTACATAAAGCTATAACATCATATGTCTAAATATAGAATTTGAGTTGTTTTTCATATCAAAGTTTTCAACAGGCAATTTAAAATCTATAATTTATAGATTATATTTAACGATCATATTGTATCATTAAATATAATCTATAAATATAAGTGTGAGTTACAATAATAAATTGTTAACATTTTCCTAACTGCAATATGTGATTATGAATAAAAGACTAGGTTATAAAAATGTTACTGCTTTTGTACATACTAAATATATTTTGAATCATCAGGATTATGAGAATGCTTTATTTGAAACACATTTGTAAACACTAAACACTAATGAGTCAATAGCTAAAATGAAAAACATCTGTAGTTGTTAACAGAAAAAAATATTCTGTTTCTTACAGGTAATAATGGGCTCTTCCACTCCCACTCTTCAAATATTGCCAAAAATTCTACTTATCATCCTGTCTCTTCTGCTTCAACATTTTCCCAAACAAAACTATTTATTACATTTTAGGAAAAGAATGAGAAAATACTTCATTTGAGGTGAGATGTTAATTACTATCTATATATGAATAGATTGAGATTATGTCAAAATGTAAGAAGAACATTTATGAACTTACCCAGAAGATAGTAGGTTGTAAGCAACCCCCCATCCAAAAATTGAGGTATATAAATAAAGATTATATACCACATTGACAAAAGTATTAACATTTTTCAGACATGGAAAACTAGATCTTACAGGATACATCTATTACTCAAGAGAGATATATCAACATATTAATTCATTTAAATTAATGGAGAACATTTCAATTTACAACCCAGGGAATAGTTGACCTTCTTGGCAGGATCAAACCTATGATTTCATAGTAGCTGGTTAAGATTAGTATTAAAATTTAACCTTTCAGATCTACAATTAGAAGTAAATTATAGTCCTTAAATTTGGTAGCATATGAATTTCACTATGGAAAATGCATTTCAACTTTTTATTGGAAAATCCATTTCAGTAAATTGTCTGAAGGGCAAAGAAACAGTAACCCCTTTTAAGATTTTATTTTAGCCATTATTTCCCTTAAACACATCTCTGAAGGTCATATAATATATACAAACCATAAAATAATCTTTATAAAGCAGCCTATTTCAACCAGTTTTTACTAAGATACATGTGAGAATCCTTGAAAAGAAATTCAAATGCAGTGAGTTACTGAATTTTAAAATAATACTGATTACATTTTAGAAACTAAATAAGAATAAAACTTATGAAAACTTGTCTATTACTGCATCAGTATGAGCTTTGTTATCTCCTAGTTGGGAATTCAGGGTTCATTTTATTTTTTATCTTGGTATCTCAGAGTTAAAAAATAATACAAATATATAAAATGGGCTGGTTTAAAAATAGGTAATATTGCCGTAACCGGTTTGGCTCAGTGGATAGAGCGTCGGCCTGCGGACTGAAAGGTCCCAGGTTCGATTCTGGTCAAGGGCATGTACCTTGGTTGCGGGCACATCCCTAGTAGGAGGTGCGCAGGAGGCAGCTGATCGATGTTTCTCTCTCATCGATGTTTCTAGCTTTCTATCCCTCTCCCTTCCTCTATGTAAAAAATCAATAAAATATATTTTTTAAAAATAGGGAATATTGCTCAAATACATTCAGTATAGTTAGCCAGTTGATACTAATTTCAATGACCATAAAATAATGGTTACTTGAAAGTATTAAAAATGAAGCAGTCTCTCAATTAGTACTTCTTAACTGATTGAAAATAAATGAAAATAAAATTTAAAGTACTTAGTATAATTCTAGCACTTAATAATTTCATGTAAAATTAATTTATCTGTATTCAATAAAAGTCTTAAAATCTTGGCTGTAGATATGACAAAAATATATCAAAATGCATACACTTACAGGTATAATAGAATCTCAAATTAGGTGATAGAAGCTATAAAAAAACAGCTATGAAGTAAAATAATCTTATGAATACTTTGTGAAAAGAATAGACATCATTAATCAGTGAAAAACTCAACTCCCTCAGTAACAATTAGGAATCTATATTGAAAGTGATAGAAAGAAACAACTAAAATTGGTTTAGACAGTCAAGATCATGGCTTTATATAACTGAAGTTTCCAAATATAAGTTATCAGAAGGCTATTTATTGAGTAGTTTCAACGTTGTGACCAGGGCAAAGTACATTTCTCTCTTTTTTTCTTTTTTTTTCAGATCTGCTTCTGCTATGCTCATGTCCCAGAGAACTTCAACAGTTCCATGTGCCATTATGTTCTAGTCTTGATTCAAAGCCCCAGAATTGAGACCAATTGACTCAGACTGACCTGAAAGGCAGCATGTTCTCATTCTTGAATTACCGCCAAGGGGATGTTATGCACATACTGAATTACATCTATTAGTTAAACTACTCAGGGCCCAAAATGACACTGAAAGAATTTTCATCCAAATTACATGCTGGAAAAGCTGAGTCCAATCTGGGCAGGAAAGAGGAAGACAGACAGAGAAGGGGCTGAATGGCTGCCGGAAGCTATCGATGTCTACTAAAGCCTGCCAATCCATAGAAGTTCAGAACAACAGAAAAAGCATTTTAATGACAGAAGAGTTTTAGTTCTTGGAATACAACATTAAGACAATTGTATACAAGATAATTGACCTACTAAAACAAGATTTCGGAAAAAGGTGTCTAATTTTTAAGTAGTTTGCCTTTTGGCAGCAGCAAAGTCAAGATAAACAGTAATTTATAGTTTAGCCATTTAAATTCCAAAATATAATTATAGGTGTGCTCCCAAAGAAACACATTGATCCTTATTTTATAGTTACAGCATATTTGAACAAAAATATTCCATAAGTAAATGATTTAATTAAATGCACATATTAAGGACATATATTTGTCATAATATCACAACCGGAGGGGTAAATTATATATTCTATTAACCAGCAACAGACAGCAACACACAATATTGCAAAGTTGGTATACAACTAAAAATAAGAATGTCATGATATTTCACTTAAGTGGAATGAGTCCTTGATGGTAAAGAAATAGAAATAGAAGTGAAAATATTTTTTTTAAAAGTTAACTATCGCCCAGCCAGTGTTGCTCAGTGGTTAAGTGTCAACCTATGAACCAAGAGGTCACAGTTCAATTCCTGGTCAGGGCACAAGTCCTGGCTTCAGGTTTGAATCCCAGTGTGGTGCATGCATGAGAAATCTAATCAATGATTCTCTCTCATCATTGACATTTCTATGACTCTCTCCCTCTCTGAAATCAAAATCAAATAAAAAAAAATTCAAAAACTGTTAACTATCATGGGTATCCAAGTTTTACTGGTAATTGCTCAGAAAGAAAATTCAGGCAGTGAATACAATATTGTTAATGTTTTGCACAGCAGGAATGAAAAGCCAAGAGCCTTCATATATAGTTTGAAGTTGTTGAATAGTAAAATAAGAAAATCAAATGCAATGCATGTTTGAATGGTAACTGAGATTCTTCAGAATTTCAATTTCGTATTTTCAGTCAATTTACCTCTTCATACTTCTGAAGTAAATAAATTGAATATCTAACAGTAAATGGTAGGATAGTGCTTTTGAATAAAGCCAAGACTCTATTAAGCAGACCTGCATATGCTGTTTTTGCCTTCCATGAAATCCTACCATTTATTTTAATAAGAGCTGAAAACTCAGAAGATACCAATGTCAAATTTGCTAGAGTTTTTTTTCTCTTTCAGTTGCCTTATATAATAGGGAGTAATTTCTATTATATATAAAAATCTAGATATCCAATTTAGTTCTATTAAAATTTATATTTTAATAATTAAGGATGGAATAATTTTTTCTATAAGTAACAGAAAAATGCAATTTACTAATTTTTTCACAAAGTTTGAGTGCATATGTATTCTCAAAATATAGGAAGGTGTAGAATTGAGATTGAAGTATTCTTAGATGACTTCAGATATGTAAGTAATAAAAATATAGCCTCTTGTCCATACTATCATTATGAATAATAAATGTTGGTGACATAAAAATACACAAGGATATGAATAATAGTCATTAACTATTTCCACTTTGGTGAGTTAGGTAGCAGTTAATAAACAGGTGGAATATATTGTTAGGTGTTCAATAAAATACCCTATTGTTTGAATTTTTTTTCTGGAGTAGTGAGAGTCAAAAGTTTAATATTGACCACCACAAAGCTCTGCCCCTTAGATATTTTTGGAAAAAGGTAAAATGCTTATTCTTGTTGACTAACATTATTTCCCATCATGTATTGTTCAACAAATGTTAATCAAAAAAGTTCCTGACATCTTATCTAGTAAAAGAGAAATATGCAAATTAGCCATTACTCCACTATACCCACAAGCCACGCCCACCAACCATGCCCACCAGCCAATCAGAGCGAGTATGCATATTAACCCAAACCAAAATGGCTGTGGCCACAAAGAGCAGGAGGTTGGCTTGGGTTTCCCTGGCAATGGAGGAAGCCAAGCTTTCCACACACCCTGACGGGCCTAGGCCTCCACTCAAGGGTACAAAGTTTCAATTATAGAAGATAAATAAATTTCAACAGAAATGGCGGCAGCCATGGAGCTGGAAGAGCAGGAGGCTAGGGTTGCCCCAGGCGATGAAAGAAGCCAAGCTTCTGCAGCCCTGGCTGGCCCAGGTCTCCGCTTAAGGCTACAAAGTTTCATTTATAGAAGATACATAAATTCCAACAGAAATGGCTGCTGCCATGGAGCAAGGAGGAGGCTTGGCTCCGCTCCAGGCTACAAAGTTTCAATTGTAGAAGATAAATAAATTCCAGATACCAGGGCCTCCGCTTGGGTCGCCAGGGGGCGTGGCTGGCCTGCAAACCACCACAGGCCCCTCGCCCAGGCCGCCCCATGCCCTAAGGGAAGCCCCACCCTGATCCAGGACATCCTTCAGGGCAAACCAGCTGGCCCCCACCTATGCACCAGGCCTCTATCCTATCTAATAAAAAAGTAATATGCAGATTGACCAACACTGCAAAACACAAGATGGCTGCCCCCATGTGGTCAAAGATTCTGCCCCCATGAGGACACAAGATGGCCACCACAAGATGACCAGCAGGGGAGGGCAGTTGGGAGGGACCAGGCCTACAAGGGAGGGCAGTTGTGGGTGATCAGGCCAGCAGGGGAGGGCAGTTAAGAGGGACCAGGCCTGCAAGGGAGGGCAGTTGGGGGCAATCAACCCTGCAGGGGAGGGCTGTTAGGGGTGACCAGGCTGGCAGAGGAGGGAAGTTGGGGGCAAACAGGCTGGCAGGGGAGCAGTTAGACATCAATCAGGCAGGCAGGGGAGTGGTTAGGGGGTGATCAGGCTGGCAGGCAGAAGTGGTTAGGGGCAATCAGGAAGGCAGGCAGGAGAGCAGTTGGGAGCCAGCAGTCCTGGATTGTGAGAGGGATGTCTGACTGCCCGTTTAGGCCCGATCCCATTGGACATCTCTCGAGGGGTCCCAGATTTGAGAGGGTGAAGGCTGGACTGAGGGACACACACCCCCCATGCACGAATTTCATGCACTGGGCCTCTAGTCTATATATATAAAAGCCTAAGCAACCATTCAACTGTTCGACTGGTAGCTATGATGCGCACTGAGCACCAAGGGGCAGACACTCAATGCACTGTCATGGAAACATGGAATAGACTGACGAATCTCAGAGGGAAGAGGGGAGGTGGGAGGGCAGAAAGAGATTAATCAAAGATCTTATATGCATACTAGAGGCCTGGTGCGCGGATGTGTGCACTGGTGGGGTCCCTCAGTCTGGTCTGTGGGGATTGGCCCAAATCCATGCACTGGGCCTCTGACATCCCCTGAGGGGTCCTGGATTGAGAGAGGGCACAGGCGAGGCCTATGGACCCCACCGCGAACAAATCCGTGCAACAGGCCTCTAGTTTATTAATATAATGCTAAGGACTGATGCTATAAAGATGAAAAACCACAATTCTAATTTTCAAAGATTTTAGGATTTAATGATAAATAGATAAGCAGAATACCTCACACATAAATAGATGAGCAAAGTATCTCATAGTCCATATCAACAAAGATGAGAGGTGAGAGGACAAGTAATGACTGAGATGGATTTTGAAGGATCATTTGGGATTCTGCTATGTGGATGGGAGGGAAGGCGGTGCATTGAGGGTAAGGTATTGATGGAACCAGTCCAACAACAGACAAGTACACAGAGATTTGCCTGTATTTAATGTTCTTGCAAGTATAAATACACATCTCTTTTCTCAAAACCTTGCTAACATGTGGGTACCAAAATGTAGATTTTTTAAAAGGTAATCTATCCCATACACAAAAAATTAGAAAACATCTCATTGAAATTTGAAGCTGTACCTCATAAATTAAATATTAATATTTTCACAGTGAAACATGAATATGTATATTAAGTGGGTAAGTAGCATCAAAATGAGCTTTATGACAGGTCAAGATATATTTTGCCATCCTATGAATTTAAAAAATGTATTCAGAATATACATAATTTTTTATTTAAAATTTTAAATGAGGATTCTACATCTGTAATTCTACAATTGACTTTTTATTGGCCTTTATAACAATGAAACCAGAGAATGACAACATATAATGACAGCAGAGAGTATAGCAAGTGCTAGAGATCATCAAGTTCATAAATTTGAGAGCCAAGATTTGAAAATGAACGTGATTAACACTCAACTTCCCTACTAGATGGCATTGGTCTTATGTAGAGAATTACATGAATCTAAAACATCTTTAGGGGATTACTAGAAACAGTTGCAAAGAGAGATGATGAGAATTTGAACTCTGAAAGAAAAGAAAGGTTCAAAGAAATAGAAGAGTTAGATATCTGCAATATATATATAAGCAATTCACATGTGCCCTAAGAAAGCAGCTAGAACTTGAATGGGAAAAATAATTGTAATACCTTAACTTAAATTCAGGTTGTTATAAAATAAAATTGTGGAGCCTTTGTGATTACAAATGTGTGTGCAGTGTGTGCATGTGTTTCTGTATACACATGTGTACATATACATATCACACAAGCAATACTTATTCCAGATATTACTTAGAATTGGAGTTATTTCCCTTCCACCACCATAATTTCTTTATTTCAATAGAAATATTTAATCGTATGCTTAGAGAAGCACATACTGATAATCAAAATGCATAGAAATGATTTTTAAAAATAGAAATTAGGGTTAAAATACAGAGGAAAGTGAGGTAGGGGTAGTAAAGGGTAAAGGGGGTCAAATATATGGTGACAGAAGATTTGACTTTGAGTGGTGGGCACATAATGCAATATATAGATGATATATCATAGAATTGTACACTTGAAACCTATATAATCTTCTTAACCAATACATCTGATTTTACAAAATCGAAAATTAATCAACTATGATTTTAACACTTTACTTTGAAAGTACAGTATAGTTATCTTTAGGTTATGTCATCTAACTTAACTAATTCATCTGATTACCCACATATATGGCTCATATATCTGAAATGTTTCTATAAATGAAAACAAGATAAACAGAGCAAGATAAACACATACATAAAGGCTAGCTGGTTTGGCTCAGTGGATAGAGCGTCAGCCTGGGGACTGAAGGGCCCCAGGTTTGATTCCAGTCAAGGGCACATAACCAGGTTTTGGGCTCAATCTCCAGTAGGGGGCATGCAGGAAGCAGCCAATCAATAATTCTCTCTCATCTCTGATGTTTCTCTCTCTCTCTTTCTCTCTCTCTCCCCCTTCCTCTCTAAAATCAATAAAAATATATTTTAAAAAAATACTATAAATAAATATTATGCTAATTTCTGGTAAATTTATTATACTCTATTCCTTCAAAAGCACTTATACGTAAAATCATATATATATATGTGTGTGTGTGTGTGTGTGTGTGTGTGTGTGTGTGTGTGTGTGTGTTTTCTAGAGTAAACACTCAATTTTTTAAGATATATTTTTATTGACTTCATAGAGGAAGGGAGTAGGAGAGAAAAATAGAAATATCAATGATGAGAGAGAATCATTGATTAGCTGCCTCCTGCACACCCCACACTGGGCATTGAGCCCGCAACCCTGGCATGTGCCCTTGACCAGTATTGAACCCGAGACCTTTCAGTCACAGGCAAACACTCTATCCACTGAACCATCCCAGCTAGGGCGACACTCAATTTTTAAAACTTGTTAGCTAGTGGTAATGAGTGCTGGTTTGGACTTCTGATCTGATATGTTAATACTAATTATTTGGGATTTTATTGATATGATTGGTGTAAACAGATGTGAGACAAGGGTAATTTGGAGAGAAGAAATATCATTGACCTTACAAATTCCAAAGATTCACAACTCCTTGGTTATCTTGTAAGGAGAAACTCTTCTTATTCTTAATGACCCAAAAGTCATCCCAGCTATTAATTATCTTCCAAGACAAAAGTGCCTCCAATACCAGTTTCTCTAATTTTGATATATGCACTCAATGTTCAGACACACAGAATAATAGCTGATTATATCTGACAGGCTTTCAGAGTGTCTGGGGTCAGAGAGGAAAGCTTTTGAAGTGAGAAATAGATGTAATCATTAAAGAAGCAGCACCTAATGGCGTGACTCAATTTGGTCTTAGTAGGAAAAGACCCACAAAATAAACTGAGTGACAGAAACTATCAAAGGCCCTGAATATATCTCTATGATGGCATGTATCATCTCAGGGGGGAGAGTTTTGTGTATGAAAATATATGAGGGCGAGAAGGGAAAGAAGGAGAGCTAAATGCCTTAGGCTATTTTGCTGTTGATGAAACCATTTTTAAAATATCAGCTCATTTGGGTCTTGCAACAAACCTACACAGTGTGAAGGGCAATTATTATTATCCTCATTTCAGAAATGATGACAGGGAGGCTGATGTCCTGTGTGGCTAAATGACTTCAGTACAGCCAAATTGCTAGTAAATGGTGGACTTGGGATCCCATTTCATATCCTCTCACTGAAAATCCTCAGAAGTTTTATAACACTTCCATATTATAATACACCACTCACCACAAATAACTATTAAATAAAAAGAGGTGCTGATAATAGTTTCAAATGAGAAAGCTCTGAAAGTTTTGTCACATCCAAGTCTCATAGGTTTTATTTGTATCACTTGGATCTGATATATCTTTGTTTACCCTATTTCAAGAGGCAGTTTTTCTTTTTCCTCTCTCAATCAATGTATCAGATTATAACTATCCATCGAGGAAATAAATATAAAATACACAGCCTAACATCAACTTTTTAATTTTTTTTTATAAAATACTAAAATTCCTGTAACTACCTGTGTACATACATAAAGCCACCCTGAATCCTCCTATGCCATTTCATTTCCTGCATGAAAAAGAAAGCCAGATTGTTGTTTTCTCCATGTTTCTTGCAGCAAGGAGGGTCCATTTGATCCATTTCTGGGGCACAAAATATAAGAGGGAAAACCTGGTTGGTGCTTTGGGAGGTTTGGCTGGCTTTCCCACAGGAAAGAGGGTTGTTCCAACCACATGTGGTGCAGACTTTCGCCTCTTCTTGCTTTAAGTTAGGGCACAAACTTTGCAAAAGCAGTGCTAATCCTACCACCACAGGGGAAGGTGAAGACAATCAGAGATGACAGGGCCCAGCCCTGACATGTCTGCACTGCTGAAAACATGCCAGCGACTGCCAAGCCCTGGATTCGTTCTGGGGGTCAGGGGTTGGAAGGAAGGTGTTGTAGGTTTTTTTGTTACCTTTATTCACTCAATCCCGAAATATCCAGATAATGCCTCCCCCCCCCCACCTCCCCTGAAGTTCTCAAAACTATGTAAAGCATGTTAAGGACAATACAAATAGCATCATCAGTCAATATAGGCCTGCATCACTCTTAGCAGGGAGTGTACAAATGGGTATGTATCCGTTAATCAAAGAATACATTTGCCTCCACCTTGCTCATATGCTCAGAGGCTTAGTTTTTCTCTTGGGTTGAGTACCCTGTTGACACACTTTTCAGTCTTATACTGGATGCTCCCTCCACTTGACTATCCTATCTAATAAAGCGGGAATATGCTAATTGACCATCACATCCTCACAAAGATGGCGGCGCTCAGACCCACTGGGGTGGCAGGTGTGCAACACGGCCGGGTCCAACCTCAGGCAGGTCCAGCCGCTCCGCCTGCCTGCCTCTGGAGTCCCCCAGTCCCCTCAGCCCCTCAGCCCCCCAGGGCCAGCCCAAGGTACAGGCAAGCCTCGGATGGCGGCTTCCCAGCCGCCCAGGGCCGCCCAAGGCTCAGGTAACCAGGGCCAGCCAAGCCTTGTGCTGCCAGCAGTGGCAGCAGCAGAGGTGTGATGGGGGTGTTGCTTTCCCCTGATCGCCTGGTTGCCTCCACTCCGGACTGTGAATTTTCACTCACCAGGTCTCTAGTTTGCTATAAAAAGGAACATGTATTCCCCATGGCCTTAGCCTTTCCCTGATCCATGATCTTCCATCTACCAAGAGTGCGTCCTCATTATCCTCTATTCTGTATAATAGCCTGATGAAGTCTAGGTATCATCTTATCTGCAGCAATATCTCTTCTATGGTACTAGTAATAAAAATAATTTTTCCTTTCATCTCATTGGAAACTTTTACTGCTCATGTGATATTAATATTATACATTTTATTATACTTTTGTGTACTAATTCCATTCCTTGCCCTCTGCAAAATTATCACCATCACTCCCACTAGACCATGAAGCTCATTGAGGGCGGGGAAAGTTTGTGATTCAGTGTATCTGTGCAATACCTAGACCAGAGTCTACTGATGTTGGTGTGACAGCCTCAAGTACCAACATTAACAGAGTTTATTTCTCTATAAAACGTGGTTCCCTTCATCACACCCTTCCTTACGGTTCCATTCTTGTCAAAAATGATAGTCAGAAAAGAGGATGGGTTATGACCTTGAAACTTAACTTTTAGAGCGTTTGGTCTTTATGAATAAAGAAGCATCACAGAAACAGATTTCCAAAGCACCTCTGAGTGTCACTAGCAGGGTTATTAGGCCACTGGCTGTTTTGGCAAAGTTTTATTGGCACATAGCCACACTCATTTATTTATGTAAGATCAAAGGCCAGGCCGCTTTGGTACCAAAGGCAGGGTTGAGTAGTTACCACAAAGCTCAGACAACCCAGAAAGCCTCAAATATTTACCATTTGCCCCCTTATAGAAAAAAAGTTTACAAAATGTTGTTACTGGGAAAGTTAAACGCAATAGTAATTTGCAAGTCAAATAAGTTAAAAAAATCAAATTTAAGTTTCCTTTAAGACAGGACTTCCCTGAGCCTATGAGTCCTATTATGTATTACATGCATTCCTATTATGTATTACTGATTTTCATATTTCCTGTCCCCCCTCCCCAGTTTTTTTGACCATAGGAATATTTTTAATGGATTATATTTAGGCCCAGTGATTTGAGGATTACCAGTTTGGTAAACGTTGCTTTAGAAAAGTGCAAGAAAAAAATTAACTGAATTGCAATTTTTCTTTTAAAACTCTAGTATTGCCCTCTTCTGATGATATTTAACTCTCTGTGAATTCACTTATTGTACTAGTGATTTTTGTCTGATACAATTCAGCCACTTAGCAAAAGTCCCTGGCCCATGATAAAAGGACCACTTAAGCTTCCTTGGTGTCAAGGTTATAGCATACCTAGTACTATAAACAAGTTAGGTGGTAATTATCTGAGTGAAGTGGGTCATTAACATCTAAACAGCCACAAATGGACTTGAAGGGAGAACCTTTGATCTTCAATTTAAAATTGTATTATCTCACAGCTAAGATTTGGAAACAGCCTAAGTGCCCATCAGCAGATGAGTGGATTAAAAAACTGTGCTACATCTACACAATAGAATACTACTCTGTGGTAAAAAAAAAAAAAAAAAAAAGAAGGGAATTCTTACCATTTGCAACAGCATGGACGGAACTGGAGAGCATTATGCTAAGCAAAATAAGCCAGTCAGAGAAAGATAAATATCACATGATCTCACTCATTTGTGGAATATAATGAACAACATAAACTGATGAATAAAAACAGATCCAGAGAAGCATCGATCAAACCGTCAAACCTCAGAGGGAAGGTAGGGGAGACTGGGGGTAAGGGGGAGAGATCAACCACAGGACTTATATGCATGCACATAAGCATAACCAATGGAGACAGACACCAGTGGGGTGAGGGCATGAGTGGGAGGGTGGGGGGGGGGGGGCAATGGGGGAATGAGGACACATATGTAATACCTTAATCAATAAAAAAAAATAAGATGCAGGAAAAGTAAAAATAAATAAAGAAAAAACTGTCGGGGTTCTTTTCCCAGCCTTACAAAGGGTTCAGCATTCTGGAGAAAGGGGCTGCACATAGATGATTAAAGAGTCCGGAGATGAAAGATAATTTTGAAAGGCATTGGGGGTCAGAGTATCTTCAGCTGAAGGAGCTAAAGACTGCCTTGTCTAAGGACCCTGTGGTATTTATTAAACACAATTTGTCCTAAGGCAAGGTGGAAATATACACTTCAAAGGGTAAGGTTTCAAAGGGTTTACAGAATCATTGTCAGTTTGGGGAATAGCCTACAGCTGTTCAGGTGTTTGGTCAACAGGAGGCAATAAAATGCCCTGAGCTGTCTGGCAGCAGACAATCCTATTCAGGTTTGGGGGAAGTGCCATTTAGCTGTTTCCAACAGGTAACTACATATGTGGCTTGCCCTTGTTGAGCCACCCAAGTCCCATCAACCTTTTGATGGAACTCTTATAATTATTACATGCTGGAATTGGTTCCCAGCAAAAAACAACACTAGACAGAACATGAAAATAGGTAAAAATGTGGTTCTATAACATTATTAGGAGCAATAAAAATAGCCTAAGCAACTATTATGACTGGTCCACCAAACGACCAGTCAACTGATTAACCTGTCGCTATGACAATGCACTGACCACCAGGGGTCAGACGCTAAACAGGAACTGCCCCCTGGTTGTCAGTGTGCTCCCACAACCAACCTCCCACAGTCCCTCCCCCTGGCTGGCCAACCTCCTGTCCCGCCCTCGCCGCCCCCCAGCTGGCCAGCCCTGATTGGCCCCGATTGGCCTGATCGCCCACCAGGCCAAGGGACCACACCCATGCATGAATTCGTGCGCCGGGCCTCTAGTACATACAATTATAAACCCTGTTAGATGTAATACTACTTTCTATATATTCTTATAATTCTTAAACTATTGCTTCCTTCAACCTCAATACACCCATAGAAAACACAGTTTGCCTCACTTATGCCCCTTTAAACAAAGTATGTTTCTTCAGCTTGAGCAAACATGTTGATGATATAAAAAAGATGCTAAATCAAAATGCATTATTTTCCCTGACTTAGAACTGTACACAAGTTACTGAGTCATTGTTTTCATTTAAGCCATTAGTAGATATAAAATAATTGTAGCTAAAGTGACACATGTATGCTTCAGACTAAGATGATCTCACAAAAGTAAATTCACTATATAAAGATTCACCTCAGATTTAGCAATAATACAACTCATTTATTCAAAGCCTAGACCAGAAGCCTTTCTATCATCAAATGGGAGACAACATGGCACAATAAAAACTCTTCTGGCTTCGGAGTCAGGTGCCAACTTGATCCTCAGTTTCTCTGTTTGATGTTATCCAACATAAGCTTTTAAGAGAGCAAAATCTCTGACAAGTCCAGTCTGAGTGCTAACATACTCCAGAAACTTTATCCCCCTAGTTTGGTAATGGTATTAATCACCTGAGTGTACTCTCATTGATGGCTTATAAAATACTCTCTTTCATCAATGTTTTCCTTCCTTGTCCTATTAGTGTAATTGACAAGACGAACAATACCCATACATGTAAATATTTCTCTGAATAATTTACCTGGTAAGTGTATTTATTTAATATAACACTTAATTACAAAAAATTATTTGAAATAGTTAAATAAAATACAAAATGCTTTAGGATAAAACAAATTAAGTAATGAAATCCGAGCATAGGGAAGACATTTTAGAAAACAGGTAGTTAAAATATACATTGAGGAATTTTCTGCAAATTTACATATAAGTCCTTTCCAACTTGATTGTATTCTCACTAATTTGTTACATAAAAGTACTGAGAGTGTACAGATTGCTCAAGGAGAGAAAGAGATTTTCTTTATACTAAAGTCAGGACCCAAACAAACAGAAAAAGAATTATCCTAAAATCTCAAAAAGGGGAAACTAAAATGTGTCTTTTTTATTATTTATCTTTATTTTTGAAAGTATTACATATGTCCCATTTTCCCCTCCATAAATCCCCTCTAAGCCCAGCCCCACCACACTATTGTCTGTGCCCATGGGTTATGCATATATGCTTATAAATTCTTTGGGTAATCTCTTCCAGCCCACCACTCCACACCCCACTTCCTCCTGAGATCAATCAGTCTGTTCCATGCTTCCAGGTCTCTGGGTCTATTTTGTTCAACAGTTTACTTTGTTCATTAAATTCCACATATGGAGGAGATCATGTGATACTTGTCTTTCTTTGATTGTCTTATTTCACTTAGCATAGACTCTTAAAATATGTATTATACTTGTTTAAAGATATTTTTTCACCTCTAGTACAATACAGTTATAATAGCCTAATTTTTATTAATCAATATTTGAACACACTCCTACAATACAAGTGGAGTGGAGTGGGTACACATGAAGAATACTTATTTTTACCCTTGAAAGAATTTATTATACTGAAAGAGAATAACTTTTGGATATGAGAGCATTTGTGCTGGAAACTTTGATACTGCTTTAGAATTATCTATCTATCCACCTACCCACACATACATATAATCAGGTGAATCAATATGTTAATAATATGTTAACAAGATTTCAATAATAAGATGGTTACACTATATTTTTTGAATGGTCTGAGAGGTAAAATGAATTGAAATTTACTTTGACCTTTAAATAGAAATTTTTGAATATGAAATTAATCTTTTTAGAATTATCATTTTAATGTTTCAATGCACTCATCATCAAGATAATTTTTTATTTTTTTAAAATATATTTTTATTGATTTTTTACAGAGAGGAAGAGAGAGGGATAGAGAGTTAGAAACATCAATGAGAGAGAAACATTGATCAGCTGCCTCCTGCACACCCCCCACCGGGGATGTGCCCACAACCAAGGTGCATGCCCTTGACCGGAATCAAACCTGGGACCCTTCGGTCCGCAGGCCGATGCTCTATCCACTGAGTGAAACCAGCCACGGCAAGATAATATTTTTATTTTTTTAATTACATATTGTTTTACATGAAAATTTTATTATATGGAATATATTGTTCCATAGAAAATTAAGAATGCGTATATGCAGAATACAGCTATTGATGGAAATATGAGACCTCACGTGCATTTAAATATACATAACATCGACATATGTTATGTACCATATATTTAAAAAAACTATAGCATTTTTAAAATTGAGCAAATTTTTTAAAAATGAAATTGTAATTACTGACAAGAGAAAATCATTTCAGCTCATTTTCAAAATCCTATAAATTTCCAACAATTTTTTTGTCACATTTATAAGTAACATAGTAAAAATATAGCATTCTAAAAATATTGTTATTTTTAATATTTTACAATATGGAGGCAGCAAATAATTATGGAGTGCCTCCTATGCCATAGCATTATTAGATGCTATAAAGTTGATGGTGGACAAAAGAGACAGGCTCTTTACCTTTCTGGAGGCTACATTCGTCTGGGAGTGAGAGTAGGCATAAGTATGCACACAATATCTTTTTTTGCAGATTACAACTATGTATTTATTCTTTAAAAGCACTTATTTTTCTGAAATATCATATTCCACGTTTAACTTTAAATATAAATTTCACTGACTTCTATCTCAATTTGGAAGACACTGTCTATTTCTATGCCAACTTCCATAAGTTTCTATTTCTGATTCTACTCCAATGGATTTAAAAGATTAGCAGGCCACTCAAATACATCTCTCCTTCCTTTCACTGAAGATATTATTAGTCAAATTTGATCTTAATTCCTATTTTGTTACTCCAAACTTTCAAAAACCATTTCTTTGGCAATCAAAGCACAAGCCACATTCCAGTGACACATAAAAGAGAATTGATTTCATTCTGAAAATGTCACAAACTTCTGCTTATAATACTTGGCTACAGTTTTCTGAAACAGCCAAGTTCAAAAAGAGCCATCGACCTGATAGCCCTTTGACACATGATGATGGATGCAATGTGTCTACTTCTTTACCACCAGAATGTCCTCCATGAAAAGGAGATAGTGAAGAAGAATAAATCTAAACTGGGTAGAAGGTTTGCTGTGTTAAATGTACTGAACGAGAAAATACTGGTACCTCACTTCTCTAGGAAGAAACATTTTTAAACTCTGCAATTAACTATTTTCTTTCTTTCTGCTTAGGTGAATCAGAATACATATACCTGTATAAAGCAGTTGAGCAATACCTTGAAATTAAACTCTATACAGTTAATGAACTGAATATAAAATACAGATGCAATATTTTGTTCTTCCTCAAAGGAGAAGGCAAACTACTAGTATGAAGAATATAATTTTAAGAAAAATGTAACTACTACTCACCCCTGTGTCTTGTCCCTGTGTCAATTACTGGTTCTGGCAACTTCAACTGTTTCTAGCGAATGCTATTTCCATTTTCCTATAGAATAGAGATATTGACTCAATGCCACATCAAAAGCAAAGACTTTATTAAAGTGCAGGACATAAGAACAATTCATTTTCTTACAGGTTATACTAATGATTGTGTTGAAGTATTGCAAATTCTGAAAAGTAAATCTTGTAGTCATAAATGTAAGTTTTGGAAGCAGCCCAGTTCTGATTTAAAAATTAACTCTCAGAATGCTTACTCTCATACATGCTCCAGCTTAATTCTTTACTTAGGAAACAAAGAACACTTCCTCCTGAAATGTTTTTATGCCATTTGACTAGAGTCCTAAGAAGTTCAGTATAAATTCTCCCACAATGACACTTTAAAAATGTGGTGCTTTATATATGGTAAATAGATCCAAGAGAATTAAGAAGAGTTATATAGACTAAAGGTTAACTTTTGAGGAAACACAATTTTAGCTCTCAGAATATTATACCATACCATTATTTTCTTAGGTTCACAAATTTCATATCTGTGCTTTTTCAAATGAGAAATGGATAATATTAAGATAATGTAATGTAAAATCTTAACACATTTTTGGTATTGCTAATATTCCTACTTATTGCTAATAAGTTTTTCCTCAATGTTAAAGAACTTATCTGAATTATTCAAAGCTCTTACTTTTGTACTTAGTACTGCATAAAGTATATATCAAGAAATAGGTTTAAAAATAAAGGAAAATAGCTATAGTTTCTTTTAAATGCATAAACAGGTTCCCCTGAACCTCTGGAGAATATATGAGGTTGACAGATGCACTTAATTTATGAAAAACATAATAATTATTTGTTGCTCACAACTAAACTTTGCTTGTGAACTACTGAATAAATGGAGATAAATATACAAACACTAGAGGCCTGGTGCACAAATTCATGCACGGGTGGGTTCCGGCAAGCCAGCCCTGATCACAGCTGATCAGGCCGGGCCAGCCAGGGGGAGGGGACACGGGAAGTTGGCAGGCCGGCCCCACCCCCTGGTCGAACTCCTGGTCAAACTCCTGGTAGAGGGGACAATTTGCATATTAGCCTTTTATTATATAGGATTTTAAAACAGTACTTCTAAAATCATCTATATCAAACAGCAGCAAGTAAACAGTATCAATAGAAAGGAGATAATTATAAAAATCTAGAACATACAATTCAAATTTTGAAAATTTTGTGTGTGTGTATATATATATATATATATATATATATATATATATACACACACACACACAAAGTAAAAATTGAAATATGTATAAAAGCAAATTTTATAACTCTTTGGGGCTGAGGAAATATATAACTTTAATTAAATAGAAAGAAGAGTATTCTAAATTAAAAAAAAAAGTAAGCTGTATATTCCTCTATTTTTTTTCACAATAACATGTAAACTTAACATCTTTATATAAAACATATCAGCTGAACAGTTTCAGGCAAATTATCAATGGGGTATGGTAGGATCTTCAAAATTTGTACCATCACTTGTTCAGCCCTCTCTAGGCCCTTAGTACCATCTGGGACATTTTCACACAACTCTAACACTCCATGGAACACATGTGAAAACTCTTGTTATTACATACTGTAATAACAGCTATAAAAAGGATATTATAGACTGGATAAAATTGATTTTCTCAATTATATAATCAAAATAAGCACAATAAGTAAGAAGATAATTATACAGTGACTTCTTGACTATACATGGGTTCTGAGTATAGCTTCAAAGACAAATAGCTAGATTTAACTTAGGACTTCTTTATATTCCTGAAAAATGATGAACCTGAATTGAGTCCCATTCTAAACAAACCATACTGCACTGTACTTTGGTTCTATCTGGTAAAAAGTGGGGTTACCATTATTTCTGAGTAATGATTACATGTGTTACAATGTATAGCAGACACGGTAGAAGCTTTGCAAATGAACTGAAAGTATTTAATGGATCCAGTGTGAGGAGGCAGGGATCCATGAAACAGAAGTTTGTATAATTTCAGCATATTATAATTATGTAGAAAACTTAATTTTAAATGATTGTGAATATACTTTAAAGTTATACTTCCAAAGACCAAATAATTATTGAAAATTACACTTTTTTTTAACACATCACCAACCATAGATTTGGGGAATTATAAAAAAGAATTTATGTCTACAGTGTAAGATTTAAGTAAATAGTTTATATAGTTTCAAGATGTGGAAGGGCTGAGTAGTGGTGATTGCGTGGCACAACTGTCACATATCTGCAGTACATTTAACCAAACAGGAAAAGATCAAATAAGAACTCAGACATAGAAAAGACTTTCTTGAATTAAGAGAACCATGTACACTAATAAAAGAGAAAGATGCAAATTGACCATACCTTTGCAATGCCCACCAGCCAATCAGGACTGAGTATGCTAATTAACCCAACAAAGATGGTGGGTTAATTTGTATGCATGGGCAGGTTAATTTGCATGCTCAGGGCCTCTGGGCAGCGTGGGAAGGCGGGATCAGAGCGGAAAGAGGCGGCTCCAGGGCTGGAGCGGAAAGGGGGTGCCAGCAGCCAGGGAAAGGAAGGCCCATTTCTGCACAAATCTTCATGCATCGGGCTTCTAGTCTTAAATATTACACCTAATTTAATCTTTTAGAAATATTAAAATAAAATTTCCCTGGTTGCTGTGAAATAGATATTATGACTACTTACCTTCTTAAAAATCTAGAGATTCTCAAAAGACTAAAAAGGTTGCATTTGTTTTCCTTAAAAACCTTAAGAAACTTGATTTATTTTTACTGACATAAGAAATATAAATGTGTATTGTCAATCAGAATAAATTTATATTTCAGAAAAAAAACACCTGTATTAGTAAACTTTAAGTAACAAAAATATGATGCTTTTTAATTAAAAGAAATTCTAAGACCTTATAATTATTTATTAATAGCATTGCTTAAACCTAAGTATTCATCTAGTCAAAATATTATAATTTTTGTTTCTTTCAAGATAAGAGAATGAAAATATTCAAATGAAGGCAAGGTCTTTAATTTTTTTTAAACAGCTTTAGCTTAGGAAAAGATTGGCATGTAATCCTAGAGAAAGCCACTAAGAGAACAGGGTTTTATTTGTGACCAAAGTAACTAATATATGACTTTGCAAATAACTTTGTGTCTATTTTGCATAACAAAATGTTCAATGAATGGCCATTTCAGAGCACTTGGATATTATAAATCATTTGAAATCTAAAAGGCCTTCTAATACCCAGCATGCTACAGTAACTCCAAGAAATCATTTTCAGAACAGTTCAAGAGTGTGCATATTGTCATTACTTTTTCCTGCTTAGATAGTGCACACAGAACACACCATTTTTTAAATTGCATTTTATAGAATATTTATGGCATTACAATGTAACAAAAATTCAAACATGAAAAAATGCATTACATACACTATGATATCTCAAAGTAAAAATTTACTATTTCTCCAGCTTACATTTTTCACCCAACATTTATAGGTTCAAGATGTGTTCTAAAATTTCTAATAAGTCATATGTTGTTGTTTGTTTCATTTTTCTTACCATCACCCTAACAACTTCATTCAGTTTCATAAATTCTCAACATATTTTAAGCCATGATCTAATAAAACAGAGTGATACAATGGAGGAGACTTGAGTTTTTTGGGATTTTTATGTGAATAAATATATGATTACTGATCTGGGAAAGAATGCTGTACATTCCATTAAATGTATGTACATTAAAACAAAGGCAGGTTTTAAGTATATGTACAGTTAAAATATGTTTTTCTTTTAGTCTTTGCTTGAGAAAGCTTTTATTAGAAAAAAGCATTGTTCTTCTGTAAGTTGCAAACAGCTTCACAAATTATAAAAGCCTTTGAAATATAAAGATGTACAAAAAAATGTTTTCTTGTGAAAATTTAAGCAACATCCAGCTTTGTCAAATGCAGAGACCAGTTCATTTGCTTACTTTCAGCAAATGAACTGGTAGGCATTTAAGCTGTATCCTATCATTCAGATTCCAGTTCACCCTTTCCCATCCAAACATCCATTTAGCTACATTTGACAAGAGCTGGGGAAATGTATGGATTCTGTAGATACTGAGTATGCTTTGTAATTGGTAATAAATAAACATTGTAGAATTCCTGCCTACCTTTTGATTTATTTTTTAATTTAATTTAATTTTTTATTGTATAAAGTATTACAAATAGTAGTACATATGTCTTTTTTTGCCAATTGACCTTCCCCCAGCCTCCCTCCTGCCTACATTTTTAATCTTTTTCTTTGCCTCCAATGACCAATTAAAGCTCTGTATTCCACAGTGGCTGCATCAGTCTGCATTACCACCAGAATTGCAAGAGGGTTCCTTATTCTCCCCATCCTCTCCAGCACTTGTTGCTTGTTGATTTGTTGATGATAGCCATTCTGACAGGTGTGAGATGGTACCTCATTGTTGTTTTGATTTGCATCTGGTGCAGCCACTGTGGAAAACAGTATGGTGTTTCCTCAAAAAATTAAAAATGGAACTTCCATTTGACCCAGTAATCCCTCTTCTAAGAATATATCCCAAGAAAACAGAAATGCCAGTGAGAAAGGATATATGCACCCCTATGTTCACAGCAGCACAATTTACGATAGCTAAGATTTGGAAGCAGCCTAAGTGCCCATCAGCAGATGAGTGGATTCGAAAACT
Source organism: Cnephaeus nilssonii (assembly GCF_951640355.1). Lineage (NCBI taxonomy): Eukaryota > Metazoa > Chordata > Mammalia > Chiroptera > Vespertilionidae > Cnephaeus > Cnephaeus nilssonii. The sequence continues at coordinate 31,587,690 of NC_137087.1, read as the reverse complement.
GTGGTACATCTACACAATGGAATACTATGCTGCTATAAAAAAGAAGGAATTCTTACCATCTGCAACAGCATGGATGGAACTGGAGAGCATTATGCTAAGCAAAATAAGCCAGTCAGAGAAAGATAAGTATCACATGATCTCACTCATTTGTGGAATATAATGAACAACATAAACTGATGAACAAAAATAGAACCAGAGTCATAGAAGCATTGAACAGACTGTCCAACCTATGAGAGAAGGTGGTGAGGGGGTAAGAGATCAACCATATGCATGCATATGAGCATAACCAATGGACATGGGGCGGGGGGCAGTGAGGGCATGTGCTTGGAGGGGGCAGCCAGGGAGAGGTCAATGGGGGGAAAAGGAGACTTATGTAATACTTTAAACAATAAATAATTTAATTTTTTTTAAAAAGCTCTGTATTTTGTCAAAGCCCAGGAGTCCTTAGTGAACTACATTGTTATGAGGGGAGGTGACAAAACAGGAATGGAGTTGACTTCTGGGTTGGAAGGATTATATATATGAGTATGAGTCTCTAGGTAATGTGAAGGGATATGGGTGAAGGGTGAGCATATAAATACCTTTCTTAAAGGATTGTAAACATTTACATGCCATGTATTATTCTTCCACCTTTCCAGATTTATCCCGTCTCACAGAAAATTATAGTTAAATTCAATTGCAGAAAACAAATCAATTCGACAAGAAGGTCACTGGACTGAAGCAGCTCTAAGGTTTTGATGGCCTATGTAAAGAAACAAAAATCTATGCCTGTAAACACCTTAAATTTACAAAATCAAAGGCTAAGAGCAACCAATCATAAACAGCCATTAGGCTCTAAGCTATACCCAAGCAATACTTTCCTGACTTTGTTGTATGACTTTTCTCTATAAAATTTTTTCCTGAGCTCCTGATGGTGGAGCACTCCTGAGCATCTCTGGTTTAGGCACCGCCAGCTTTGAATTAATAAATGCTCAGACTCTCAAAATTATTAATATGCCTCCATTTATCTTTTAGCAAAACTATTATGGCATTTTTAATTTGGATATTTTAAATACATATGGAGTTGAAGGTTTTAATGAGCTTGATATTCTTAAAACTGTCAATGTTGTCAATCTACTCATTGCTTTTATCTATAGTAAGCCCTACATAATCTCAGGAAGGTACTTGGAAATTGTGCTTTTAAGTGAAATGCATAACAAAACCAATTTTTACCATGGGGGTAATGCATATAAACAAAAGTTAAGTTCCTAAATCATATTTCTGGTCACAAAAGATGAGACCAAGAGAATTCCATAGAGGTGACCTTGTTAAAATTATCTGTTCTCCCATTACCCTCCTCTCATAGGTACTTTTCCACACTGTCTCTCTTTGTTCAATCTACTAAAAAGCATGTTGGTCTCTCCATTTCTTTGGGGCTTCATTTCCTTATGAGGGCCACTATGTCATGTAAAATTTATATAAATGTGTATGCTTTACTTCTGTTAACCTGTCTTCTGTCATTTTAATTCTCAGGCCCAGATGATAACACCCTAAAATGGTAAAGGCAAAAATTGGCCTCCCCTGTTCTTGCGTCTTATAGCATTTGACATAGATGTTAAATGACTATCACTAAAAACCTATCTTTTTCATTTGCATTTAATTTTCTTCCTTCAAAATGAAAACTAATTCTTTAGTACAGAGATTAGATATTGATTTCTATTTATTTTTATATATTAAGAAAATGTGTACGAAATATTTTCATCCATATAAAATTATTTTGATGTAAGTGTTAACAGGTGCAATTATGAATTATTACATTCAAAACTTTCTTATTTCACATATTATACTGTAGTTCGTCAACACATCATGGAAATCAAAACATCCAATTTTACAAATAGTTTTATCTTTGTTACAAAAATAGAATTATGTTCTCAAGTCCTCACTAATAGTATGTTATTGCGTAACTCTTCTTGAGTACCGTGACATGAAATCTATTTTAAAATTGATACTTGTTTATTTTTATTATTAGAAAGTACATTTTGGTTTGGAATTTAGATGTGAAAAGTTCTATCAATTTCAATCAAATACTGCCTGTCAAAGTATGTCAAAATTGTGAAAAAACACAAAGAGTAACAGACACAAATCCTTGTTCTAGGAGAGTTTGCCAATCTAAGAGATCAGTCGACTCTTGCCCACATATAACTGTAAGTTAAGGGAGAATGTAATAAATGCACATACACCTGTGAATCACTGAAGAGATTCAGAGAGTGAAGTAGTCTGGAACAAGTCCTGAAATGGCTTCACAAAATACTGAGAGAAAGAGAGAACTAATGGCCACTTACCCAAAAACTAGAATGACAGAAACAATGGGCTCCAGCAAATGACAGTGAAGGTCTGTCACCACTAATTGTCTGCAGCAACTAATCACTTTTATCCTCCATGGCAACTAGACCCACACAGCGGGTACACTGGAACCAAACTCCTTACAAATCTTTATAATAATATAACATCTACAATAGTCAGTCCACACAACAGACAGACCACAGGTCTTCCTGGCACCCGCACCCACCTCTCTAACTGGTCCCAGAACATAGCTGGGCTTCACCAGGACAGACCTGATGGCCAGATTCCTAGGAAGACCACGGAATAGCCACATAGCCCCTGGTCCTTAGGCCGTATGTCCTGAGACCTCAACCCACCACACAGTCCACCACAGCCACACACCCCAAAATGAGTGGTCACTTAATAGGACTGATGCTATTAGGTCCTCCTCAGAGATTTATGGAGTCCATGCTTTCACATTTAATTAATAGAGGAAAATACACTCAGAAAAAAAATAGGAAAAAAAATCATTTGAAGGAAACTGGCTTTTAAGCCATCATGCCTGGGCCTAAAATAGACACTTGGCTTGGGAATTGGGACTTACTTCAGATAGTGTAGCAAGGCAGAGTGGTCTGCAACGTGATATTTAAGCTGAGGCCTGACATATGGGAGATGATAGAAGTTGGAGGGAAATACCATTTCAACCAGCAAGAAAAAGACAAGTTAAAGCCAAGCTGGATTAAAGAAAATAGTCAGAAATTCTATGATTCACAATTCATTGAGTTTTGTTAAGCATATTTAAATAACTGTATGCCTTTTTTTAATTCTGAAAGTTTAAAATTATTTTGAAAGAATGGCTTCAAAAAGCATTTACATCATAGTGTCTTTGCAGCTATAATGTTTGAAATAGAAAAACCTGATAAGACAAGGTTTCTAACATGTATTTGTGAAGAGAGAAAACAAAAAGAAAGACAAATTTCTATTCTAATATGTTTAGTTTCAAAGTGGTGTTTTATATTAATGTTTGTAGTATTTAAAATATTAACACTTGGCAATAATGGGTTCACCAGACTCTTTAGCTTATAATTATTAAGCGAATGGGTTTTCCAAAGTAATTTCCTGAGTTATATTTAAACTGTGTGTTTAATTTGTACTGTCTTATGAAAAGATCTTAATATATAATCCTTTTCCATTTATAGTGCTACTGCATTTCAGGTCTTATATTAGGACAAAATTGGCATCTTGAACCAAAATTACTACAGACTGTGTCTGTCTGCATACAAGCCCTTGTTTATATGGACTTGAACATTAGCCCTTTTTCATGTTAGTTTTTAAGAACTATATTTACTTTACTGACAATAATTATCTGAGCATACTAATATTTTAATTAAAAAATTGGAACCATTTAAAGAAGAGCAAAATTTGAGGTTCCTAACACGTCAGGTACTATGTTGTATATAATTGTATACAGGGCATTATGATTATCCTATCTAATAATAGACAAATATGCAAATTGACCATACCTCTGACACACCCACAAGCCACGCCCACCATCCAATCAGAGCGAGTATGCAAATTAACCAAAACCAAGATGGCTACAGCCACAGAGAGCAAGGTTTCCTAGGTAACAGAGGAAGCCAAGCTTTCTGCCAGCCGTTACAGGCCTAAGCCTCCACTCAAGCTACAAAGTTTCAATTATAGAAGGTAAACAAATTCAAACAAATGGCGGCAGAATGGAGCTTGAGAGAGCAGGCCAGGGTTGCCGCCGGCAACAGGGGAAGCAAAGCTTTCCGCACACCCTGGCCGGGCTCACCCACTTAAGGCTACAAAGTTTCAATTGTAGAAGGTGAATTAACTGCCACAGAAATGGCTGCCAGAGCCCCAGGCTTGGCTCTGCTCCAGGCTACAAAGTTTCAATTGTAGAAGGAAAATAAATTCCAGATACCAGGGCCTCCGCTTGGGTCGCCAGGGGGCGTGGCTGGCCTGCAAACCACCACAGGCCCCTCGCTCAGGCCGCCCCACACCCCAAGGGAACCCCCACCTGGTCCGGGACACCCTTCAGGGCAAACCAGCTGGCCCCCACCCCTGTAACAGGCCTCTATCCTATCTAATAAAAGAGTACTATGCAGATTGATCATCACTGCAACACACAATATAGCTGCCCCCATGTGGTCAAAGATCCTGCCCCCATGTGGACACAAGATGGCCCCCACAAGATGGCCAGCAGGAGAGGGCAGTTGGGAGGCACCCGGCCTGCAAGGGAGGGCCATTGAGAAGGACCAGGCCTACAAGGGAGGGCAGTTGGAGGTGATCAACCCTGCAGGAGAGGGCAGTTAGGGGTAACCAGGCCAGCAGAGGAGGGAAGTTGGGGGCAAACAGGCTGGCAGCAGAGTGGTTAAGGGGTGATCAGGCTGGCAGGCAGAAGTGGTTAGGGGCAATCAGGAAGGCAGGCAGGCGAGCAGTTGGGAGCCAGCAGTCCTGGATTGTGAGAGGGATGTCCAACTGCCAGTTTAGGCCTGTACCACCGGGATCGGGCCTAAACGGGCAGTCGGACATCCCTTGAGGGGTCCCAGATTGGAGATGATACAGGCTGGGCTGAGGGACAACCCCGCTCCGTGAACGAATTTCGTGCACTGGGCCTCTAGTTTCTATATGATACTAGAGGCCCGGTGCATGGGATTTGTGCACTGGTGGGGGTCATGGCCTGCAGGGATTGGACGCTGTGGGAGCACCACTCATCCTGATCCAAGCGGCTGTGGACCTGCCCTCTGAGCGGCTAATCACACTATGGGAGCACTGCTCATCCTGGTCAGCCGAGTGGCGTCCCACTGTGGGATCGCACTGACCACCAGGAGGGAACTTCTGCATTGAGAATCTGCCCCCTGGTGGTCAGTGCATGTCATAGGAATTGGTTGACCAGTCGTTCTGGTCATTCCACCATTCAGTCGCTGGGCTTTTATTATATAAGGTATTTCATGTTGTACTATTTAAGGAGGGGTTGTATGAAATTTAGTTTAAAATTATTTTTATAATTTTCAGAAGTTGAATATTGATTTAAAGTCCTTTTTGTTAGGGAAGAAAGTAATGTTTTTATTAAATAGGCATTTAAGCTGTATCCTATCACATTTACAAATTTTAGATGTCGTAATAAAATTTTTAGTATTATTACAAATATTTTATCCACCTCCCACCCCTCACTGGATTTAAATCTGCAATGATCTCATTTTCTTGGCAGGACTGTCCTTCCTTCAGAGGTTATTTGTGATTGAGAGAAGGTCCAGAGTTTTGGCATGATGAAGTGGGTATTATAATGCATAGAAGCATCTGCCAAAGGTCTTTGGCACTATGAGGTTCAAGTTTTTCTAGTATGGAAATACTGAGTTCATATATAGGATGTATATTGCAAAGTTAGTAATTCTATCATGGTCAAAAGTTTATCATTATTTGGAAACAAAGCAAAACAAATGACACCAATAAGAAGCAAATAAAAATACTACAAAAAAAATAAACCTGATTTTAGGGTATGAGATTTAGTTCTAATTATCTTTATCTACTATTAAGGCACCTACCTTCTCTTACCACCACAGCCCACACATACACACGCACACACAAACACACATGCACACACAAATACATATACTGGCACATGCACACAATAAATCATATTAATCAATAACACAAAATCTGAAATCAGACAATCTGGGATAAATCTTGGTTCTGTCACAAAATAGCTGTAATCTTGAGCAGGTTATGTAACCTCTGGTTTAACTTTCTTTATCCATAAACAGATCAATAAAGAACATCTTACCTCACACTGTTGTAGTATTAAATGAATTGGTATATGTCAATCACTTAGAACAGTGTCTATTAAATAGCAACTTCTCAGTAAACGGAAAATTATATCATTACTACTACTGTGTTAACGCACAGCAGTAGCAAGTCTGTGGAGATAAGATAGGAGAAAATGAGGGTTCTATTGGAAGAAAAGAAATTTCATTTTAATTGGTAGAAATGAACTTGTGTTTACTCAAGTTAGGAAATCATTCAGCAAGACAGTGCACAATGCAGATAGAGAGAAAGCGGCTAAAGATCAAGGAACTTTTGGTGGCTTTAGAAGCAAAGTGAGGTGGAGCACCACTTTAAGACACTAGATAGCAATGACCAAGGGCGCCCTGGCCCTGATGCCAGGTGCGAAGTGCAGGTTTCTGGAGTGGTGGGAATGCTGGGGGAATGCCTCCATCCTCATTCTCCAGCAGTTTTCCCTCAGGGTGTAACAGGGCAGTACTAGAGCTGGGCTCCCTTACCAGGGTTTGGGACCAGTGTAAGCACTGTTAGGATCCAGAGTGCCCCTGCTGTCCTGAGAAGTGGGCAGCGGGGGCAGGGTGGGTGAGCAATGCCAGGCTATGCCCCTGAACTGGCTGAGGCTTTGAATGTGTCACTTCTTTTTGGCCTTGTGGGTCTCCTCAGCTGAAATGAAAGTGGTGGAAGCAGATGATTTCTGGATCATTCCCCACCCTTCCCCACCCACAAACTGAGGCAGCTTCCTCAAGCTTCCAGCAGCTCCAAGACAAAGCCCAACAAAGGAGGAGAGATAGAGATATGTAACTAGGAATTATTGAGACAACTATTTAGGCAGTATGCATATTCTCCTTTTATGTTCTTCATTAATCAGATGTTAGAAATATTTTGAGACTTTGTCAAAATACTTGGTACAACAAATGGAGTAGCATAAAGCAAGGAAAATGAACAAACTATGACTATCCCCAGCAATATATATGAGTTTCACAAATACTGACTGAAAAAAAAAAACTGAAAGAAAAAGAGTTCATACTGTATAATTCCATGCATATACTGTTAAAACAGTATATTCATGGAAACTAATTTGGGGGGTTAGAAATCAGGAATCTGGATACTTATAGAGAGTAGTGACTGAAATGGAGCATCAGAAAGATCCTGGGTGCTTAGGAAATTTTGTTTCTTGATCTGGATGTTGTTTATATGAGTTTGTGAATTTTGGTAAATTCAACCTAGCAATACACTTCTGATTTATATACTTTCACTCTGTGTTACATTTTAACTAAAAGTTTGTATTTCAAAATTCACTTTAAAAAAGAGCTTTGATGAAAAATAAATCAGGGAACATTAATCAATAACAACTAGGGGTGCTGTTTAAGGCGGTGTATAAGGTAGGGCATTCTTAGGACTTAAATCTGAGCATAAACTTGAAAGAAGTAAAAGTGTCAGTGCGTGACTATCTAGAGGTAGAGCATTTCAGTCAGAGGGAACATCAAATGCAAAAATGTGATTGAAGTGTAAGTTTGTTTGATCAAAGAAAAGTGAGAGGGTGATGCACCTTGAGGGCAGAGAATGATGGGGAACCACATAGATGATGATGTCAAAGCAGTAGCCAAATTGGATGCAAATTGGATGGGGTTACACATGACCTTTTGACCATTGTCCAGACTTTTGATTTTTTTTTACATGGCGTATGAACCAGTCTATATATTTTTTACATTCTAAATGTTTGTTAATAAAACATCCAAAAAACCCCAAAAAGTGTATGTAGCAGAGATTGTATGTGGACCACAAACCCTAAAATACTTATTTTCTAGTCATTTCTAGAAAAAAAATAGCAACCCCTGATTAAAAACCATTAGGGTTTGAGATGTGAAGAATCATTTAATAGGGTTTACATTTGATAAGGATTACTGTGATATACATGGTGAATATATTCTGCAGGTGGGCAAGACTGCAAGCAGGAAGATCTGCTAGAATGTCAAGCAATAGTCCAGGCAATAGATGGTGATGGCTAGGTCTAGGGTGGTAGCCTTGGAAAAGCCAAAAATTGACTGGATAAAAGATATAATTTGAAAGTAAAGCCAGCTGAGTTTGCTGATGGTTTAGTGCAGTGGTCAGCAAACTGTGGCTCGCGAGCCACATGCGGCTCTTTGGCCCCTTGAGTGTGGCTCTTCCACAAAATACCACGGCCTGGGAGAGTCTATTTTGAAGAAGTGGCGTTAGAAGAAGTTTAAGTTTAAATAATTTGGCTCTCAAAAGAAATTTCAATCGTTGTATTGTTGATATTTGGCTCTGTTGACTAATGAGTTTGCCAACCACTGGCTTAGTGTATGAGAACAAAGAACAGTAAATGATAAGTCCTAAAACTACTGTATGTTATTTTTTTTCTGAAAACAGAAAACCCATAGTATATACTTTTTGATAGTATTCAAGTTGCAGATGATTTTTTCTTCCCATGGAATTAAAATCTTTTCACAGATTCTATTACTTCCTCAGACTTTTTTGTTGAAAAGAAAAAAGAAAGCTGCTATAGAAAATAAATGAATAAAACATTAACAGTGATAAAAGTTATCATCTTTCTTAAATAAAATTTTAAGTATATTTCCATTTTAAACATTGTTTTCATTATCTGACACTAAATATCAAAATAACAGGTTAAGAGTGGCAAATGTATTTTATTAAAGACATGGAAAATAACACAACTACATCCATTTTAAATATATTCTGTCATTTAAAAGACTCTTATTACATCTCTACTGGAGTTAAAAAACAATTTTTATTTATGTGCTTAAGTAGCCTATAATATTTTTCCAATTTTGCACAGCTAATCTAAAATAATAATTTTTCCTAATACATTAGTCACGATGAGACAAGTTTCTAAAGCTTTATGGTATCTGTATATAACAAAAATAAAGTCCTTTAATGCTGATACTTCTACTTTCTTAAAAGACTGGGGAGTTGTTGCAATCTATTCCATTCTTATGTTAACATACATACATACATACATACATACATACATACATACATCAATCAATCTGCCCTGGCAGGTGTGGCTCACTTGGTTGGAGGTTCATCTCCTGCACCAAAAGGTCAAGGGTTCAATTCCTAGTTAGGGCACATGCCTGGGTTTCCTGTTCAATCCACTGGTTGGGGAGCTTGTGGGAGGCAGCCAATCAATGTTTCTCCTCTCCTCTCCTCTCCTCTCCTCTCCTCTCCTCCCCTACCCTCCCCTCCCCTCCCCTTCCTTCTCTCTCTCTCTCTCTCTCTCCCAAATTAATGGACATGTCCTCCATGTGGATTTATTTGTTCTAATTTCTCATTATTTCAACATCGCTATTTCTCTAATATTATTGGATTATTAACACATTCAATCATTTGCTTTCTGAAGAAACTTTACATTGGCCAATATCTTAGAGTTACATGGATATATGATGAACATTTCATCATAATCAACAATTTCAACAAGAAGAAAACTGTTTGTTTACAACAAAGAAACCTTTCATTTTATTGCTGCATAGGCTATTTTATCTCCTCTCAAGTGATTATTATGGTCTGAATATTGAATGGATACCACTAATCGAACAAACTGTTGCTTCCAACTTTATTGGCCATGTCACATGGTGGATGAGTGGTTTTATGAGCATGGTCATAATTCCATTATTCATTCATGTGCTTTTCCTGGTTATAGTTGAAGTTTAGATATGCCTTTTATAATTTATAGCACTTTATTGCTTGCCAATAAAGTGATCATTAAAGAATTACCTATAAAATTAATGTTATTATGGGAATCTCTAGTGCTGGATATGAAGGAATGTGTATGAGTATGGAAGAGCAACAGTGGAACACCAATCCTATCCATCTCACTAGATAGTACAGATGCTACAGATTAGCTGGTTAGTTGTAAAAGAAATAATTTATCCTCTGCTTTTCAAATTTACAGTTATTTGCCTACATTGAGCAAGGCAGTACTTTTATTGTTTCATCCTAAAACATGACAAGAGAAATTTTTGGTTTCTTGGAATTCATATTAAGAAATTTTGTTATTTATAATCACATGCATGTAAATATATTTTAAAACTAGAGGCCCGATGCACAAAATTCTTGCAAGGGGCTTGGCCCTCACAGCCTTGGAGGCTGCCTGGGCCCTCATAGCCCCAGCTTCGTCCAGAAGGTAGTCCTGAAGGACATCTGGTCTAATTAGCATATTACACTTTTATTATTATAAATGTATTGCTTAGCAATTTTGCCAATAAAAAACATCCTCTCCTTTTTTACACAATTTACTATTTAAATAGCATAGACCATGACCATTTTTTTGCTATAAAGAAATAATAAAATAGATGGATGTATTTGTAACTGAATTGAGGTCAGTTAGTACAACCCCGTTATGGTGTGTTCAGTGGGATTCTAGTGATGGTATTTCTGCTCTCCAGATTCTGGTTTTGCTTTGAGGTAAGTAGAAGCTCTATAAGTTAATGTTTAAGAACTTTGTTTTACATAAACCTATATTCAAATCTCAGTTCTACAATTTATTAATTCTATGTAAACATTAATGGAGTGAAGGACCTTCTGATATACACATGAACGGATCTCATAGCCTTTATGTGGAGCAAAAGAAAACAGTTACAAGTAGTGCACAATTCCTCAACACCTTTGTTTGAAACTCAAGAACAGACAAAACTAATCTATGTTGATAATAGTCAAAATAGTGTTACACGTTGGAGTAGTATAATAGCACTGAAGTTACAAAGAAAATTTCTGGGGTCACAGGAATTTTAGTATCTTGATGTGAGTGGTATTTATGGGGATTGATGCATACACAAGAATTTATCCAGGAGTATACACATAAAACTGCAGCAAACCGTTAAAAAAGGGTGATCATTTTATCATATGCAAGTTTTAATTCAGTAAAGAAATATGTAAAGCAGTTTGCACAGTACCTGGCATATAGGAAGTACAAGAGACAAGAGCTATCGAATAAGTGTCACCTAAAACCTTTAGAAATTAATTTCCAGTTACATTTAAGCAGAAGTGAAGATGAATTACAAGAGAAATATTAATTTTAATAATTTAATAATTGGCCTAAAGCTTTGTTAATATGTCATGTACAGATGCGTAGGATATCATCTGCAAGCCAATAAAATATTAGTATAGATCAGCGATTTTCAACCCATGTGCCACAATAATTTTTAAAACATGTAATACCTGGGGCACTGACCTCTTTTCCCTGAGAGTGTCAAATAAAAAATGACAACACCCAACACAACAATAGCCGTCCGGTGTGAGTGACAAAAAATTATACCTATTTTTGTTGGATCGGCAAAAAATACATATTTTTGATGTGCTGCAGAATTTTAGTAATCAGTGTATGTGTGCCATGAGATGAACAAGGTATCTCTGATTTAGATGGTAGAAAATACCTGCATATTTAGGTAAATGTTCAGAAAATTTAAGAGAAAAATAATGTATCTTCTATTAATGAGAACGATAAAATGCTTGAAACTGGTTCAGTGCCTAAACCATAAGATTTGATATGGTAGATAATAGGAATTACTCTTTATAAGATAGTTGACCCACTTAACAAAATCAAACTAAATTGCCTCATTATTTTTGACATTAATAGAAGTGCAAATCAGATGCAATCAGTTACATTTAATAAACTGATTTAGACAGGTGTCTTGTACAATATCCCTTTCTTCAGAAAAAAGATAGTTTTTAATGGAATAAGTTTCATATTTTCAGCCAAATTCATAGTAATTGACAGGTAGACATACTGAGTTTTGTTGTTGTTGTTTTGATCCAGTCTTGTGTTGAACATTTCAGAGATCAGAGATTGTAATTTTTCATTCACTACTGAACATTATGTCTTTATTATAACTTAAGACTGTTTTTTTTTTTTTAATCATTGATTTCAGAGAAGAAGGGAGAGGGAGAGAGAGATAGAAACATCAATGAAGAAAGAGAATCATTGATTGACTGCCTCCTGCACACCCAACCTGGGAATTGAGCCCACAACCCAGGTATGTGCCCTGACCTGGAATCGAACCATGACCTTCTGGTTTAAAAAAATTTAAGAGAAAAATAATGTATCTTCTATTAATGAGAACGATAAAATGCTTGAAACTTGTTCAGTGCCTAAACCATAAGATTTGATATGATTTGATAAAAAAATTTAGGAGAAAAATAATGTATCTTCTATTAATGAGAACGATTCATAGGTCGATGCTCAAACACTGAGCCATTCCAGCCAGGCTTAAGACTGTTTTTAATTTTGTGACATATCCTGTTAGTTATAGGTAAAAACAATGTTGCATGCCCAATCTCACATTTTATCCACTTTTCTATTAGTACTTTCCCAGGTATAGGTATAATTACAAATATTTATGTAGACACCACTTACCTCCCTAAATCAATTAGTGTTTTTGCAATATATATATTGTGTGTGTGTGTGTGTGTATGTATATATATATATATATATATATATATATATATATATATATACATATATACATATATATATACACACACATATATATACACACACACACACATATATATATATACACACACACATACACACACATATACATACACACACACACACACACACACACACACACACACACACACACTAGGGGCCTGGTGCACAAAATTCGTGCACTGGGTCGGGGGGTCTCCTCAGCTCAGCCTGCCCCCTCTCACATACTGGGAGCCCTCAGGGGATGTCCTACTGACGGCTTAGGCCCACGCCCCACAGGGATCGGGCCTAAGCTGCAGTTTGGCCTCCCTTTGTGGGAGAGAACCGGGCTGATCAGGGAAAGGCACCAGCCCCATCACCCCGCTGCTGGAGCCACTGCCAGTCACCGCAGCTACCAAGGTGTTTTCATCAACACGGACTCCAGTCCCTTCACCATGAAAAAATGACAACTTTCTTTAGACATTTTCAAGATGTATCTATTTTCATAGGATATGACATTTCTTTCTTTCTTTTTTTTTTTTTATCCTCACCTGAGTATATGTTTTCATTGACTTTTAGAGAATGTGAAAGAGAAAGGGAAAGACAGAGAGAAACATCAAAGTGAGAGGAATACTTTGATTGGTTGCCTCCTGCATGAGCCCTGACCTGGGCCACAGCCAGGGAGGAGCCTGCAACTTAGGTACATGCCCTTGATCAGAATCTAACCTGGACCCTGTAGTTGACAAACCTAGGCATTATCCACTGAGCCAAACCACCTAGGGCATGTTATGACATTTGTTAGCCCTCCAGCAGCAGACCTTCATTATTTTCCCCAGGAGTGTGGTGGAAAAGCCCTAGATCACCTTTTTGGATTCTTATACCCAAGTTACTAAGAATATTACCAGTGGCATACAGGGAGCTTAGGCAATGAGCAGTCAGAAAAGGTGTTTCCTCTGTAGTTCACACCTATCTCCTCCTATCTCCAGGCTCCGCCCCCAGCCAAGGCTGCAAGCCTCTGGCCGAGTCTTAGGCCCTGGGCACTGACCCCCAGCTGGCTCCAATCACCCACAGGGGCCCCATCTGGCTCTGATTGCCCTGCTCCACCCCTGGCCAAGGCCGCAAGCCGCTGTTTGAGGCTCGGGCCCTGGGCAGGGACCCCCAGCTGGGTCTGATCACCAGGCTCCTCCTCAGCCAAGGCCAAAAGCCTCTGTTAGAGGCTCGGGCCTTGGGCAGGGACCCCCAGCTTGCTCACATCGCCCGCAGGGGACCACAGTTGGCTCTGATAGCCAAGCTCCGCTCCAGTGGCCAAGGCTGCAAGCCTCTGGCCAAGGCTTGAGCTCTGGGCAGGGACACTCAGCTGGCTCCAATCGCCCACAGGGGACCTCAGCTGGCTCCCATCGCCTGTAGGGGATCCCAGCTGGCTCCGATGGCCTGGCTCCCATCACCCAGCTCCGACCATGGCCAAGGCCAGCTAGTGCAGGGGAAACGCAAGCCTCCCTCCTGCTCTCTGCTACTGCAGCCATCTTGGTTGGGTTTATTTGCATATTCGCTCCTGATTGGCTGGTGGGCATGGCTTGTGATGTAGCAGAGGTGTGGTCAATTTGCATATTACTCTTTTATTAGGTAGGAGATTTTATATATATATATATATATGTGTGTGTGTGTGTGTGTGTGTGTGTGTATATATATATATATATATATATATATATATATATATATATATATATTATATAATTTCAGAGAGGAAGGGAGAGGGAGATATAAACATCAATGATCGGCTATCTCCTTTAAGTCCCACATTGGGGATTGAACCCACAACCAGGGAATGTGCTGTGACCAGGAATTGAACCTTGACCTCCTGGCTCAACCACTGAGCCATGACAGCTAGGCAGTGCTTTGCTATTTCTAATGAATGTAATGTTCCAAGTATCTTAATACACAGTTTTCTTTTTGCCTTTTCAAGCATTCCCTTATCATTTTAGATACTTTTACACTACTTTATTGCCTCAGGAATGTAGTATTAGGAAACTAAATCATGTAAGTAAAAGAGCACCTAGTTCGGTATTAGGACTAGATTCAAATCTCTGCTCTGCTATTTACTAGAGGTATGCCTTAACCCTGTTATTTGATCTCTTCAGGTTTGGTTTAATTCCTTTTACAATGGGAATAATCATACCATTACAGTACACTTGCAACAGTGATGATGAGATCAAGTGGCTAATTATTGTCACATAATCCCTTAATAAGTAGTACTTTAATGTAGACTCATTTCTTATACTGCCTTGGAATCCCAGTAAGTGTAGGAAAAGTGCTCTCAAGCCACAGGTAAACATTTGCACCTTTTACTACAACTTCCCTCAACAATTTTCATGGGACACATACTGCATTTCCCCCCCTGTTCATCACAGTATGATATTCTGAACAAGACAGCATGTCACTGAAAATGCCAAACGTTTTTGGGATTCTGAGAAAAATGGTTAAGAAGAGTAGAACAAACTTTATTAAATAATATTCTTCCTTCAAATAAATGTTTATCCAATAGTCATGTGTCCTGTAAATGTTTTTATTTTCCTTTATATTGAATGTATTGGGGTGACAATGGTTAACAACATTATGTGGATTTCAGGTGCACAATTCCACAACATATTATCTGTACACCATATTGTGTGTTCACCACACCAAGTCAAGTCTCCTTCGATCACAATTTATCCCCTGTATACTCTCTTCCACATCTTCCCACCACCCTCTGCATATCTTGTAAATGTTTATCCAAATGCTTATCCAACTGTCATGCTTTCTTAGTAGGATAAAGGGATTGTTTTCATTTAATTGCCATGGCCTTTGGATATTCATTTCACTATCTGAGCAATGAGAAAGAAACGTGGAACAAACATCTCTTTTCATTGGCTTGCTCATCCCATTGGGCACTGTAGGATGAAATATGAATTCCTTCAAAGACCAGACTAAATTTTTGAACCCTCCTTCTGTCTATTTAATTGACAAAGACACTGGGGAGTTATGTATATTGCCTCTCATCAGCTGAACTATGTTATAATATATATATATATATATATATATATATATATATATATATATATATATATATATATATATATATAAAACCCTAATAAGCAAATAGACCAAAGGGCAGAACAACTGAACTGAACCAGTCACTATGATGTGCACTGACCGCCAGGGGGTGTGCACAGAACATGGCGGGTGTAGGTGGCAGAACGCAGAACATGGTGGGCGTCAGCCGTGGTGAGATGGTGGAGCAGGTGTGTGGGGGTACCAGACCAAGGCGGGGCACAGATCACTGTCATTGGGGAGAGCCTCTGGTGGTTACTGAAAATTCTTTGCTCCTGCGCCCTGCAGTCCCGCCCAGCACTCAAACCTGCTGCCAGCGTAGGCCCCGCTAGCACCTGCTGCCAGTGATGGAGCCGCCACTCGCACTCACTGCCAGTGCCTCACTCAGTGCCATCAGTGGGAGAGAATGGCGGCTGCCGGTCTGATCGCCCTCAGGGCTTCTCCACCTCCACCTACTCCTGTGGGGTGATTGGGACTGGCAGGCACCACACGCACCTGCTGCCAGTGCCTGGCACTGGCCCCAATGACGGCTCTGCACCGTCATTGGGTGCGAGTGGGGCCAGTGCCATCAGCACATGGGAGCGAGGGTGGCGGGAGTAGGGCTATTGGCAGGAGGGGCCAAGCGGGATTGTGGAGATTGGATGAAGAACCGCCCCTATGCCCACCAGAGCCTTGTGGCCCACCATTCCTTTCAAGATGCACAAATTTGGAGAAACCAAGATGGCGGCATAGGTGAACACCCAAACTGCTGCATCACACAACAATTTCAAAACTACAACTAAATACAGAGAGGACATCATCCAGAACCACAGGAAAGCTGGCTGAGTGGAAATTCTACAACTAGAAGGAAAGAGAGGTGCACATGGAGACTCAGGGGAGCTGCAAAAGGCTGAGGTATGGAGACACGCGTGCGGAGAGGACGGGCGGCTGAGTGTCTGGCTGGCTTTCTCTGGCGGGAGAGGGAAGGAAGCCCCAACTGCACTGAACCCCAGTTCCAGGCCAGACCCTAGGGACCCAGACTCATACGGGTGGAGTCTGGACTGTCGGGGAAAAAAAGGATCACACAGAAAATTGGGGGAGGCGCGAAAGGCAGAGGTCTGGAGGCACGCACATGAGTGCGAACAGAGAGGACTGACTTCTGGGTGTGCCACTCGCTTTCTCTAGTGGGAGGAAGACGGAAGCTCCCAACTGCACTGAATTCCAGTTCCGGGTGAAAATCTGGGAATCCAGATTCATTGGGAGAGAAACTGAACTGTCTGGCAGTGGGCGAAACTCGAGGGCGGCTTTCTCTCAGAGGTGCTTGTAGCAATTACCGAGGGACACTGAGACCCAGCGGCCTCATAGGGCAGGGCTGAGGGGAAGCCAAAGCTGTCTGCTCAGCCCTGAGACTCCGCCCAATCCAAGCTGTGCACAGAGGCTTTTGCAATTTTCAAAGTCTTGTCTCATAAGGCTGTCTCCAGCACAGAAGTTCTCCCGGCAAAGACACAGCTGACCCTTACAGCCAATTGGCCTGGAGGTCAATTCCTCCCAGTGATACCAACAACAATCAAGACTTAACTACAACAAGGCTGTACACACAGTCCACAAAGGGGTGCACCAAGAGTGTGCACCTCAGGTAACTGTGGAGGTTGAGCCACTGGGCCATATAGGACACATAGCACACAAAGCTACACTATCAACTCAGGGAAGCAGCGAAAATGCGGAGACAAAGAAACAGATCACAAACAAAAGAAGTGGAGGAAAGCAAATGACTGGATATAGAGTTCAAAAGCACGGTTATAAGGCTTTTCAAGAATTTCCTAGAAAAGGCCGATAAATTTAGCGAGACCCTCGAGGATATGAAAAAGGACCAACTAGAAATGAAACATACACTGACTGAAATAAAAAATATTATACAGAGACCTAACAGCAGACTAGAGGAACACAAGAATCAAGTCAAAGATTTGAAATACAAAGAAGCAAAAAACACTCAACCAGAAAAGCAAAAAGAAAAAGAAATCCAAAAATTTGAAGATAGTGTAAGGAGCCTCTGGGACAACTTCAAGCATACCGACATCAGAATTATGGGGGTGCCAGAAGAAGAGAGAGAGCAAGATACTGAAAACCTATTTGAAGAAATAATGACTGAAAACTTCCCCCATCTGGTGAAAGAAATAGACTTACAAATCAAGGAAGCTCAGAGAACCCCAAACAAAAGGAATCCAAAGAGGCCCACACCAAGACACATCATAATTAAAATGCCAAGAGCAAAAGACAAAGAGAGAATATTAAAATCAGCAAGAGAAAAACAGTTACTTACCTACAAGGGAGCACCCATACGATTGTCAGCTGATTTCTCAACAGAAACTATGCAGGCCAGATGGGAGTTGCAAGAAATATTCAAAGTGATGAATAGCAAGAACCTACAACCAAGATTACTCTACCCAGCAAAGCTATCATTCAGAATTGAAGGGCAGATAAAGAGCTTCACAGATAAGAAAAAGCTAAAGGAGTTCATCAACACCAAACCAGTATTATATGAAATGCTGAAAGGTACTCTTTAAGAAGAGGAAGAAGAAGAAAAAGGTAAAGATAAAAATTATGAACAACAAATACACATCTATCAACAAGTTAATCTAAAAATCAAGTGAATTAAAAATCTGATGAACAGAATAAACTGGTGAATATAATAGAATCAGGGGCATAGAAAGGGAGTGGACTGACAATTCTCAGGAGGGAAGGGGTGTGGGGGGTATGGGAAGAGACTGGACAAAAATCGTACACCTATTGATGAGGACAGTGGAGGGGAGGTAAGGGCAGAGGGTGGGGTGGGAACTGGGTGGAGGGGAGATATGGGGGGGGAAGAGGAACAATTGTAATAATCTGAACAATAAAGATTTATTAAATTATAAAAAAAGATGCACAAATTCGTACACTGGGCCCCTAGTACTATTTATAAGAGACAGAGATTATACTAGAAAAATGCATTTACAGTAGCCTAGAAGAAAAAAATATGAATCACATATGTGTACTCACTTGGGTTCAAAGGAGTGATTCCTCCCTTTGAATGGTTATTAAATGCCTGGGAAGCTGACTCAATGCTTCACAATAGAGTGTGCTATTTTGGGGGTTACTTCTTCTTTATTACCTTCCCAACTGGGATAAAATTTTCAATGTTTCTAATATTGAAATGGGGGAATTTCAAATATGGACTCAAAGGAATCGCATTACAGCATATAATTAATCTCGATATCAGGGATTTCCTGATCTGCATATTAAGGTATTGCTTGCTTTTTTCACTAGTCATTTTTCTTGGTGAAAGCAAATAAAATCAACTCTGCATTTTATAAATGATGTCTTATATCCCATCCCTTTCCATATATATTTGTGTGTGTATGTATGTGTGTGTGTACATGAAACAGTTTATTCTTATTGTATAATTTTCCATACAAACTGTAAAGATACTTTTGCCCTACCCTGTAAGCTCAATGTACATATATACGCACGTATATTTTTATTGCATTACATGAATTAAAATACAGATAAGGAAAGAGACATACAATAAGTCTGCATAGATTGATTTCACTATCCATCTGCTGAAAACATTCTTTCTTTTTATAACCTCAATATACTTTTAAAAAATAAAGTTTGCCTTGGATTATTTGGGCACAATTTACTTGCTGCTTTGTGAGAGGAAAATTACCTTCAACTTGGCTGTACTGCCCTTTTTGGAGTAGTGTGTAATATTAACATGTCATACAGAAACCTCTTTCCCTCAACCCATTAGGTCAGAAAATCTTGAGCACCATCTATCAATGTTGGAGATAATCAATATTCACTCACAGTAAACACTAGTCAAAAAGAGCAGAATAAAGAATTTGGAAACACTCCATCTATGTGAAACTATAATACAACATGCTCATTTACTTTTATTGAATTTTGATTTAAAGCCAGTTTCTGTATCAGAAACACTTTTTGGCATCACTGTAAAATTCATATGTCTAGTTATACTTGTTTAGAACACCTAAATACAATTATGTTAAAATTAAAGAAGAAAGGTTAGAGCTATGATTTTTCATTAATAAAAATAATTTTGAGTGAATTTTGTGTATGGGGACAAACAGTAGTCTACTTTCATTTTTTACACGTGCCTTTTCCATTTTCCCAGCACCATTTAGTAAAGAGGCTTTCCTTATTCCATTGTAGGTTTTTGGCTCCTTGGTTGATAATTATTGGCCCATCTACCTTACATGTGGGTATATTTCAGGGCTCTTGATTCCATTCCATTGCTTGTGCCTCCCCCCCCCCCCCCCCCGCCAGAACCATTCTGTTTTGATTATCATTGCTCGGTAGTATAATTTGAACTCAGGAAGTATGACAAGTGCAGCTCTGTTCTTTTTTTCTCAGAACTGCTTTGTATATTTGAGGCGTTTTCTGGTTCCATACACATCTGATGTTTTTTTTATTCTATTTCTTTTTAACCTTTTGCACTCAGATGTCGAGTGTGACTCGACACGGTTAGCATTAGAATAAAGGAATCGAGAAAAAAGCAAGCGAGTGCAAAGGGTTAAAATGCCATTGGGATTTTAATGGGGATTGCAGTATATCTGTATAATGCTTTGGGTAATATGGACGCTTTAACTATGTTGATTATGCCAATCCATGAACACAGAATAGTCTTTCCACTTCTTTTTTCTTTTTCAATCTCTTTTAATAATGCTTTGTTGTTTTCAGTCTATAGAGCCTTTCCATCCTTTGCTTATATTTATTACTAGGTATTTATTATTTTTGTTGCAAGGGCAAAAAGGAACTGTTTTTGGTGTTTTTTTTTCATTTCTTTTTTCTGAAATTTCATTATTAGTGTATAGAGAGAGAATTTTGCGTGCATTGATTTTATATCCTGCAACTTTACTCTATTTGTTTATTGTTTCTAAGAGTTTTTGGTGGAGTCTTTAGGGTTTTCTATGTAAAAATCATGTTATCTGCTAAAAGTGACAATTTTATTTCTTCATTCCCAATTTGGATGTCTCTTATTCTCTCTCTTGCCTGATTGCTCTGGTTAGGACTTCTAGTACTATGTTGAATAAGAGTGGTGAGAATAGACACCCTTCTCTTATTCTTGATCTTCAAGAAAAAGCTTTCAGTCTTTCACCACTGAGTATAGTATTAGCTGAGGGTTTGTCATATATGGCCTTTATTATGCTGAGGTACTTTCCTTCTACATCCATTGTATTGAGTGTTTTAATCATAACTGGATATTGTATCTTGTCAAATGGTTTTTTGTGCATTTATTGATATGATAATATGATTTTATCCTTTTCTACCAGAGTGGGTCTTATGGAAACTGAGGAGTTGGGGTATTATGCAAATAGCAGTTAGGACTCCCTGAAGGTTTTAAGCCTGGAGTTATCTACAGGAGCTGAAAGAGTAGTATCCCTCTGAGTGCCTTGAGGAAAGAGTGCTGAGAGAAGTGGTTGATCCAGATCATAGGTAATTTACAAAAAGGCCAATCTGTCTAATCATTTTGGGGCTATTTGCACTATTAAAATACCTTTTGATATAGTATACAGTGAAAAGAAGAACATTTACTTAAAATAAGTGTTTTATATAATGCGTGTAAATAATGGGATCTACTTTTCCTATATTCAAGTTAACAGTTTCAGCATCCTCCATCATTCTTTTAACAGAAGTAAAAAAATAATGGCACAACAGAAATTTATAATTTAAAAAAAATAAATTTCCGATAGGGAATTAAGATGGTGGCCGGCAGGACAACAGTGAGGAAGGGAGTGTGAGAGAGTGAGGGAGCAAAAGGGGAGTGTGTGGACATGGGTGGTGTGTGTGTGTGTGTGTGTGTGTGTGTGTGTGTGTGTGTTTGTGTGAGGACAGTTAGATCCTGCAAGAGTTTCAGGAGCTGTAGGACCAGGCTCTCTCGGATGGGGAGCCCCCACTACCACTGCAGGCACACCCGAGTGGCTGGCGCTAGCACAGAAACCATGACATCTTGAAGGGCAGAGCTTCTGTGATTAGGAGCCCAACCTCACCACCACCCACCCTGACCTCAGACAAAAACTGAGACCCTAAGCCATGCTAGACAAAGACCTGCTACCACAGCCACAGACTCATGGACACCTATTCCACCCATACCAGCCTCAAGATACTGTGAGTCCCGGGGTGTGTTCCCGTCCCAGCTACCCGCCATGGCAGCACAGGTTCCATACATCCCAACCTGGCCCCTGACTGTCAGTTCACGCGACCCCCACCCAGACCCCGGAGGGCACATCTACTGTGCACCTGAGCTTGCCCCTGACTGTTGGTGTGTGCAATGCTCTGGCCAAGCCCACCGCCCTAGCTCAAGCCCCGCACAACTGGGCGCCTGTACCCTTCAGCAACAGTGAAAATGAGGAGACAAAAAAGCAACCCCCAAAGGAAAGAAAAGTAGAAATCACACCCCATCCCCCAAAGGAACTAAATAAAACGGAGGCATGCCATATGCCAGAAAAATAATTCAGAGTAATTGTCATACAGTTCATAAACCAGATGGACTAGAAAATCAACAACCACTGTAAGAACCAAGAAAAATCAAAAGTGATATAGCTATAATAAAGAACATGATGGAAGGCTTCAACAGCATACTAAGAGAAGCAGAGGACTGAATTACTGAGCTAGAAGATAGGGCAGAGAAACAAGCCCAATCTGAACAGCAATTGGAGAAAAAAATTAGAAAGCAAGAGGAGAACCTAAGGGAGCTTTGGGACAATGTGAAACGAGGTAACATACGTATAATAGTGGTGCCAGAAGGACAAGAAGAGCAGCAAGGATTGGAGAATCTATTTGAAGAAATAATGACAGAAAACTTCCCTGATATGGGGGAGAAAAAAAGTCACCTAAGCACAGAGAGTCACAAACAAGACAAACCCAAAAAACTCACCCCAAGACACATGGTAATTACAATGGCAAACATTAATAACAAAGATATGATCTTAAAGGTTGCAAGAGAGAGACAGAGTTACCTACAAAAGGATCCCCAATCAGATTATCAAATGATTTCTCAACAGAAACACATCAGGCCAGAAGGGAATGGAAGGAAGTGTACAAAGTAATGCAAAGCAAGGGATTGAATCCCAGAATACTCTATCCAGCAAGGCTATCATTCAAAATTGAAGGGGAAATCAGGAGCGTCACAGACAAAAAAGGGCTAAGGGAGTTTATCACTACCAAGCCAGCAATGCAAGAAACACTAAAGGGACTGTAGTAAAAAGAAGAGAAAAAAAAAAAGAAGAATGGACACAGTCACCAAAATATAAATGGCTACAAACAAGGACCTATCAATAATAAATTTAAATGTAAATGGATTAAATGCTCCAATCAAAAGACATCAAGTGGCTGAATGGATAAGAAAACATGACCCATATATATGCTGTCAACAAGAAACCCACCTCAGAACAAGAGACTCACACAGACTGAAAGTGAAGGGATGGAAAAATATATTTCAGGCAAATGGAAATGAAAAAAAAAAAAAAAAAAGGCTGGGATAGCAATACTTACAAAATTAGTATATACTGCAACGTGAAGGCCATAACAAGAGATAAAAGGCCACTTCATAATACTAAAGTGATTGATACAACAAGAGGATATAACTCTGGTAAACATATATGGACCCCACTGACATCATTGGATAAATCCTCTAGACAAAAAAAATAAAAATAAAAAAAATCAGCAAATAAAAAACAATCCTAAATGACTCACTAGATCAGATGGACCTAATTGACATCTTCAGAACATTACACCCCAAAGCTACAGAATATAAATTCTTCTCAAGTACACATGGGATATTTTAAAAAATAGACCACATATTAGGTGACAGGCAAAGTCTCTTCAAATTCAAGAAGATTGAAATCATGTCAAACATCTTCTCAGACCACAATGGCATAATATTAGAAATAAACTACACTAAAAACAATCAAAAAAAGTCAAAGACTTGGAGGCTGGAAGCATGTCATTAAACAATGATTGGGTTACCAAAGAGATCAAAGAAATTAAAAACATCCTGGAAATGAATGACAATGAAAACACAACAATCCAAAACCAATGGGACACAGTGAAAGCAGTCCTGAGAGGGGAGTTCATAGGATTACATGCCTACCTCAAAAAACAAGGAAAACTGGTAATAAATCATCTAACTCTACAACTTAAAGAATTAGAAAGAGAGCAACAAGAAAAGCCCAGAGTGAGGAGAAGGAAGGAGATAATAAAGATCAGAGCATAAATAAATAACATAGAGACCCAAAAAAAAAAACAAAATATCAATGAAACCAAGAGCTGGTTCTTTGAAAGGATAAACAAGATGATGAACCACTAGCTGGGCTCACCAAGAAATAAAGAGAGAGGACCCAAATAAACAAGATCAGAAATGAAAGAGGTGAGATAACAACAGAACCCACATAAATACAAAGGATTGTTAAAAAATACTATGAACAACTCTATTCCAACAAAGTAGAAAACCTCGAGGAAATGGACATATTCCTAGAAAAATACAACCTTCCATAACTCAACCAAGAAGAATAAAAAAATCTCAACAGGCCAGTAACTAAGGAAGAAATGGAATAAGTCATCAAAAAACTTCCAGCAAACAAAAGCCAGTGGCCAGAGGCTTCACAGGGGAATTTTACCAAACATTCAAAGAAGAAATAAAACCTATCCTTCTCAGACTATTCCAAAAAATCCAAGAGGAAGGCACACTTCCAAACTTTTTTCTATAAAGCCAGCATTAGCCTATTCCAAAACCAGATAAAGACACCACAAAGAGAATTACAGGCCAATATCCCTGATGAACATAGATGCTAAAATCCTCAACAAAAACTAGCAAATCAGATCCAGCATTACATTAGAGAGATCATATACCATGACCAAGTGGGATTTATTCCAGGGATGCAAGGATGGTACAATATCTGGAAATCAATAAATTTGATACATCACATAAACAAATTTAGAGACAAAAATCAGATAATCACATCAATTGATGCAGAAAAGGCCTTTAACAAAATCCGCACCCTTTCCTAATAATAACTCTCAGCAAAGTGGGAATAAAGGGATCATACCTCAACATAATAAAAGCCTTATATGACCAACCTACAGCTAGCATTGTATTCAATGGGCAAAAACTAAAACCATTTCCCTTAAGAACAGGAACAAAATAGGGATGCCCACTTTCACCACTCCTGTTCGACATAGTACTGGAAGTGCTAGCCATAGCCATCATACAAGAAGAAGAAATAAAAGGCATCCAAATTGGAAAAGAAGTAAAATTGTCATTATTCGCAGATGACATGATATTTTACATAGAAAACCCTTACAGACTCCATCAAAAAACTACTAGAATTAATAAATGAATTGGGCAATGTAGCAAGATACAAAATTAACACCCAGAAATCTACAGCTTTTTAATACACCGATAAGGAATTCACAGAAAGAGAAACTAAAAAAAAAACAAAAACAAAAAAAAAAAACATCCCATTTACCACTGTAACAAAAAAATTAAGATACCTAGGAATTCATTTAACCAAGGAGGTAAAGGTCCTGTACTTATAAAATTACAAAACGCTGAAAAAAAGAGATAGAGGAAGACATAAACAAATGGAAGAATATATTGTGTTCATGGATGGGTAGAATCAAAATCATTAAAATGTCCATACTACCAAAGCAATCTATAGATTCAATGCAATCCCCATCAAAACACCAATGGCCTACTTTAAGACCTAGAACAAACTCTCCAAAAATTCATCTGGAATAAAAAAAGACCCCAAATAGCTATAGCAATCTTGAGACAGAAGTACAAAGTTGGAGGGATAACAATACCAGATATCAAGCTATACTACAAATCCACTATTTTCAAAACTGCCTGGTGCCGGCACAGAACATACATATAGACAAATGGAACAGAACAGAGAACCCAGAAATCAGCCCAAGCCATTATACTCAATTAATATTTCACAAAGGAGGCAAGAGCATACAATGGAGTCAAGACAGTCTCTTCAATAAATGGTGTTGGGAAAATTGGACAGATACATACAAAAAATGAAACTGGACCACCAACTTACACCATACACAAAAATAAACTAAAAATGGCTAAAGTAGTTAACTGTAAGACAGGCAAACCATAAAAATCTTAGAAGAAGCCATGGGCAGCAAAATAGCAGACATTTGTCGTAGCAATATCTTTAACAATACAGCTTCTAGGTCAATGGAAGCTAAGGAGAAAATAAACAAATGGGACTACATCAAAATAAAAAGCTTCTGCACAGAAAAAGGAACCATCAACAAAACAATAAGAAACCCACTGCATCGGAGAACATATTTGCCAATGTTATCACCAATAAGGGTTTAATCTGCAAAATTTATAGGGAACTCATACAACTTAACAAAAGGAAGATAAATAATCCAATCAAAAATGGGCAAAGGACCTAAATAGAAACTTTTCGAAAGAAGACAGAAGGAAGGCCAAGAGACATATGAAAACATTCTCAAAGTCACTAATGATCCAAGAGATGCAAATCAAAACAACAATGCAGTACCATCTCACACCTGTCAGAATGGCCGTCATCAACAGATCAACAAACTATAAATGCTGGCAAGGATGCGGAGAAAAAGGAACTCTCTTGCACTGCTGGTAGGAACACAGACTGGTGCAGCCACTGTGGCAAACAGTATGGCTTTTCCTCAAAAAATTAAAAATAGAAATTCCATTTGACCCAGCTATTCCTCTTCTAGGAATATATCCCAAGAAACCAGAAACACCAAATCAGAAAGGATATATGCATCCCTATGTTCATAGGGGCACAATTTACCAAAGCTAAGATTTGGAAACAGCCTAAGTGCCCATCAGCAGATGAGTGGGAAAACTGGTACATCTACACAATGGAATACTACACTGCTGTAAAAATGAAGGAATTCTTACCATTTGCAACAGCATGGATGGAACTGGAGAGCATTATGTTAAGCGAAATAAGCCAGTCAGAGAAAGATAAATATCACATGATCCCACTCATTTATGGAATATAATGAACAACATAAACTGATGAATAAAAATAGAACCAGAGTCATAGAAGCATCGGACAGACTGTCCAACCTATGAGGGAAGGTGGGGGTGAGAGGGTAAGAGATCAACCAAAGGACTTGTATGCATGCATATGAGCATAACTAATGGACACAGATGGGTGGAGGAGGGCACGTCCCGGGGGGCAGAGGCAGTCGGGGAGAGGTCAATGGGTGAAAAAGACTTATGTAATACTTTAAACAATAAATAATTTAAATAAATAAAAAAATTTCTATATGCCTTATATGGTATGTGTTTTCTCTATGAAGGATGATATTTTTTCACTGTAAGTGTTTTATAACTTAACTAGAGGCCCGATGCACGAAGATTCGTGCAAGAATGGGCCTTCCTTCCCCTGGCTGCTGGCACCACCTTTGCTCCAGCCTGGAGCTGCCTTTCCACCTTCCCACGCTGCCCAGAGGCCCGGAGCGGCTGGGGCGGTGTGGAACACCTTTGTCGTCGCAATGGCGATGACGCAAGTGTCCCACCCCTGGCCGCTCAGCGCCTGTGTATGCAAATTGACCTGGCATCTTTGTTGGGTTAATTTGCATACTCACTCCTGATTGGCTGGTGGGTGTCACGAAGGTACGGTCAATTTGCATCTTTCTCTTTTATTAGTGTAGATGGTGCATTCAGTATCTGAGATATTTGTCTTACATGCTTATGTGATAATAATTAAATAGCTGTTTGTATACATAGACATTCAAACAGCTATTTTTTCATATATTTTTATTTCAATCTATTGAATATGTCTTTGAGACTATTATAAATATATTGAAAATACTATTGCACTTGACACACAATTAGATAAACTGTTTGGTCCTCTAAATGATGATAAAACTATAATTCAATAATCCTGGTTTTGAAAAATCATTATCTCAGTAATGTTAATCCTAGCTAATATGTGCTGCATGTATGTTTACACTGTGCCAGACACTGTGATAAGCTGAACACACACACATATGAACACACATACTAACCACTCACAGGTATGCAACATTACAAATATTTCCACCATCCTCTCTAATAAAATGGTAATATGCAAATTAACCATCACTCCACTGCATAGGCCACGCCCACATGCCAAGCCACGCCCACCAGCCAATCAGGGCGAGTATGCAAATTAACCCCAATCCAAGATGGCTACAGCCACAGAGAGCAAGGTTTCCCAGGTAACAGAGGAAGCCAAGCTTTCCATAGCCATTGCAGGCCTAAGCCTCCACTCAAGCTACAAAGTTTCAATTATAGAAGGTAAACAAATTCAAACAAATGGCGGCAGAATGGACCTTGAGAGAGCAGGCCAGGGTTGCCGGCGGCAACAGGGGAAGCAAAGTTTTCCGCACACCCTGGCCGGGCTCAACCGCTTAAGGCTACAAAGTTTCAATTGTAGAAGGTGAATTAACTGCCACAGAAATGGCTGCCGCCCCAGGCTACAAAGTTTCAACTGTAGAAGGAAAATAAATTCCAGATACCAGGGCCTCCCCTTGGGTTGCCAGGAGGCGTGGCCGGCCTGCAAACCACCACAGGCCCCTCGCTCAGGCCGCCCCACACCCCAAGGGAACCCCCACCCTTATCTGTGACACCCTTCAGGGCAAACCAGCTGGCCCCCACCCGTGCACCAGGCCTCTATCCTATCTAATAAAAGAGTAATATACAGATTGATCATCACTGCAACACACAATATAGCTGCCCCCATGTGGTCAAAGATCCTGCCCCCATGTGGACACAAGATGGCCACTACAAGATGGCCAGCAGGAGAGGGCAGTTGGGAGGCACCTGGCCTGCAAGGGAGGGCAGTTGTGAGGGACCAGGCCTGCAAGGGAGGGCAGTTGAGAGGGACCAGGCTTACAAGGGAGGGCAGTTGGAGGTGATCAACCCTGCAGGAGAGGGCAGTTAGGGGTGACAAGGCTGGCAGAGGAGGGAAGTTGGGGGCAAACAGGCTGGCAGGGGAGCAGTTAAGCATCAACCAGGCTGGCAGCAGAGTGGTTAGGGGGTGATCAGGCTGGCAGGCAGAAGCGGTTAGGGGCAGTCAGGAAGGCAGGCAGGAGAGCAGTTGGGAGCCAGCAGTCCTGGATTGTGAGAGGGATGTCCGACTGCCCGTTTAGGCCCGATCCCACCAGGATCGGGCCTAAACGGGCAGTCGGACATCCCTCCAGGAGTCCCAGATTGGAGAGGGTACAGGCTGGGCTGAGGGACAACCCCCCGCCGTGCACGAATTTTGTGCACTGGGCTTCTAGTTTACAGTTAAAGAAAATAAAGTTTAGAGAAGTTAAGCATCATGGGGTTTTGTTGAAGGCCTTATATTTCAAAAAAGTGATCTTAACTATGACATTCTATTGTTTCCTATAATGACTCATTGCCCTTCTTTTTTGTTCTTTAATGAATAATTACATTACAAAATTCCAATGGTTTCAATAACTGATCTTCATTCTGTTCTCTGAAACTGACAATATGCTAGGTATGATAATAAATAATATTTCTGTGGCTCTTACCATATTATAAACTGTTGAAGTAACACTATGGTGGAAGACCTATTATCAATTTTTACAGATAAAGAAACTAAAACATTATTAGGATAAAAACTTGCCTTAAATATCAAGGCTAAAAACTGATGGAGGCATGCTATATGCACCCAGGAAATCTTACTTAAAATCCCAGCTCTCAATTATCACTATGGTTGCTTTCTAAGCAAAGATGAATATGGCAGTCCTTGTTCTCTACTAGATTATTATTGTGATGGAGAGGTAATACAGAAACCCATGAAAAATAACTGGCACTATAATACACAGATGACTAGTAACAGAATAATACACTGCATGGAAGAAAAGTGTGATTGGAATTTAGGAATCTAAAACCTCATCTCTTTCTGCATTTTTGCTTCCTTACAGCATTTGTTTCTCCTTCTTTATGCATTCAAATCCCATTTAACATGTTAAAGATGCTTTAGCAACTCATGCTACCTGTAAACTAACTGGCTTTCAGTCACTCACTCAGCTTTGTCTGACAGTACTTAAATCACAAGTACAAGATATACAGGAAGAGAAAAAAAATTAGCTTACATTATAAATGTAGAAAAGAGAGAAATAATATGCCTGATGGATTTAAACAAAACTCATACCTAATAGTAAGTAAATTATCAGGAGTAAAAATTATCAATGTAATATTCCCAAATCAAAAAATGTATTCTAGAAATAGTCATTGCTTTCATGGAAGACTAGTGGCCCAGTGCACAAAATTCATCCACGGAGGGGAAGGGCGGGAAGGGTGTCCCTCAGCCCGGCCTGCACCCTCTCCAATCTGGGACCCCTCAGGGGATAACCGGCAATCGGACATCCCTCTCACAATCCAGAACTGCTGGCTCCTAACCGCTCGCCTGCCTGCCTGATTGCCCCTAACTTCTTCTGCCTGCCAGCCTGATTGTCCCTAACTGCTCCCCTGCTGGCTTGATTGCCCCTAACCACCTCTGCCTCAGCCCCACATCCAGGACCCAGGATTCCCTCCTCCAGCCAACCACAGGCACCCGGGATCCGGACTTCCCTCCCTCTGGTCAGCCATAGGTGTCCAGGCCAGCCGCAGGGGATAGTGGGCAGGTGGCTTTGCCTGGGCTGCAGCCAAAAGTGCTGGCGCCCGTGACCGCGGGGTGGGCGGTTTCTCCATCTGCTGGGCCACAGACAGTTACAGGTACTGGTGCCCGGGACTGAGGGGTGGGCAGCTTCTCCATCTAGCAGGCTGTAGCCAGCCTTAGGCACTGGCGCCGACTTCTCTGACCCCTACAGGCCTAGAGTGGTGGTGGTGGGGTGGGCTGCCACCATGTTTTCAGGTTAATTTGCATACTCACTCTGATTGGCTGTTGGGCATAGGGGAGTGACGGTAATTTGCATGTTTCTCTTTTATTAGTGTAGATTCTTTCCTTCTTATTATTTCATTATACATTTATAGGTTTGAGCTTATATTTTGAAATAATACTTGAAATCAAATTTTCTACCTCACATTTCTTTACCAGTTATTCTCTCTGGAAATACCCAATACACATGCTGGCTCAACAGCACAGAGATGAATTTTTCTTAAGTAAGAGCTACAGCAAATCATTGCAACAAAAGAAAAATATTTCTTATTTAGCTCCTTACATCATCTTATAGCCTTGACATTATGCCACATCATCAGTGAATTTCCTTCTTTCCTGGTTTTGATGACTCTAACTTTTGAATCTCATTCTGAGGTTTGATGACACCCTTTCTTCCTAATTTCCCTCCCCTGCTTTGTTTGATATTTACTGCGCATATGACCTCTTCTACAGGTTTATGTCATTTTTCTTCATTCTAGTAATGTCATCCACTCTAGTTATCTGAGTAAGTAACATTTAGTTACCTCTCTCTCAACATGCTGAAATGTAGTTGTTTTCTTTAATCTGGCTTTTTCATGGGGCTTAAACCAGTCCCTTATCTTTTAATAGATTCATAACCTGAACTCACCCCCCTGTATCTTGTGCTAAAAGTAAGTAATTTTTCTCTTTCAAATAGCTCTCAGATTTTTCTTCTTTCTTTATATTTAATTCCTTCAAGTTAGTTCATATTCTCACAAATTTTTTCTCTATTTTAAAAGTCTCCCGGTTATAACCACAGGAACAACATGTAATAATCATGACACAAAAGCAGTGACTGCTCAATCTCCAATTATAAAATTCAAGGTCAAATACAATTAAATTACATACTATTAAAAGTATTGAAGTTACAATATTCCATTAAATGTATCTTTTGGTGCTTCCATAAGCCATATACATTTATTTGTCAAGAAAGTAAAGTGTTTATATACTTAAAAATCTTTTGATTTGGATTAGCCAGGTCTTAACAAATCACTCATTTATTAGTCTAATTGACTAGAGATATATTAAATTATAAAGATGCTCTTGTAGTGATAATGGTGAGGGATGAACAGGAATAGCTATTGCTACCCTAATTTTTTAAAGAAGATCAACAAAACAGTGTGTGTCATGGTAATCTTTGAGAAGGAAATAAGCAAATTATTGCTCTAACTGAAGTCATTTCTTCAATCCAATTGCCTATATTTTCTTTGTAGCTGTATCCTTTTTGTCAGGATAGCCTTTTTTAAGTAGTTCCTCTAGAATGCCCATCTTCTTTTTTACCAAGAGAACCAATCAGTTAAGTAAAAAGGATTACTACTTCTCACAGATCAGATGAGATAAGAAGATTTCGGGAAAGTGCTGCTCTTCCTATTAGACTCCTAGACTAGTAGAAAATAAGCCTGGCACTATCGAAAGCCATTTGTACCACATATGTTAAAAATGACTGCCCTACTCCCAGAAAATGAAGTTGTCCCTTATTAGAAGAACCAATAGCAGGTTGAACCATCATATACATGCATATGAGAGAGAGATAGACCAGGAGTGAGAGCGACACTATAAGAGAGATTATAAGGACTGGCAGACTGATAATTTCTAAAATCTATGGTTGGTAATCCGGAGACCCAGAAAAACTAATAGTACACTTCCAATCTGAGAGGAGGCATGAGAATCAGGGGAACAAGTGGGGGAGTTCCACTCCAAAGTCTATGTGCATAAGTCCTAGCGAGAGCTCATGTCTCAATTAGTCTAAAAGCTCCCCAACCCCCCCCCCCCCCCAAAAAAAAAAAAACACAAAACAAAACAAAATAAAAAACACCAAAATCACAGTTTAGTCAGGAGGAGTTCCCTCTTGCTCAGCCTTTTCTTCTTTCAGATCTTCAAATGATTAAATAAGGCCTAACACTTTAGGGCAAGCAATCTGCTCTATTTAGTCTACCAATATAAATATTAAACTCATCCAAAACATCCTCATAGAAACCATCAGAATAATACTTGCTTTTTTGTTTGCATGTTTTTTGTTGTTGTTATTGTTGTTGTTAATCCTCACCTTAGGATATTTTTCCATTGGTTTTTAGAGAGAGTGGAAGGGAGAGGGAGAGACACAGGGAGAAATATCAATGTGAGAGAAACACATTGATTAGTTGCCTCCCGAACATGCTCGGACCAGGGCCAGGGATTGAGCCTGCAACTGAGGCCCTTGACCAAAATTAAACCCAGGACCCTTCAGTCTGAGGGCTGGCGCTCTATCCACTGAGCAAAACTGGCTAGGACCAGTATAATGTTTGACCAAATATATGGACACCCTGGGGCCTAGTTAAATTGACACAAAATTAACCATCATATACCAGAATCATGCAGAACCTGAAGACAAATATAAAATCATAAGGGTGATTGTATAAGATAATTTAAGGATAATATGATTTGAAACATTAATTTCAGCCAATCCTGAGCCAGCCCAACTGCTAACTGCTTTGGTTTTTGTTTTGAAAAAATGTATCTTTTATTGATTTCAGAGAGGAAGGGAGAGGGAGAGAGATAGAAACCTACCTCCTGCATGCCCCCTGCTGGGGATTGAGCCCAAAACCTAGACATGTGACCTGACCAGGAATTGAACCCGTGACCTTCTGGTCAATGCTCGACCACTGAGAAACACCGGCTGGGCAGCTAACTGTTTTAATCATGGGAACCAGATGGAGTTGTGTTTGTGTTTCTTGCAACTGAAAATAAAAACCAAAACCTCAAGCAACATAGTAGGAAATTTTGCTAGTGACTTACCATTTTAAAAACATTACAGACTTAAGTTACATCATTATTCTCATTTACTTCTTCCCCTGGACTTTCTTGTAGACTAGAGAAGATGTAGAGCTCCAAGTGTCCCCAGGGACATTTATGGAAGATCAAAATCTGTTGTTTGTGTTTTGGCAGAAGAATATCAGGAACTTTTGCTCCGGCATGGCTATTGCTGCATACTATTGATGTTCATTGATGAAATTCCATCAATAGGTGGAAACATAGGAAAAAATAACAATTATCAAATGAAGTGCTCACAAACCTAAATATATTCATTTGAAAGATCTGTCTTCTTAGATGATGACTTTCCAACTTTTCCAAATGCTTTTTCTTTATGTATGCAATGACCATTTTAATAGATAGGTTTGGTTGTGTGCTCTTCAGTGTCTCTACTTGGCATAATACAAGGTTCGTTTTTTTCCTCTGCTGTCCCTTCAATGTGCTTTGTGTCTAGTGACAGAAAATTCTGAGATCAACGGCTCTTTTTAATTTCCTTCAAATGTTTTATGGTATTACAGGTGTCACTAGAAATTTCAACCAGCAATGTGAAGTGAGTTCCTTCCTAGAGATACTGCTGAGTACAACTGAGCCATCTTCTGACTCTAGGACAGAGACGATCTGAAGAGATGAAAGCTACCCATGGACCGTTTCCGAGAGCCATCATTGCCAGGAGCACTGTCACTGCTGAAGTAGCTACTGGGACCTACTGATACCTGGAGGTACCTGTAGCCATCCTTACCTACCCCCAGCACAGCGTGAGCAAAACGTCAGCCACAGGGACGTACTTTCACCAGGATTTGTGGCTGCCAGAGCAGGGCCAGCAAATGAAGGACATGCTTTGTTCCTTTCCGTCACCCATGGCGCATGTTGCTGACTTTTACAACACTTTTTCCTGCTGAGTACAGACACAAACTCATAATTTATCTCAATGAAAGTCACTAGATATCACTAGGAAATAAAATAAAACATAAACACTATTTTTATATTACAGGCCTAAGGCTAATAGAGTGTGTATGGGTAACTAAACTATTGCCTTTCTGCTGCAAACACTATTATACATTTTTTTTTTTATGCTGAAGCTGGAAATTCAGAAATCACATTTTTGCTCAATAGCCTCCATCTATCTATCCTGAGTGTGTGTAGAGAGATGGCAAGATTGAAAGACATAAACGGGCTCTCTCCTACTTGTTTGCCTTCTGTTCCTCCTATTCATGGCACCCTACCTACCTAACAATACTTCCCATAGATTCTGTTAACATTTTCCCAGCCCTCAGAGAGCCAGTCCAACCACACCCAGCCTGGTCACCAGCACCAGCCTCCCTGACTGTCCTCCTTGAAGGTCTGGGTTATATTTCCTCAGGGTGACTTCTCAAAAGTGAGAAACATCAAGTGGGCTCCCTCTTTCAAAGGGATGAGATCAGCTATGTAGAACTGTTCATAAATATAAATGGAAGAACATTTACTGGACATTTAAATAAGCACATATTGAAAATATTTGCAAAATTTCTTCTGCATAAAAAAAGGAAAGTCTTCCTTCATCCTTTATTATTCTTTGGCTACCACAGTGTTATCTTCAAAGAGACAGTCTCAAAGTGTCATTTTCACATGCAAACCCTTCCCACTCAATTCTTACTCTCTCACTAGAGGCCCGGTGCATGAAATTCGTACATGGGTGTGGTCCCTATGCATGGCTGGAGATCGAAGTGCGAGCGTCTGGTGTGGAAGGGCAGGACCCAGCTGAACTCTGGGCCCTGGGCAGCACCTGGGCGCCTGGGCTCCTGCGCACCCCCTTTGCCTGAGTCACGGAGCCCAAGTCCCCATGCGGAGATGCAGTGAACGCGGTTGGACACTGTGGGCTGGGACGCAGTGTGGGCCTCTGGACTACCCAGTGGCGTTGTACGGAAGCCAGGAGGGCAACACGCTCTCTCCCGGCCAGCCTCGCAGACTGGCTCCTGCATGAACCCATGGAAGCCCAGCTCACCAGGAAGATACCACGTGGGTGCAGGGCGGGCTCCTAGCAGGAGCCTGGCACACGAGCGTGGGGTTTCCCTGGAGCACAAGCCCTGGCATCCTGGGGGAGGTTAGCAGGGGTAGAGCGAGCTTGGTGGACACCCTGCATTCTCACCGCATCTCTGTCCCCATCACCCCTGCCCCCAGGTAGCCGGCAAGAGGTTGCAGCACGTTGTCGATGCCCGCCATGTTCTGCGCCGGCCCCTGGTGTTTAGCGCACGTCATAGTGAGTGGTCGAACTTCCGGTCTCCTGTTCGAACTCCCAGTCGAGGGGACAATTTGTATATTAGGCTTTTATTATATAGGATAGCACAACCTAATTTCCATCTCTCATTACTCTCCCCCTCCCACATACTTTTAAGCCAGTAACTTCAGTAATCTTCTGCCTCTACTTTCTACTTACTCATATTTCCCTAAGATTTTCCAGATGATTCCCAATTCCAGAGTATCAGAATGTCTGTTCGAATATATGTTCCCAAATATGTAGTATGCACATAACAGTCTAGCAAAATGAATTATATAGTCTATTATTTAGTTATTTAACAATATTTATCAACTACCTACTTTGTATTATGTACTATTTTAGGTAGTTTGGATTCAAAGAAGCAGAAAAAAAAGACACACTCTCATGTCAGGGAGTAACAATCTGGTTGGGTAAGCAAAATCAAATAATGAACTAAATCTGGAATTACAACTGGTAATAACTGTTATAGAGATAAGAAATAGTAACAGATAAATGCATAAGACCAGGACTTCTTCTATTCTGTGAAATCACAGAAGACTTATTATTTGTTTATATCTCACATCAAATATCAGCTATTTAATAAAGCCTTATGTGATCCCACAGAATAAAAAGAAAGAGGTCACTGAGAAGTGTTCAGTGATGATGAAATCACATAGACAAAGGCTTTGCTGCATTCAAGGAACAGAAACAAGTCAGTAGAGGATGTAGGAATGGGGGAAGAGGATGGGGAGAGGATTGTGACAGCTGGAGAGGGAGCCTGAAATGACATGTGCAGAATTTTAAAATTTTTTCTTTATTCTAAGAGGAGGCCTTGTCACTCCTAAATTCCTGGTGTGTCACTGTTTTACCATGCAATGAAAATGCTTATAGCTACCCTCAAAAGAACTTACACTTGAGACATCTTTCTAGGGGGTATTAAAAATTAATTTAATTCAATATATACAAATTTATTTTTCTTGTTTCTCTGGGTAATCAACACATATGCTATGGATTTCTGTCTAGCATTTAGGAACAGTCTGTAATGATAAAATATATTAAAGCTAATTGGCTCCTAAATGGCTCAAATGCATGATTTTAGGCTCATTAGCTCAGAACATGTAAGCAAGATGTATATAGGCACCTTGCTGAGCTCCTGAAAACAGAACTAACTCAAAGAGAGAGAACCAAGAGATGCATCTTTGTAATCTCATTTGATTCCCATTTCTGCCTGCATGGAAATCCTGTTCTATTATTGCAGTTTTCAATTATGGAATTCCCTCCACTTTTTGTGTAAGCAGTTTTGGATCTTCCCTTTGTAAACGACAACTGGATCTACATTTTGTTGATTTTCCCTTCACTTATATCTCAGAAGTTCAGTATCATTCAAGAGAGTGAGATTCCAGCCAGCCACATTTCCTTATAATCCATCCTGTGACTTTGTTTTCTTAATCCCTATGATTGCTCTCCACTCTGGTAGAAAAAAAATGAAGCTTGGATCAAAACCCACTTTGGGAGGAAGTCACCTCTGACTAAGCCCAATATATTTTACCCATGCGATATATCCAGTATTCCCAAATAAAGTATTCTCGTGATTAACCATATGGAGTGATATCTTCCTCTCTATTTCCTGTGTGACCACACATGCTGGTTTGCTCAGGGAAATTTTAATGCACACTCACTTTTCTTTCAAATTACTAATGCATCATTATTTCCCTCTTGATATGGTTCTAGGTTGCAAGAAAAATTGTATATCTGTACTATTGCTAATAGTTCATTACAGCATTAAAGTATTATAATATTAATGATAGCTACATTTATTTTAATACTAGAGGCCCGTTGCATGAAGATTTGTGCAATAGGCCTTCCTTCCCCTGGCTGCCAGTACCGGTTTTCATCCGGCACCCAGGACCCAGGCCTTTGCTCCAGCCGCAGCGGAGAAGCCAAGCCTCGAAGCTAGGCTTCTCCACTCCGGCTGCAGTGGAGAAACCAAGCCTCAAGGTTTCTGGCTCCAGGCTGCAGCAAGGCTTTGCTTCTCCACTGCAGTAGAGAAGCCAAGCCTCTTCAGTCTTCAGTCTTCACTCAGGCCGGAGCCTTCAGTCTTCACTCCGCGCCTGCATATGAAAATAAACCCGCCATCTTTGTTGGGTTAATTTGAATACTCACTCCTGATTGGCTGGTGGGTGCCATGGAGTTATGGTCAATTGGCATATTTCTCTTTTATTAATGTAATTGGGTATATGTATCTAAAGTACATTATATTGCTTTCTGTTAAGTGCATTGTACATTAGTAGTCTCAGAATATTTCTTGTGGTAAAAATTTAGATTAATGTATTATTTCAAAATATCAGAAACTTAAATAAGATAAAATTTCATATATATATATATATATATATATATATATATATATATACACTTAAATTTAAATCACACATTTTATTTTAAAATT
Organism: Cnephaeus nilssonii; assembly: GCF_951640355.1. Classification (NCBI taxonomy): domain Eukaryota; kingdom Metazoa; phylum Chordata; class Mammalia; order Chiroptera; family Vespertilionidae; genus Cnephaeus; species Cnephaeus nilssonii. The sequence continues at coordinate 31,549,642 of NC_137087.1, read as the reverse complement.
TGGTGAAGGTCAGTAGTAGAATTACTACTGACCAAATTTTAAGAAAAATGTACAAAAATTTGAGAAATTATAATAATAATTCCTTTAAAAAACTAACATTAGTAACCAAATGCCTAATTTTCCAGATAACAGAATATACATTTTCATAATTACACAGTGAGAAAAAACAAGGGGATGAGAAGCACTTCTTCAGAATGATATTCCAAAAATCTCTCAGTATGTTGGGCCCAGAAATCCTGATATCACACAGACACACACACACACACACACACACACACACACACACACACACACTGAGTGACCAGATTATTATGCATTCAGAGATCATAATAATCTGGCCATTCAGTGTGTGTGTGTGCAAACACACAATATATAACCTATGTAATAAAAGGCTTATATGCAAATTGACCAAACAGCAGAATGGTGACTGGTCGCTATGATGTGCACTGACCACCAGGGGGCAGACATTCAATATAGGAGCTGCCCTCTGGTGGTCAGAGTGCTCCCACAGGGGGAGTACCACTCAGCCAGAAGCTGGGCTCATGGCTGGCAAGCGCAGCAGCAGTGGCAGGAGCCTCTCCCACCTCCACAGCAGCGCTAAGGATGTCCTACTGCCAGCTTAGGCCCACTTCTTGCAGGGAGTGGGCCTAAGCCATCAGTTGGACATCCTCCAAGGGCTCCCAGACTGTGAGAGGGTACAGTCCAGGCTGAGGGACCCCCCGCTCCAAGTGCATGAATTTCATGTACCAGGCCTCTAATATATATGTATGTGTGTGTGTGTGTGTGTGTGTGTGTGTGTATTTGACTTTCTGTCATTGTTTTTTAGTTAGGTATACACCTTTATATTTCAATAGGTTAGCATCTTCCATTTATTTTACTATAATCTTTACTGTGTTTTAGTTTTCTAGGTAAAAGTTAGTATTTATCAATTATAAAAAAATATATATATAGCATGTACAAAATGTTCATAGCAGCAACCTCATTCATAATAGCTAAAAACTGGAAACCATCCAAATGCCATTAGCAGGAGAAACATTCATATGATATACTTTTCATCAATGGAAAGAAACAAATCCCAAATACTCACTACAATATAGATGGGTTTTTAAGTGTTGAGTGTAAGAAATCAGACATAGGCATAGACAGACAGACACACACAACACACACACACACACACACACACACACACACACACACAAAGCATATTGTTAATTCAAAGAACAGGCAAATTTCATCTATGATGATAGAATTCAGAATGTGGCTATCTTTAGTGTTGGGTGATGCCCGAAAGAGTGACGTAAGTAGTGATGTGCTGGTAAATGTTTAACATTAAAAAATATGCTACATGTAAGTATAAAGTCCTATGTACTTCTTCTTGCTCTCTTAGTTCAGTCACCAAGTGAATAAACACAGGCTACCCTGCTCCTCATATGGAGCAGAGACCAGCCGTTTCTTCTGAGGCTGTTCTAGTCCAGCTAACTTGAGATGACCTGACAGTGAACAGCAGATAAATGATGAGCACAGCAGAGACATGCAATGCCTCTTGAGGTATAGGTTCTCTTAGTGGTACTTACAGCATTGCCTCACATACAGTAGAGCTCATCTAATAATGGCTGGATGAATGGCTATCATTCACTTGCTCAATCCTCCCATTCAATGTAGAATAAAATCTAAACATACTGTGGTCTGTAGAGCTTAGTAGTATATGATATGGCTCTCTTTCTCCAACTCACGCCTCAACTCGTATTACATTCTACCACCACTTCGTTACCTTTCTCCAAAGTGGCTTGGCCATTCTCACTTCTGGATCCCCTTGTTGTTTGTTTACCCGGCCTCTTTTCATGGTTGGAACCTTATCATGACCCCACCCTCATCAGGAATATCAGAAAGGCCTTTCCAGGGATATACCCACTAAAGCCACCCCTTGGTTACTATCACATTATCATATTTAGTTTTCTTTTAAAATATATATATATATTATTGATTTTTTACAGAGAGGAAGAGAGAGGGATAGAGAGTTAGAAACATCGATAAGAGAGAAACATCGATCAGCTGCCTCTTGCACACCCCCTACTGGGGATGTGCCCGCAACCAAGGTACATGCCCTTGACCGGAATCGAACCTGGGACCCTTGAGTCCGCAGGCCGATGCTCTATCCACTGAGCCAAACCGGTTTCGGCATAGTTTTCTTCTTAACACTGATTCTTAAATAAAACAATCATGTTTCTTACTTTCTTTACTTATTTAGTGTTTGTATCTTTTATTAGAATGTAAGTTCACAAGATGGGTTTTGTAATGCTCAGTTTTATAACCTGCAGTCAGCACTGAGCCCAGGGAAAAGCACACGGGAGGGGGAAAGTACATAACAGATAAATGAATAAAGAGCATCTTATGTCCCTAACTGATAAATGAATTAAGAACAACAACAAAAAATTTTTCCTTAATTATTTCCTGAATTAATTACTGATATAACTTGCAAAATCAAAGAATATTTCTGTATTTTGTTTTTAAGTGTACTTCTTCCTAATCCTCACTTAACATTGCAGTAAATAAATTAAATCAAAATTCCCTTTAGAGGAAGGTAGAACTAGAACAGATGAGAGATGTCAACTTAGTTTTGTATTATCAGAAGTAGATGGCCAAGTGGTAATAGCTTAGCAGGAAAAAAAAAATCTGGCTCTTGTGTGGGAAGCCAAAAAACCCTACAAATTTGTACTGCAAAATCCCTTATAATGTTCTTCACAAACACAGATCTCAGATGCCTTTGAAGAGTTGTGTGCGTGTGTGACAGAAAAGGAGGGAGGGATAAAAGCAGGAGTATTAATTGACTGTCAGTATGAAGTAGAAGAAGCCCTTAGATCCCCAGATTTCCTCTCTCATCTCCCACTCAGGGAATTCTCCTGAGCCCAACTAAGTAGGAAAAGGCATAAAGATTACTCTGCAATGTTGAAACAAGGATTCTCTGGGCTCAGTGGATAATAAGTGTGAGTTGCCCTATTTATTGATTAAAAGCACATTAAAGGGTATTAACTCTCAAGTTCCTTTCCTCATTGGCTTCCAAAATGCTGAGTTAGGATTCTATCTCTAAGATTAAAGATTAGAGGAGTTCTTTTTGGGGGAAATGTGACCATCATACGAGAAAACAAAACAAAACAAACAAAATAAAACAAAACAGAATAAAATAAAACAAACTACAAATATGGAGATTTGCAAGTCCCCTCAATGAAAGACAGAATTCCTCATCAGCTAAATCAGTGGTCAGCAAACCGGCTCGCGAGCCACATGCAGCTCTTTGGCCCCTTGAGTATGGCTCTTCCACAAAATACCAGGGCCTGGGCGAGTCTATTTTGAAGAAGTGGCATTAGAAGAAGTTTAAAAAATTTGGCTCTCAAAAGAAATTTCAATCATTGTACTGTTGATATTTGGCTCTGTTGACTAATGAGTTTGCCGACCACTGAGCTAAACTAATGCTCATCAGTTAATAAGGTTTGAACAAGCACACAGAGTTTCCATTCAGTTTTTCAGTACCTCACACTTAAATATGAACTGAGAGCCAATCAATTTTAGAGATTTGAGGAAAACATCTAGAATATAAGGCCAATCAAGTAAACAGAAGATTGATCTCAAAGAAAATAGTGAAGAAGCTAGGAAACCAAATATTTTAAATTCTATAATAACTAGAGGCCCGTTGCATGAAGAGATTCGTGCAGTAGGCCTTCCTTCCTTTGGCTTCCAGCACTGGTTTTCCTCTGGCACCGGGGACCCAGGCCTTCGCTCTGGCTAGAGTCTGCCTTCTTCGTCTCTGCTTCAGGCTCTGGCCAGAGTCTGCCATCTTCCTTGCAGACTCCGGCTGGAGTCTGCCTTCTTTGTCTTCCCTGCAGACTCATGCCAGAGTTGCCATCTTTGTCTTCGCTGTAGACTCTGGCTGAAGTCTGCAGTCTTTGTCTTCTGTAGATCCCTTCACCCCCCGCCCTCCCTCTCATAGCAGGCATCCTGCCCCGCCCGTCCATTCCGTACCTGGAGCAGCTGGGCGGCCGCCATCTTTGTCTTAATTTGCATATTCCCTCTTGACTGGCTGGTGGGCATAGTGGAGTGATGGTTAATTTGCATGTTTCTCTTTTATTAGTGTAGATTTTCTTCAGAAAGGTATTAATAGGATAATTAAACAAAACAAGATACTTTAAGAATAAAGATATGTTTAGAGAATAAGGTAGGGGTCTTTATAATAAAATAATACCATTAATAATAATCATATATAATAAAAGCCTAATATTCTAAGTGTCCATTCGTCTGGTCGGCCGTTCAACCAATCAAAGCGTAATATGCTAATGATATGCTAAGACCACTCACCCATTCACTATGATGTGCACTGACCACCAGGGGGCAGATGCTCTGACCAGTAGGTTAGCTTGCTGCTGGGGTCCAGCCGATTGGGATAGAGCGAGATGGGCCAGACACTCCCTGGAGTTCTCCCGCAGTCCCTCCTCAGCTGGCCAACCTCCTGCTTCCCTTCCCAGCCCCACCTGTGCACCAGTGGGGGTCCCATGGCCTGGCCTGTATCCTGTCACAATCTGAGACCCCTCAGCAGATGTTGGAGAGCAAGTTTTGGCCCAATCCCACAGGCCAGGCTGAGGGACCCCATTGGTACATAAGTTCGTGCACCGGGCCTCTAGTAATTAATAATAATAGTTAACAACAACAACAAAATTTGAAATTTTGGAATACAGAGATGGAAATAATTTCCAAAAAGTAAAACAAAAAGACATAAATCAATAATAATAAAAGCGTAATATGCCAATTAGCCAAACAACCTTCCGGACGTCCTTCTGGACGACCTTCCAGATGAAGCCGGGGCTGTGAAGGCCGAGGCAAGCCACCACAGCTGCTAGGGCCAAGCCCCTTGTACAAATTTCCTGCATCGGGCTTCTGATAAGTAACTAAAAGAGAAAAAATAAGACAATGGAGGATCAGACCAGGAAGTCCACTATCCCACTAATACAAGTTACATGAGCAGGAAATGGAATAGGGAAATAGGGAAAGACCTAAATTTTCATATTCAAAAAAATGACTAAAATAAATGAAAAATAACAAGTACACAAAACAAAAACAATCACATTGTGAAATTTGAAAAAAAAGAAAAAGAAAAACACACACACAGACAGATTCTAAAAAATACAGATAGGTAAAACATGTCAGGAGTCACAGTGATGTCAGACTTCTCAATAAAAACACTGGAAAGCAGAAGAAAATGGATAATTTATTTTTTAAATTCTGGGACAAGTAGGTTTACATGTCTAGCTGAACTATGAATAAAGTAAATTTGTACACACTCAAAGGATCAGGATACATTGCCAAGTATTCTTTTTCAGAAAACTATTTGAGGGGATCTACTCCACCAAAATGAGGATATAAATTAATTAAGAACAACACATAGGCTATAGGAAAGAGATAAACCAATGCCAGAAAGAGGCATAAAGATTCTAAAATAATAATTAAAGCATTCCCAGGATAACTACTCATCAGCAGCCTTTAGAGGACAGTCAGCCAGAAGAATGGAAGGTACCAGAAGGAATGTTACAGAATTTTAATAAAAATATGAGGCTTAAGTCCATGAAAGGACTATTAAAACCTAAGAATATTGTAAAAAGGAGCCAGTTTCCATTAGTAGAACCAAACTTATCCTGGATATGACAGGAAATGGAATCATAGGGCACTACTTTAGTCAGTTACCAACAATATTGTAAATACTGACCACCAATAGGACATATTATATTGTTATATTCAAAAGGATGGGAGAAGGCAAGGAATAAGGAGGAGGAGTCTAAAAAAAGCAATCTTCACTTGATACATGCAGACATAAAACATAGTGTACTATATTTGACATTTTCAGCAGATTTGACAGTCAAATCTCCCCCCCACTACTTATTCTAGAGTATGCTAAATGTACAGATTTACTTAGTGAAATCAATCAAAGTCGTATACAGTTGAGGCAACACATACAGGGACTGATAAAATGCTGCTTAATGTGCTCTATTCATTCCAATTTTTCACAACCTATGAAAAGTCATAAGGACACGAACTTTGAGAACATTAAGTGTATGTGTGGGGCAACAAATTGTACATATCATGTGTAATGTTGTACGCATCACACAACATACTATAAAATCAATATGTCATTTATTATGTGTGTCTGCCTATGTTTCAAGCCTTATTAACATCCTACTAAAAAAGTCTATACATCCTGTATAATTAGAAATACCTGTATAAAAACATTATCTAGAAGGGTGGCAGTAAAAAACAAAAGGACTATTTTATATTGAGAATCAGACTAAGAGTTCAATATGGTATCCTGTTGCTGGTTTTATTCTAAGCCTCAAGAGAACAATTTGACCTTTAAAACTATGTACATGTATTACTTTAAAAAAACAATAGCTACAGCAAAATATCCCTCCCTCTTTATAAGACAGCAATTCTTTTGGAAGTGAGTGTGAAAAGTGAGTGTCTCTGTGAAGTTATCTACCAGGAAATAAGCAAATGTGTATATGCTTCAACCTGATATTTCAAGTCCATGTTTTCATACTTGTGAAATTTCATACTAATGAGGGGTCCTGCCAAGGCAATTCATCCTACCTGTTATACTTTTGAAACATCAGATGGTATCCAAAGCACCTCTCTTATTTGATATTTTAAAAGTTATGGCAAATCAAATCTTAAAATTAGTGAATTTCATTAACATGAATTTAATGCCCTGTGATCTAATGGCCTCATTTCAATTATATCTGTCACAATTTCAAATTTTGAAAAATAATAGTACTTATCATTTATCTACTCCACAATATCTACTATTTTATTTCTTGTAATATTTAAGATTAGAAAATCTTGGGAGCATTACCTTTTAATTACATTATGAGGTTCTAAACATGGGTAAAAATAATTCACAACAAAAGGAAAGCCCCAAGTTCAAAAATATCATATTGTCCCTCCAGTTTATCAGCTCTTTCATTCTCTGTAAAGTTGAGGTAAAATCTATAAAATTGAAAGTCCCTTAAATTTTCTATAAAATCTACATAATAGAGAATTTCCCCAGCATATTTAAAATTTATCATATGAAGTAGGCATGTGACTGCAGGGCAAAAAATAGTCAAATTTGAAGTATTACCTGATAAAAATTATGGCTAGAAAAATTTTTCCAAACTGAAAATTATAAATGGTATGTACTACCTAAAGTAAAATAATACAGTATTTAAAACTTTACTAAAATATAGGCTTGTAATCTGTTGTGAAAAAGCCTTAACTAGATTTCACAAGTAATCTCTACTAATCATGTTAAGGGGGAGACATATTTATAACTAAGTAAGAACATAAAGTATACACTCAGTATGTACACCTTTAATTTTTATAACTCTGTATTTGATTTAAGTCACACACTGTGTTGACAGCATTTCCTTATTGCTATTAATGTCCCTTAGCATAAGACAATTAACATAGGCATTTGGAGAAAACAGTTTCTTTTATGAATTTATGATCAATAGTATACTTATATCCAAAGTGTTAAGTCAGTGATGAGGCAAATATGGAAAAATGAGCCAACATGCCAAGATTTTATTAAGCTTTAGTTTTCTTTCAAATATTATATAAAACAACCAGTCATACACCAAAATGTGTTTGCAGACTCTTTAGAAAATTGTACTCTTACATGTAAAGGGGCAATTTCCTTTGGGATAATAGCCAGCTGAATAGAAGAGCGAGTGATTAAGAGTTTTAGCATATCTGGGTTTGGATCCAATCTTGACCTGTTTCTAGCTGTGTGCACGTGGGAGCTCTTATTTCTCAGAACTGAGTGCTATAATTTTTAACATGTGGAGTATATTAGTAACCTGCTAAACTCCACTCTATTAAAGAACTGTTTTGTGTAGAGCTATTCCACAAACTACATGAGGGACAAGTGCAGTAATCTATGGAAAGAGCTTCTAAGATAGTGTCAATGCCTATAACACAGAACAAAAGAAATTTCAGTAATAAAACATTTATTTGATATTGCTACATATAAACAATGTGGTGTCAACTGATGGCCATTGGCGCCAACTGGAATCTCCAATTTAGGGGGCTGGGTGGGTGTGGGGATGGTGAAGTAGAACACTTCATTTAGTGCAAACAGCTTGACAGCAACACAGCATGGCTGTGCAGAGAGCATTGCTGTGGAACAACTCCATAGTGCTACAGGGCAGCCAGCTCCGCTGCTGTGAAAACAGCAGGGCCCTAATGCTGCTCTGCCCCTGGGGCCAGGCCCCTCCTTCCCTAGGCCACCCAACATCTTCAGTGGTTCAGCTCTAGCTGGGAAAACACAGGGTTCACTCTGGTGGAAAGAGTGCTATGATCCAGTGGGGAACTGGTTTATATAGACAGAAGTCCTCACCTCTAGTCCCTGACTGGTCAGAATAGAGACACTTTGATTGGTCAGAGATGCATAGCTCTGGTTGGATGGGGAAAGTATCAGTCCTATTGGTTGAACGAGGACTCCAGGAACTCCTTTATAAGGGCCGGCTCAGTTGACAGGAAAACAGTGCTGGCAGGCAGGCAGGCAGCTTAGCAGCACAGGGGCAGTGTAGCACAGAGACTTCTCCCTGACATACAGTTTGCACGAGATGCCATTGCACAGGCTGCTAGGCTCTGCTTTATGGTTTTGCTTTTTTGCTTTTTTGCTTTTGAACCCAGGTAGCTACCAGGAGCCCTTCTTAGTCTTCATGGTTTATAGTAGTAATAGAATATTATCTTTTCTATTTGAAGTAACATCTTTCCAGAGGAGCACAGTTTAAAATTGTGATGTATTTGGAATGGAAGAAGCATATTTTTGTTAATTTCTAATTAACTGTAATATACTCTGGTTACTGCATATTCTATACAAAATTATATTTAGCATCTACATCTATACACACACAGTTTTAAACACATCTCTCCACTCAGGGTAGTTTATAATACTTTTATTTAAAGCACTGTTAGTGATTTATAAAATGATTTAAGCATATTTAAATAATATATATTGGGTGAATGTAATAATATAAATAATATATATTTAGTAAATGCAAATTGAACAAAAATCATTTGTGAACACATGGAACAATATTTATGACTTGAAGAAAGCAAATACATTACTATTTGATTTATTTTTAATGAAACATGTATGATTACATATTAAATCATATGTCATACTTATCCATGATTAAATATATTATTAAAAATGTATTGAGCATTCATACCATGTAAGACAATTTATTGAGTATAAGGAAAACAAAAGGATAGAAGAGCTTTCATGGAGTGTTGGCTATGGAAAGAGTAATAAAAACAGACAAAGGGCAGAGATGCCTGGTACCTATGGAAAGACAGGTGAGCGTGAATTCTCTTGGAAAATAGGAGAGTGCCTCAGCATGATGTCATGTCTCAGCTAAATCTCTACAGAAAAATAAAAATGTCTTTTAAGATTGTTGGCAGCTGGGCCCAGCTGGTGTGGCTCAGTGGTTGAGCATAGACCCATGAGCCAGAAGGTTGCAGTTCGATTCCAGGTCAGGGCACATGCCTGGCTTGCCAGCTTGATCCTCAGTATAAGTGTGCAAGAGGCAGCCAATCAATGATTTTCTCTCATCATTGATGTTTCTATCTCTCTCTCTCTCTCCCCCTTCGTCTCTGAAATCAATAAAAAAAAAAAGATTGTTGGCAGCTGGTAGATGCAGTATGAAGAGGGACTGATATTGGAAATATTATGAAAACTTACAAGAGTAAACAGTGCTTTTGGAGTGTAATTCAACATAAATTATGAAGTGTCAGAAGCTGAAACTGGAAAGGCTAATTACAGTCCTGCCTTCAAAAGCCAATCAGAAATTTTAGAGAATAAAGAAATCATTGCCTTTTATTAACACTAGTGGGTAATTTACTTAAATAATTAGAAATATTTCAATTTTAATCCAGGCATGTGTCCTTAACCGGACTTGAACCTGGGACCCTCCAGTCCACAGGCTGATGCTCTGAGCCAAACCAGCTGGGACTATTTTCTGATAATTTATATAGGATAATTGTGTGTGTGTGTGTGTGTGTGTGTGTGTGTGTGTGTGTGTGTGTGTGTGTGTGATTGAAAACTAGGCTGTGTTTGGCAGTCTCTAAGACAACTTCAGTGATTTCCTACCTCCTGGGGGTTCCCCTTATCCCATTTCTAGATACACAAGTATAGAAGCAGAGTCAGTAGAAAGTGCGGGTTTTAACAAGCTACTATATACTCACTTCATGACTACATCCTGCAACTCACTGGGTATGTGGAAGTTAACTAAGATTCTATAGTTTCGCCAAAATTTACACAAATAAATTTAAATCCTGTATTGATATCCCTGGTATGTACAATCACGAGGTCCAGGTCCCATGCTTTCAGAAAGGATGTTAGATCATTACAAAACACAGCTAAGTAGTTATCAGTTACACTCAATCAAAGTCTCAGGTCTTCTTTTTAGTGTGCCTTTGCCTCACATCTTGTTCTAACTTCATAAGTCACCCATGATAAATTAACCCTTTGATTTGACAACGTTAGGCAAAATAGAAGTATTTGCCAAGTTAACTTTGCACTTTGCAGAGCAATGGTTTGGCTTTTTTTTTTTTTTTTAATGTATTTTTATTGATGGCAGAGTGAAAGGAAGAGGGAAAGAGAGAGAGAGAAACATCCATGATGAGAGAGAATCATGGATCGGCTGCCTTCTGCATGCCCCCCACTGGGGATCGAGCCCACAACCCAGGCATGTGCCCTTGACCGGAATCGAACCCGGGACCCTTCAGTTCGCAGGCCGACGCTCTATCCACTGAGCCACACCGGCCAGGGCGGTTTGGCTCTTAATGACTCTTGTATTTGGTTACTTTTCCTGTTGGGGAAGGTCATAAAGAAGACATAATTGCCAGTTAGACCCTAAGATGGACCCAGGCAACTGAAGGCTCCCCACTCCCTTCCTATGCTTGGAATGTGCTCTCCAGTTGCCTTCCCAATGCTAGAAGCTGCCCAAGGTACAACCTTAAGATAATAACATGATGATGAGACCAGCTGGACTGGGTCCGTGATTAGACCCATTAAGGCCCTCTGTGTATGAGACTGAATCCAGTTAAGGCCTCTATATCAACTTTTGAGATTCTGATGGGTGGGTGCAAAAAAATATTCATTTTATGGTTGCCCAAGACAAGCCTCGTAAGTAAGTATCCTTGCTTATTAAAACCTGCCACGTACCAGTCTCTCCCTGCCCTCCAGGTATGGGGGACGACTCAGATTATACCTTGGAGGCTCCCAAAGAGATTGTGACACAACAAGCCATCTTCTACCAGTAGCATCTAATTTTTAAAACCCTAAATTAACAACTTTGCATTATACTGTAAGAAGTATTCTCTTCATAGTAGGTCCAAGGCCTTGATTACATTTGTCATTCTTCAAGTTTACATAGGAGTCATAATGAGCAGTAAACATCTCATTCTGTTTAGAGAGACTCTATGATTCAGTATTTCAGTGAACTCAAACTTTGTTATTAAATATTTTAACGACATGATGCAAAAACAATCTCATTTTTCCTTTTGACTAGAGGTAGGTTTAAAATCTGAAGTATAGTTTTCTGTGTTTTTTTCTTTCTTTTCTAAAATTTCTGGCAACCAAGGGTAATAAAAAGAAAATATGCATGGAGTCCAGCAGAGCTCAGTTCCATCTTCTATATCTTCTTCTTCCTCCTCCTCCTCCTCCTCCTCCTCCTCTTCTTCTTCTTCTTCTTCTTCTTCTTCTTCCTCCTCCTCATCCTCTTCTTCCTCCTCCTCCTCCTCCTCCTCTTCCTCCTCCTCCTCCTCCTCCTCCTCCTCCTCCTCCTCCTCCTCCTCCTCCTCTTCTTCTTCTTCTTCTTCTTCTTCTTCTTCTTCTTCTTCTTCTTCTTCTTCTTCTCTCTCTCTCTCTCTCTCTCTCTCTCTCTCTCTCTCTTCTAATTTAAAAGACTGTTAAGGTTGTTATAATATCAACAGCATGCACTATTCTTGTACAGTTTAACTATGAGGACTCAAAATGAAATTTCTAGCAGATGCTCTGAAATGGTAGCCATTAGTACCACTAATTAAATAGGCACTTTCTTCCTTTGATTGTTCTAGAAAATGTCTTTTAAAATTACTCAATTCACACAAATTGGAAGAAACATTAGAACAATTATCAAAATATTCCTTGGCACACAATTGAGAGTGAAAGGAGTAGAACACGACATCTCTCTGACAATCCATCCACCTACATGCTTCACTATTATAATACAAGTAGCTTAATTTCTAATTGCTAAGTTAATGAGGTGAGCAATAGAAAGCGTACTTTTAATGAGAAATACTAATTTTCAAGTATTGAGCAATTTGTGTCTTATTAAACATAAATAGAAATATCCATATTCCTAATCAAAAGAAATATCACAAAAAGAAATCAAATTCTCCCACAATTAAGTTGCCATTTTATATTTAGAAGGCAACATTAACTCCATGTTTTTAAAAAAATACTGTACATTCAAAAGGTGACTTTTTTCTATTGAATACATTTAACTTTTATCTGAATAGAAACCATAGGTTTGACTAAAATGTTAGCTACCAAGGTAAATCAACATTAAGAACATTCTATTTATACAATTGGTAAGCCTTACACATTACTATTGGTTTAAATGTATGATGTGACTGTGATAAATTATATCATAAGCATCTCAGAAAATTAATTAATTAAATAATCTAATAATTTGTGCAAAACTAATTTGTTATAATAAAAATAATATTTTATTTAAATTCAAATTGGGAAGAAGGAAATATGTATACGTATATATATCTGGATCACATTTCACATGTTTTCATAATATGAAAATTGAGGCTCAAATGTAATACATCAAATATGCAAATATTTAATACAATTAATATCAAACAAGAAACTGCATTGTTTTTAGAAAATACAAACTTATGTGCATTACTTGCACACATGCAGAATATAGCAATTAAAATATATCCTCTGTTAACTGTTTTTTGACATTAGTAAGTTTAACACAGTTAGGTCCTAAATTCTCTAAATAGGCTTTTAATGATGAAAGTAGTTATATAATGCAGTGTATTGGTACAGATCTGTAAATTTTGTTTTCTAGCTAACTTTTATTTGCAAAGAACACAGGAAGTTCTAGAACTTCAGACCTTTGAGTTTTTCATTTCACAAGTTTGGAAAACATTTTAAAGAGGTTAATCCAATTAGCCAAGATTTCTCATCTACTTGAATAAATATCAATTTTTGTTCAGTGCTATGACTCTTCCTTAACTAAAAAAGATTATCCTAAAATTGGATAGTATTTAACTACCTATATTCAGAAATACAACAGCCTACCTAAACATCAAACATGAACCATCACTATTAGACAATCCTAAGGAGAACTAATTTGGATGTAAGGAGATCAATCATGCCTTAATTCTTTTCTGTAAAATGCTTATTTAAAATCATAAAAGTAGAAAGACCTTTGCAGATTAAATGTGCTCTGCATATATTTAAAATATTATTAGTAGTTTGGAACTTAAACAGCAATGGAACATAATTAAAATTTATATAAACAATTTATTATCCCATTGATAATATATGCAATGTCAAACTGGAAATCTGAATTCCTCTTTTAAATTAAAAAAAAAAAAGGTATGATAATTTAGCTTTATGGTATGACAACACTTTGAACAAGAGATCACTCAATTCCACCTTGCACATAGACTTTTGTAGTCTTTGCAGGGAATCAGAGTCCCTTATTTGTAAAGCTTTAGTGCAATGAGGCCATCCAAGGTGAGATAATATTAGCTTGCAGAAATCCCCCCACGGTGAGAAAATGTGTGGCGTAATTGTTCATCATTTAGGCATCTAAGAGAGTTGGCCATCTCCTTTTGCCAAGCACAGGGTAGACGAGATTTTTGTGATCAGTCAATATTATGAACTAAATGCTTGTGTACTCCCCAAATTTATATGTTGAAATCCATATGTGATGGTACTAAGAAGCGGGGCCAATTAGGAGGTATTAAGTCATGAGGGTGAAACCCTCATGAATAAGGTTAGTGCCCTTGTGAGAAAGACAAGTGATCTTGTGTTCTCTCTCCTCTCTCTCTCTCCCCATCATGAGAGGATACAATGATAGTCTTCTGCAAACCAGAAAGAGGGACTTCACCAAGAACCCAATCATGCCTGTACTCTGATCTCAGACTTTGAAGCCTCCAGAACTTTGCACAACAAACATTTGATACTTAAGCCACCTGGTCTAGGGTTATTTGTTATAGCAGTCCGATCTAAGAGAATGGGTCACACTGGACTTAACTGATATATACCCAAGTTGTCGTATGGCTCTTTCCTATAAAATTTCATTTTAGAAACACTCACAGTCAAAAAGTTACCTTGACTTCTACTTGTTTATTTTAAGTTATCCTGACATCCCAAATAAGTCACAGTTGCTAGAAAAAGGGCCCTCGCTATAACACAAATATCACCATTTCCTTGTTGTAAACTCTCAGCCTTGGAACAAGTACTTAGTATGCAGACAGGTGCAGGCCACATATGACAAGTAGCTCTCACTTTTTAATATATCCACAGCAGTTATATCTACAGATGTCTGAGAGAGCAAAAAGGATAATCCCAATTCTTAGATGTTTATGCAAGTGATTTATATTATTCTTCATCACAAACCCAGCAATAAATTCCCTTGTAAGTTTTTTTTTTTAGTAATGCCTCCTTCTACACAGCCTGAAAAAGGTAAATATTTTTTCCTTAGAGTTTCAATGTAGTAAATTCACAAGTTAATAGAACAAGTCATAGTGTATATGTATTATAAATTAGAAAGTAATTAAACACACTTAAATAAACATTTATAAAAATGAAATGGATTTGGTTAGTATAAATACAGAGGTCAGTTATTCTGCTTTGGTTTATTTCTATTTAAATTATCTTTTGCAAACAACAGTAAAAAGATGGCTCTGCAAGAAAACATCTAAAACTGATTTAGCAGACTGAAAAGTTTCAATTGCACTTACGTGTGAAGCAATGCCAAATGTTTTCTATATTTCTATAAATTAAAAGTATCCAACTGATAGTAATAAGACACAGGTCCCTTTGCCTTCTATAAATTGCCTAATTAAATTATATCAGAGCAACACATCATGTGCCTTATAAACATGCATGCTGCCTGAAGTGCAGATGTTTGATTGAGATGGTTTTGCTGGGCACTTGGCCAGGCTCTTTCTATCTCTAAATGAACATGCCTGCCCAAACCTTACACACAGGACATTCTAATCCGGGAGACACAAGTGAGAAATAGGGACTCTAATATAGTCTGTTCATCATAAGCTTAATAATCTATGCAAAAAGACAAGAGACACAAATAAAATGATAATAATAAAAAAATACAACTAAAATGTTTTAATAATTTCATCTGTTATCTTTTTTAAAATGTTTTGAGGGTTTTTTCTCCCAGAATATTTCTCTCAAAAATTAAAAAATATGTAAATAAAAGATGACTTTTCTGAGTTCCTTATGAGCAGTGAACAGCTCAAATGCCAACTCTTAAGAACAGAAAGGTGATTTATACATTAAAATATTCAATTAAATATTTTAATATATACAATTCAATATGAAAGACTAATGTAAAAAGCTTTCACATTTAGACAACATATATAAAATGCATAGTAAAAAATAAGCCCAAATGACTACTATTAAGGAGTAACAAGGTGAACAAGAGACTGAATATTGCTTTCTTTTTGCTCAGAGTCATAGATTTCCTCAGTTACAGAATGACAGGAGATAGTACCTCCAGTACCACCTGTTAGTTGGTATTTACAATGTAATGAGTCTTCACAATGTACCGAGGTAACTAATAGGAATAACTATGTTAGGCATAGTACTATGTGTTCTGTACAAATATAGAACTTAATCCTATTAATTCAGCATAATTATATAACTGAGGCTGAGAAAAGTTAGGTGTTTTTTTGTTTGTTTGTTTGTTTGTTTTTCAGGCTACATAGTTACAAAAGGCAGAACTGAAATCAGAACCGAGGACTATTTTACTACTAATCCAAACTTATAAACTCTATAAAGTATTGTTAACAATACAAGACTTAACAATTGTAAGATTTTGTTTACTTTTTCTTTTTTTTTAATTGGGAAGTTTAGAGGAAATTATTCTAGAAGAAAAAAGACTTGGTTGTGGAGAATTCATGATGAATTTGCAGAGGTGGGGAGGAAGAGTCCAGAATTCATGTATAGTGGCCCATGCATTGAAAAGATCCCTTGTAAATAAATGATTAGGCAAAGCTGTAGGTCAGTCTTTTGGACAGGAACAAGATCGGGACTATCTTCATATATAAAGTAGGAATGTATCCACATTCTGAGTATTTAGGGCCTGGTAGGATATCACAAAGGACAAAAACATTGCATATGGCGAGTGAGGTAAGGAGTTAAAAAATAATAATGAAGAGAACAAGGGGAAAATCACTTGGAACTGGGTTGGGGGAGTATGAACAACCTTTCACATGTATTTTTCTGGTGGAAATGGAATACAGGGCTTATAAAGGAATGCTTACGGAAGATCTTCTTCACAACAACTACCATTATGGTAGAAAATAAAACAACTGAAGTTGGTGAATGAAAATGAGGAAGCATTGCCTAAAAGGGAAGTTTATTTCCCAGGATAGTCTGTCAGTGAGCAGCTATGTTTATAATGAGAATAATAGAATGTATTTTCCTACTCTATTGTACTCTGCACAGTTTCCCCTAAACACACAACAAATGAACGAGCACAGAACTTCAGGATTTTATTTAATTCAATATTGCATAAATATTAAATGCAGGCAGGGAATTGTAAATGGCAAAAGGAGACTCTGCTGTATTCAAATCATGATGAAAATACCATGGGGAAATCGTGGTCCCAATTTGCTACTTAGGAAGAAAATTTATGTGACTAACAATGCCAGACTCTTTGAAAACATCCACTTTGAAAACATCCACTTAATGATTATCTACCATATTTCTTGTTAAAGAGGTTATGTTATTTTTTTTTACTTTTCCTAGGATGGTTTAGCTGTAGCTCATCACAGAAACCCTCATTCTATCCCAAAATGAAAGCTGCAAATCAGTAAGAGCTGGTGCTTTTAAAGCCATATTTTGTTCTGTGACGAGCACAATGCTGGGACTCAATAAATGTTAAAATGTATAATTAACTGACAATAATCATCAACATTGAGGCTTTGAGAGGCTCTCTCAAACATGAGCTCTGTCTAAAGTGAGTTCTGAGTGTCTCATTTATTTCAAATTCAAAACAGCCTTCACTCAAATCATTGAACACTGGGCTTGAAGTACCTTTCCAGAATTGAACCCTATGTTCAAAAGAAATCAGCCATATCTTACTGTCTCTGAATGTTAAATGTTAATGTTCCTTCTCACTTAGCCTGTCATTTTACTCAATAAAATAATTTTAAAATAAGGTTAAATATGTTGCTTTAAAACCTGTGTAGTCTTAAATATGTCTGTAGACCTTAAAATACATTTATTATTTTATTTGCAAAAGATCATTATTGTGAATTTAATGTATATAAAATGAGATTCTGATAACCTATCCTTAGTTCTCTTTAGAGACTTTTTCCCCCTCATTTTATTGAATTTACTGGAGTGACACTGGTTAACCAAATTATACAAGTTTCAGGTGCCCAATTTGACAATACATCATCTGTACAATATATTATGTGTTTCTCCCCAAGTCAAGTCTCCTTCCATCACCATTTATCCCTCTATACTCCTTCATCTCCCCATCCTCCCTCCCCCTGGGAATCTGTGTCTATTAACTATTTCTCTCTTTTTTTCTCAAACTCCCAAATCTACCCCCACCCCCACCCCAATGACAGTGGTCAGAGACTTCTGAACCACATTGCTGTGGACCAAAATGTAATGTCCTCCAGAATATCATAGAGACATTACTCAGGAAGTGAAACACTATCTTCCATTTCCTGATCCATGTGCTTTCTATACCTCCCACTGGAATTATTCTATTTTCTCGCTTGCCATGAATTCCTTTCACTTAAGCTCATTCTTGGATTAACATGCATGGACCTCTAAAAATAGTAAGCACAAGAAAACAATGCTCATTCCTCACTGGACAAATGTTTATTTTTTTTAAATGTGTTCACCACACTCTTGATATATTGATTGAAACTGCATATTCTAAATCCCACTTCAGGATTATGAAATATGCACCTCTAGTAGAGGAATGAGAAAATAATATGCAATTCTCTCATCTTTATGGATTATTCTTTGGGCAACAATTGAAAAAAAAGTAAAGTTCACCATCTTCCACCTGAGTTTTCTGTCTTCTAGTCTTCTGATATTTTTGCAAACAACTGAGATCAATGTATTTAACTATAATCTTAAAATTTACTGACCTGAGCAATGTACTGTCAGAATAAGGGAACCAAGGAACCCATTCATTCCTTATGAGAAAATAATTATATGGAATCTAGGATGTGCAAAAATGTGGTTGTTTATATAAGACAGGCCACTATTTCAAATAAAAAGTCTAAATGAAATACCATGACTTTTGAAGTTATAGAAATTCAAATCTCTGCTTTGGGCCAAAGTCCTTCCCAAGGGTGACATTATTTTCCCCTATTATTGTTTCCTTAAATAAATGATACAACTTTTATTTGTGTCTTCTATTCTGAAAGTTTTCCTTTCTTTCAGCTGTTGCACTCTTTCAAATCTAACCAGTTTTGACAAGTCACTCATGCAAGAGAGAAAAATCGCAGTAGTTTTGCATGAGTTTAAAGCACAAAGTAGACTGTCAAAAAATCAATCACTGTTTAGAGTGTAACATGATGTGTAAAACATAAAAGTCGAAGTTATTACTGTTCTAGTTCTGTTCTCTAGTGGAGAAAAACAGAAGTTTAAAGATAAATTCTCTTCAATTGTCTGCATCTAGAAACATACACTACAATGTTTTAGAACTTAGGATCTTCAAAACAATTAATAGGGAACTACTAACATAAATTTGGAACATTTATGGAAAAGTCAAAGCAAAATAAAATAACTCAAAAGAAGCCAAAAAATTCAAAGTACTATATGTTACAGTGTTAATTTATTATTTACTACAGTTGAGTTATTCAAGTCATATTTGAAGGTTTTATTTCCAGTGTTTGATTCTCACCCCAAACTAGAGAAATTTAGGTTTTCCTCAACCAGATTAAAATGGAAAATACCACGTGTTCCAGTCAGTTTGTGCTGCTTTGACGATTTACTATAGACTGGTAGTTTAATAAAAAAGCATTTACTTCTATAGTTCTAGAGCCTAGGAAGTCCAAGATGTTGGCATGTCCTGAGTTGGTTAGATCCTGCTTCCTGGTTTGCAGATGGCCACCTTCTCATTGTATCCTCACACGACAGAGAGTAGACAGCAGGCAAGCAAGCCCACACATCTCCTCTTTTAAGGGCATTAATACCATTGATGATGTTTCCACCCTCAAGATCTACTCACCCTCTAAAGGCCCAACCTCCTAGCAACATCACACCAGGGGTTAGGATTTCAGCATATGAATTTTGAAGGACACAAGCATTCACTCCATAATACTAGGTGTGATTCATAGATCAAAATCCCTTATATGTATACTGAAAAATCTATTCTGTTTTTTTAAATCTTTCAGTGTTGAAATATTACTCTAAGACAAAGGAAGGTTCTGGAAATCACTTCATAAACCTGGGTGTCTAAAACATTGTCCAGTATCTCAGGATAAATATCAGAAGGGCTGGCATTCCAGTCATGTGATCAATACTGTAAGATTCAATGCCTGACCTGGTTATGATTCTTTCTTCTCACACTCCATCATGGATAGCATGAAATGAATTTGTGAAGATAAGTTTCCATTTCTCAAAAACACTTTTGTATCAGTGCAGACAGCAAATTTCTACTAAAGGCTCAGAAAACTAAACCAGAAAGAATTCTCTGCTGGCGACCATGCAGAGAAAGCTAACTTTGGTCAGATAAACGGCTGGCAGTAAGTGCTCTGCAAAAGCAGTCCCTGGCGCCGTTATAATGCCAACATCCTACATGGAACGCACCTGGAAAATCAATAAGGAAATTCAGAGTTTGCATTACTGACCCAGAAATAAGTCTTATCAGTACTTCACTGTTCCAGCAGGAAGTCATTCATGGTGCCTTTTGTGATTAACAGGTAAGAGTTAGGACAAGTGTACATTTTAGATGAATCACAGTATCAGCCTGTGGATAAGTATCACAATAATTGAACTCTTATTTGCATGGAATTGCCTTTATGCATCTGAGTTCTAGAACTTTTTCCACAGTACTTTCAAAGATACCCAATCAGACATATAGGGATATATTAAATATTGCTATTTTGGGAATAAAAGACAATATAAAAATAAATATGAGTTATCTGTATTGGGCAACATGTGTGGAAAAGGGTCTGAATTAGTATTATTTTCTCTGGTAATTCTCCCATACTGAACTGAAGAAGAGAGGCTGCAATTACAGAAGAATAATGTGTAACAACAAAGCACCTAAATTCAAATGAAAAGGCTCTCAGTTATAAGACCTCTTGGATTTATAACCTAAATAGAAAGAGTTCAGCTGAGGAAACTTTTATTTCTAATCTCACTGCTTTAAACAAGAAAAGCAAATTTGATTGGATCAAAGCAAAAAATGGGGGAGACACTCCATGTGCTCAGATGCATGTGCTTCTATATATCAGAAATTCTGATGGCTATGCATCATTTTGCAACAGTCATTTACAAAGATGAATTTACTGATGAGTTCAAAAAATCTCCAGGATTTTGAAGACCTTGTAGCTCTTCCTGTTTTGTCTTTATAGTGATGATTATTTTCAAATTTAAACTCATATTTTTCCTTACACTGATCAACGCACATGAGTGAAAGTTGAAGTACAAATAAGCGAAAACATACATGCTGCCACATGGATAGGTATGTGTTTTTCACAAATGAGGTTCTATTTTCCAGCTATTGTTCTCTTCTTCCTTTCATCACTTGACATTGCATCTTGGAATTTTTCAATGACAGTTAAGGAGAGTGTCGTGTATAGATTTGTCAACACCCATATTGGACACCCTATTGGAACTTATTTTCAGAATAGTAAAATTACACTGGTGTAGAAATCCTGCATGCATATACTTATGTAAAAGTAAAGCATTCCTTTCAAGAAAATGTACAGAAGAAATTACCTGGTCATAGAGGGCACGTCGACATCAATTTGAAAGGCAGCCAAATTTGCATCTCTGACAAATTTAGATTCTGTCATTTTATACTTTACAAACATTAGAGAGTTAACCATCATATTGTTTACGGGTTTGTTTGTTTCTTTTGCATTTTTGTCAAACTGAAGACTGTGTAACAGTAGTGTAGCTCATTATATGTATAACCCCAATCTAATTTACTTATTTTGGGGGAATTATAAGTTTTATTCTTTTCCTATAGGAACTGGAATCTTGACTTTTTCTATTTGGTTATTATGGTCTTTTTCCCCCATTTAATAAATGAAGACACATTTATTTATATTTAAATACATATATATTTATGTTTTACTTATTTATTTAAATTTATTGTGGTGACATTGGTTAATAAAATTATATATATATATTTTTTTCAGATATACAATTCTATAATACATCATCTGTATGTTTTATTGTGTGTTCTGCACCCCTAGTCAAGTATCCTTCCATCACCATTTATCCCTCCTTTACCCTCTTCTACCTCCCCTAACCCCACGCTTACCCTCTGGTTATTGCTATACAGTTGTCCATGTCTATGAGTTGTTGCATTTTGCTTAATCCCTTCTTCTTTTTAACTCAGCCCCTTAACCTTACCTCCCCTCTGACAGATGTCAGTCTATTCTCTATACATATGAATCTGTTTCTATTTTGTTTGTCTTTCAATGACTGGCTATCTCACTTAGCATAACACTCTCTAGGCCCATCCATGCAGTCACAAATAGTAAGATTTTCTTCTTTTCATGGCAGAGTATTTCTTCCATTATGTAATACAAATGGCCAATAGACATATGAAAAGATGCTCAGTGTCACTAATCATCAGAGAAATGCAGATTAAAACCACAATGAGCTATCACCTCACACCTGTCAGAATGGCTATCATCAATAAATAAATAAAAAAATACAAGTGTTGACAGGATATGGAGAAAAGGAAACCCTCATGCACTGTTGGTGGGAATGCAGATTGAAGCAGCCACTGTGCATATCTTCTTTTATGAAAAAATGTTTTAAATATATACAAATACAGTGTGTTTATAAGTAGACAGATATACAAATTATAAATTTGGGGAAAACAGACATCTGTGTATATGCAAGTTTATTATGACAGAGATGGCAAGATGAAGCCCTTGGGAAAGGAGAGTTTTTCCAACCAATGGTATTGGGAAATTTGGTTATCTATATGGAAAATAAATAAAGTACAATGGATTATTTCCTTGCATAATACTCAAAATCTAAATTCTTAAAAGAGAATATCTTACCTTATAATAGAGAAACATGCAAATTGACCGCACCTCCTCTATGCCCACGATTGGGCCGGCAGGAGGCTGGGGGCGGGACTCCGGGTGGCATATCCGCCGTTGAGAAGTTCAAGATGGCGGTGCCAAGTGGCCGGGCCCATGCCGCCGCTCCCGGGGGTGCCTGGGGCGATCGGCACCCCGGGGGGCGTGGCCGGGCCCATGCCGCCGCTCCCCGGGGTGCCTGGGGCGATCGGCACCCCGGGCGGCGTGGCCGGGCCCATCGGCACCCCGGGGGGCGTGGCCGGGCCCATGCCGCCGCTCCCGGGGGTGCCTGGGGCGATCGGCACCCTGGGGGGCATGGCCGGGCCCATCGGCACCCCGGGGGGGCGTAGCCGGGCCCATTCAGCCGCTCCCGGGGGGTGCCTGGGGTGATGGGCCACCTAGGGGGGCGTGTCCGGGCCCCTCCCGCCCCTCCCAGGGGTCCCGGGGTTGATCGTCCACCTGGGAGGGCGTGGTCCTGCCCCTCCCGCCCCTCCCGGGGGTCGATCGGCCACCTGGGGGGGCGTGGCCCGGCCCCTCCCGCCGCTCCCGGGGGTCCCAGGGGCCTAGGCTTTCCGGGCCTTGGGCACCAGCGGGGAGCCTGCACTGATCACAGGAAACCACTGGGGGTCGGCTCCTGCGATCCTTAGCAAGGATGTTGGGTGCCGCTGAGCCCAAGGCCAGGAAAGCCTGGGGTGGAGGCTTTCCCAGCCTTGGGCACCAGTGGGCAGCCTGCACCGATCGCAGGAAACCACTGGGGGTCGGCTCCTGCGATCCTTAGCAAGGATGTTGGGTGCCGCTGAGCCCAAGGCCACCGCCCGGGGCCAAGCCCCGACCCTGAAAAAGGCAGAAGGCGGTGGCCACAGCCAAGGCCTGGGTCCCTGGTGCCGGCAGAAAACTGGTGCAGGCAGCCAGGTGAATGAAGGTCTATTGCACGAATCTTCGTGCAAACGGGCTACTAGTTGATTAATATAATTCTCATCTTGACATTGTAATGTACAAATAACTAAGATATTAAAAGCACTAAACATAAAGAAAAATAAAAACTTTTTATTATTTGATACTTTAAGGAAAAGATAATACAAATTGATAGAAGAGATCTGCAATTCATAAAATTCATAAGCCAATTAAAAATAAATGTAGAACTCAAATCAATATGAAAAAGGACTTACTATTTCAAGGTAGATAAAAAGCATATAATTACATACCATAATATGCAAGGACACTTGGATCGTAACATAATAAAAACAAGTGCCTACCAATATTCCCTTTCACAAAATAATGAAAAAATAAGAGAGGCTTGCATTTATAATTTAGTTATATTCAGCTAATAAAATGCATGAACTACAGTTATATGTTGTACTATATAACATTAAAACTGTATATTGACAAGGTAAAAATACCAAAAAGGTATTTTTCTGAATACCATATAGGACAATACCCATTTTACAAAGTTCAAAGTTGGGCAAACAAGCAAGATTTTTCCATACTTATCAGATGGCAGTGGTAGGAGAAGTATACATAGGTAAGTGTAAGTTATAGGTAATGCTACAGTTCTTGATCTGAAGCAGTGATTTCATGGTGTTTATTATATTATTTTAAATTATTAAATAAAAGAAGTAACATAAAATATAAGTAGCCCAAATATGATCAATGATAGTGTTCCATAAGTCAAATATGCTTGATGTAATTATGTTCTTCTGATGTCCAAAACTAAAGAAATCTATTTATGTGTTATTTGTCTAATAAAAAAATAATTGTCAAACAACATCTACTAAATATTCTATATAATAATAATTTTTATATGAATGCAATATTCTGATTGTTGCCTTATTTATGTGCCATTTGCAACATTCTGGTTAGTGGTAATATTGTATCCAATATTTACACGTTAAATTTAACTTGAACATATTTTATCTTTGGCAGAAATCATGAGGGGGCATCGAGAGAGGGAGAGAAAGAGAGAGAGAGAGAATGAATATGAATTTAATCGTGACTCAACCAAATCAATTATTTAGTAAAATGAATTTTTTTCCAAAGCAGATGAGCTTGATCACATCTATTCCACCTTATCATTTCTCATAGCTACATATTTTAACCCTTATATTTTCTAAAATTTCACTGTCTTAGAATTTCATGCCTATAATTTTATTTTCATTGAATTACTAATTGTAACCATAGTTTAACATAAGCACATACAGAAATTATTGAAACTTGTTGAGAATGTAAGTACCAGTAAAGCTGTGAAATAACAGCAAGTCATTGTGCATTTTAAGTGAACCAGAATAAGGTATTTCTTTTGGCTAGGAGAGTTTGCAGCTGAATTCCAGAAACATATGAAGCTATTCTTGTAAAGTATATGGCTCATTCAGCAATGCACATAAAACTGAACCATTCTAAAGTATGCTGATTGATCAATAAAGTTTGTGGCTCCATTTGTAAAATGTGCAAAAATTAAACGATTTTACTATTTGGTTCAGTGAGTTAAGTACATAATTGTTCAAACAGTATACTATGATTTGAAGTCAAGAAAATTGCACATTGCAATAAAGTCAATATGAAAATATGCTATTGTAGTGATTAGGTAAAAATGTTAAAATTGAAATAAAATTAGTAGTTTGGGCAGAATATTACACAAAATGCTAATTAGTCACTGAATTTCTTTTATATATCTTCATCTTTTAAAAACTTTTGATATCTGAGCATTTAGTTAATACATGGCTCTCCTTGCAAAACAACATTCTTTTTGTGGCTACCATATGTGAAAATGCATTTCACATTTTTAAATGCTATAATATATATGACAGAAATACATGAATCCAATACATAAGAATGTTTTACTAACTGATATCAAGCTTTAAAAATGTATTTATTTATAAGTAGGTCCAAGACCAGTAGTTATTTCCCATGCCAAGGAATGCATACACGGTGTACTACAGGCTAGGTTTTTCAAAGAAGACAATTTTTTCAGTTGATTTCATATGTGGTAACAGTTATAAAATGAAAGTCTCTTTAAAATGAGGGTTTTGGAAAATGCTATTTTTCTAGGGACTATGGTTCAGAGAGTTCAGGGCCCCAATTAAAGCAGCATCTGGAAGCCTTGATCCAGGCTCCATTTGGAAACCTTTGTAATGAGGGCAAGGTGTCTCCTCTAGTAGCAAGCTGTTTATCGGTGGAATGGTGAGCAACAGATTTCAGGCAGAGGATTCAGTTCAATTGAACAGAGGATTATAATCCTCTGCTACTTGGTCAGCACCAGGCATAAAAGAGAAGCATAAAACAAGATCTCTTTTCGCAAAGGACCTACAATTTTTTTTATTTTTTATTTTTTGGAGAAAATTAACCTTACATAGAGAAAGTGAAGCAATAAGAGAAAATAATTGGAATGGCATAATATATGACAAAGACAATTAGGTTCCGTGACTTTTTATAAACGTGGACAGCTTTGCGAAGTTTGTGGTAATTAAAATATTAGTAGGATTGTGCCCTCAAACCTCAATATGATAGTTCTAAATCTTAACATTGGTATATCAAGAAAACTGTGATTGATTAAAATTCAAGTTTATTTAGAAACAGTTCAGCCTATTCCACATCTCATGTCATGGAAATTGACTAGAATAATTCAGATATATAGCTTGAAGCATCCAATTTATCATGTTTCCTGCAATATGTTGCAGAAAATTAGCAGTTAAGTGAAGATAGGTAAAATATGCCCAGATTCTGGAATAATCAGAGGATAGAAAGATTATATTTAATCTTCTTGCAGTTGGAATAGGTCATTAGGAAGAATAGGAATATGATAATCATGGTATTTTAGAAATTTAGATTTGTTTCTAAGCATGGTTGAGGAAGAAAGAGATTACCAAAAGGAAATTAATTTGTTCTTAAATAGTCTAGTAATGAGCTTATGGAGAACTAGAATTAGATGAGTGTTAATATAAATAAGATAGTGAAGTCTTAATTTAAAGGAACTAGTGAAAGTACTTGATGGCAAATAAAGGAAGGAAGAATATAGAGATTCTAATATGATTCTCAACACTCAATTTTGGAATACTTCATTTTTGAGATATGTGCAGGCAGAAAAAAATTTTTTTTTGAAAAATGAAAAATTGTGCACTCTTTGTTGGACTGAGAAGTGGTGCAGCCATAATGTAAAACATTATGGAAATCCTGCAAAAAACTAAAATTAAATCTACCATATAACGCAGCAATTCCACTTTTGGACATTTCCTCCTCAAAACTGAAGTACTATTTTGAAATGATATGTGCACCCTTATATTCACTGAAACATTAGTCCTCAAAATGTCAACACAAAGGTAATAAGCATGTGTATGCCACTTAATGTATAGGAGAAGAATACATATCTTAGCAAGAAATTATGAATAGAAAAAAGAAAGGTCAAGTACTGAATCCTGAGTCTCAAAAGAGGAAAAGAAAAGGAGACTGCAAAGGTGTGTCAGAAATGAAGTAAAAAAATAAAATAAAGTACTTCAAAGAACAGGGAATAGTCAACTATGCTTTAATACTGCCAGATAGTTGTGTAAGACAATGACTGAGAAGGAATCATTTGACTTGGACAAATCAGGGACTTATGAATCCTGAATGTCAGTCAGGTGGTAGAATACTGATTGGAGTAAATTAAGGATAGAAGAGCTGAGGACATGGAGACAGCAAGTACACATATATTTTGTTTGTTTCTAGGAAAAGGAAAGGAAAAGCATAAGACCTAGAGAGGGGTGTAATAAAATTTTAGACGGTGGTTAATAGTATAACTTGTTTTTAGCACAAGTCAAATAATCCAATAGGAAGTGAATATTGGATGGTGCTGCAAAACTAAGAAATATTAGCAGGTGAAAATATTTAAGTGGGACATCGTGGGATCCAGTGACAAATGGAGAAGTGGCGGCCCTTATAGGTAAGAGCAAGGATTGTTCCTCCACTGTATCTGAAGAGAAGCCAGAGATACTACAGGTCTTAGGGGGTCCTTTGTTTCCATAGTGGTAAAATAAAGTAGTTCCAATCTGAATATTTCAATTTTCTCACTAAGTATGCAAAGGCCAAAGAGAATTAAACAAACAGGCAGGAGGAGAGGGGCCAGACAGGGGACATAGTGATCAAAGTGACCGGAAGCAAAGAAGCAGTTGCCAACTGGACGTAGAAATGACTTCCACATTATTGTAGAGGAGAAAGCAAATGGGGGGAAAAAAATCTTGATTGAAATAAAACAATTTTAAAACATTAACAAATGGGTTTTAAGCATAAAATTTCACTTTTCCTTTTTAAAAAATCAATGTTCCCATGGAGTTTAATGCATTAAACCAATTTATACAGCCTCTTAAAAAAGATTACTTTTTACATGTAGCTGACTTCATTAAAATAGTCTTCCATACCCATTTGGAAAGCAAACCTCTAGGTAATATCACAGTATATTAAAACAATTTAAATACAAATGACATAGTCCACATTTGCATTTAACAACTTAACTTGTGCCCATGCTACCTGTAGACCTTTTAAAATGTAACAGAAAGAACAGATAAGCAAAATCTTTTTTTTTTTTTTAAGCATTGGGTTTCAAGTCTCAAAGAGTAATGAGAAATGTGGAAAGACAAATGCCTCTGCTTTGATCTCTGTAACAATTTTTGGCTCAAGTCCACAACTGTAACTGATCTGTATACTGTGTCTTGTCTAATGAACAGTTTCATGGTAAAATCCTTTGGGCTTGTTAGCTGTCTTCTTTTAAATAGTTATGCCTCTGGGGTAACTTGATGGTCCACAAACACAAACACTAAAGATGAAATTTTTAGGTGGTTAAGAAACAAGAAAAAGAACAGTGAAACAGTGTACCTGGCTATGCTTTTCCTTCCATGCAACTAATCAAAATCCCTCAGGGTTTAATTAAGCAGCATGAGGCAGCCCAATTAAATCAACATATGCCCCAATAAGGACTTGGTAGATTCATGGACATAAAATAAGACATGCAATTGGTATAAATAGAAATGTTTTGTCTTCTTTAAATCTTTTATAATAATTCCACTATTTTAAGGTAACATTTCCTCATAATGCCACCCTACTGAAGAGTGAAGTTGTGGACATGAAGATACATGGGCATTAGAAGTCTGGGCACAGTCTGCATGTGTAACCATCCTTGCCCTGTTGTTTGTAGGATATTAAAATGCTTATCTATCATGGGAACATTTGATGTCCCAGCTGGCTTGCTGCTACTGATACGCCTAAAATTAGTATGTTACATCTATGCTTTAGTACACATTTGTTCATTGCATCTGCAGGAAGCCACCATTAAAATGATAGCATGGCCCAGCCAGTGTGGCTCAGCAGTTGAACATCAACCCAGGAACCGATAGGTCACTAGTTCAATTCCCTGTCAGGGCCCATGCCTGAGTTGCGGGCTCAATCCTTAGTAGTAGGCATATAGGAAGAAGCCAACTGATGATGTTTCTCTCTCATCTCATCAATGTTTCTATCTCTCAATTCCTCTCCTTTCAACTCCCTCTAAATTTCAATAAAAACATGTTTAAAAAATGATAGCATGTTCATCAACAACACTAGAGTACATATACCCACAGATACTTAGCTATGTTTGGAGGAAATGGGACAATGAGGATTGTGATCTTAAGAGATCATTATTTCCAGACGTTTTCTGAATAGCTACGTATAATTTCAAAATTTTAATAAGCTTAGAAAACTCTGTCCTTGAAAGATCAAATCTGAAATGGTTTGTATATTTTGTAAATTATATTTTAAAAGTAAATTCTGGACTGATATCCAAAAAGCATATGTATCTTATCTCACTACTTGCTAGATTTATCTGTTGTCTGCTTGAAGTCACTGATTATAAGTCACTTTTTTTTTCATTACCAACAAAAGAAACTTTGACCTACAGAGTGTCAAAAACAAATAACAACTACATTCTGGTTTCTACATAGCCTCCCATATAAATTTAATTTCCCTGTTGGGAAATAGTATATATAATCTCTTAAGATGAATCCTTAGATATGTCATTGAAATCATTTAAAGTGGTCTGAGAGAGATGACCGAGACAAAATTTATGTAAAAGACTAAACTTTAAAAGTAAGTAAATCCTTAGTTTGCTAATATAGAAAGAAGAAATCTTCACACTTTGGCTAAGAGAATAGAAACTAAACTAAATTCTCACCCTGATATAGCTAAATATGAATCACCTAATCCTATTTTGTGACTATACAGGTGACTATTAAAATATTCCATCCAATTCAGGCCGGATACATAGAAAGCAAACTGAATAAAGGAGAAATCATTCATAAAAACTAAATAACTTCCCACTGTAAATATCTCAAATTCATGACTATGTCTTTTTTATTCATTATTATATTGCCAGCATGTAAGAAAGTAACTATAACATCATATTTTCTATCTAATAAATAGTTCTCTAATGAATACATAAATGAATGATTCAATTTTCACTTAATCTGCACAATAAAAATTCCTCAAAAACAGAATGACAATCTTTACAAATTTATCACTATAAAATGCTAAGTTTGGAAAAATTTAAAGCCATGACTAAAGCCATACATTTTTGTAATTGACAGAGGTTCATTTCTGAGTC
Organism: Cnephaeus nilssonii; assembly: GCF_951640355.1. NCBI lineage: Eukaryota > Metazoa > Chordata > Mammalia > Chiroptera > Vespertilionidae > Cnephaeus > Cnephaeus nilssonii. The sequence continues at coordinate 31,519,452 of NC_137087.1, read as the reverse complement.
CAATTCTAGTGTTCTTTGAATCCTGCTATAGCTACATCTGACTCCTACATGATGAGGTTCCTAAATTCTGACATTAAGAACTTATTCTGCACCAAAAACTCCTCTAAGGATTTCAATGTTCTGAATCCTTGATATATTATTAAAACAAAATGTTGACAATATCCTTATAGCATTTCACAAATGGTCATACTGAATCGTAGAGAAAATATATAACTTTAAAGAAAAAGTCAGTAAGTAGTTTTGCCAGGATTCAAGCTTAGGCAAAATGACACCAATTGTTGCCATCTTTTCTTTTTTAAGGATAAATAAGCCATCAATATTTTATTTTTGTTTTTTATTTTTATTGATTTCAGAGAGGAAGGGAGAGGGAGAGAGAGAGAGAAACATTAATGATGAGAGAGAATCATTGATAAGCTGCCTTCTGCATGCCCCACACTAGGGACTGAGCCCACAACCCGGGCATGTTCCCTGACCAGGAATTGAACCTTGCACTCCTGGCTCATAGGTCAAAGCTCAACCACTGAGCCATGCAGGCCAGGCAGTTGTTGACCTTTTTATTTTTTATTTTTTTAAAATATATTTTATTGATTTTTTACAGAGAGGAAAGGAGAGGGATAGAGAGTTAGAAACATCGATGAGAGAGAAACATCGATCAACTGCCTCTTGCACACTCCCTACTGGGGATGTGCCCGCAACCAAGGTACATGCCCTTGACTGGAATCGAACCTGGGACCCTTGAGTCCGCAGGCCAACGCTTTATCCACTGAGCCAAACCAGTTAGGCCAGTTGTTGACCTTTTAAGAACTATATTATATAGCTAGTCTACTTCATATACTGGTTTCTTAAACAAATAATCCTTTAGGCAGACAGCGGGGTCTCAGAAGTAAAACACACTGTATCTACAATCTGAACAGATGGGCTCTTTTGACTTGGCTAAGCAGGTGGATGAACAGTAAAGTACATAAGGGATATGTTTCTATTAATCTAAAAAGGTTTTTGTTTTGTTTTGTTTTTGTTTTTGTTTTCATTTGAAGCATGATTTTAGTTTTGTACACTGCCCTAACACTAGTAACTAGATCTGTACCTGGCTTGTTGTGAATACTCAAAAGACTATGAATGAATTAATCTCTACTCCTAATTACAGAAGGTATTTGCCAGACTGCTGCTAAGTGGAGGCAAGGACAAAGAAGCAGGAGGACACTTCCTAGATTTTGGAATCAGAGACGTGGATTAAAATGAAACCTCTCTCACTTCCAAAGTCATGTGGACTTGACAGGTTTCCTCTTTGTGAATTGAGGCAACCAATACTTATACAAGAAGATAAAGTGATAATCAAATGACATAATGCAAGTAATATCCTCAAAGCAATTTCTGGCACTCAATTACTTGAAGAGTAATTGGATAAAGGATTAAGGTAAAAAGAAATACGTCCTAGAATGAAAGGTTTTTCCCCCATAGATTTATTTAAGAGCATTTTCTACCAGTCAAAATAACTAAATGCTAATTTCATCACAGTAGTAGGTTCTATGACAGAAGACACCAAGTGAAACCCACAGCCTACATTTTGTGAATTTATTATTTCCCTTTGGACCTGTACAAGTATTTACCTTAATGACTAGCACTTCAATTTCAGTTAGTAATTGTATTGTTAATTGGTGTGTTAACTGACTTAAGAGTTCGATTAGTTCTTGTATTTAAGAGAAGTGTATATTAATCAAAATATGAATAGTCACCTTTTTTCTCAATGAGAATATCTTACAAATAAGTGTATACTTTTATTCAACCCTCTCTTTTCACACTATACTAAATTTATATGAGAAAATGTTGTGGAGAGTTTTTCCAAAAGGGTAGAAATTAGTGTTATCTGGAATTTCCTACAATAAAATAATATTTAATAATGTCACTTTGGGTGATTATTCAGGGAAATGCTTTTGTTGTTGTTGATGTTTTGTTTTGTTATCCCAGAATAGTCAAACAAGGTAATTTGCAGAATGCTTATGATTTCCTGTATTATTATTTAGGTAAAATATATATATTCAAGGATTAGAACTGCAGTATTTAAGACAAGTTGGATGGTGAATATAAGTGGTGTATGTTTTTTTAGAAATGTATGAGACAGTTTGAGATATGTTATCACATGGATTGACAATTAAAAGTAGGTTAAACTCTAAGATATAGTGTAAATATAGCCACCTATTGTCATGTAGTACTCTTCCTTTTTAAAAATTACTTTAAGCAAATGTAAATTTTGATCCTTTTTTACATTTTTGAAATTGATTATGAATAAACTGAATAATTACATGATATGTCATGCATTATAAGCATTTTATACTCTCACCTAAAGGTATCAATTAAATACCATAAAATAACAGAAATAGCCGGAACCGGTTTGGCTCAGTGGATAGAGCATCGGCCTGCAGACTGAAAGGTCCCAGGTTCGATTCCGGTCAAGGGCACGTACCGTGATTGCGGGCACATCCCCAGTGGGGGGCGTGCGGGAGGCAGCTGATCGATGTTTCTCTCTCATTGATGTTTCTAACTCTCTATCTCTCTCCCTCCCTCTCTGTAAAAAATCAATAAAATATATTTAAAAAAAAAATAACAGAAATAAAGAAATTGTAGTATTGCATAATTTTTTTTAGTGCCAGTTATTTATATTCACACAAATACGGTTTGAATTATGTACCACTATAACTTTTTTGTTTGTGATAATTCGTAGTTTAAAAAAATACACTTTAGTTTTTAAAGTAGTTTCAAGTGCACAGAAAAAGTGAGTGAGAAGCACAGAGGTTTCTCACACATGCATAGCTCCCCCATTATCAATACCCTCCTACTAGAGTGGTATGTTTATTATAATTAAACCTACAAGGACACATCATTACTACTCAGAATCCACAGTTTACATTATAGTTCACTCTTGGTGATGTACATTCTATGGGTTTGGAAAGATGTCTGATAACAAGTATTTATCGTTATAGCATCATAGTGTCTTCACTGCCCTAAAAATCAGTTGTGCTTTGTCTATTCATCCAGCCTCCCTTCCTCATCCCTGGCAGCCACTGGTGTTTTTACTGTCTCTACTGTTTTGCCTCTTACAGAATACCACATAGTTGGAATCATACAATTCGTAGCCTTTTCAGATTGTCGTCTTTCACTTAGTAATATGGATTTAAGTTTCCTCCAAGTATTTCCATGGCTTGATAGGTCATATATGTTTAACACTAAATAATAATCCATTGTTTGGATGTACCATCATTTATCAATCCATTCACCTACTGAAAGACATCTTAGTTGCTTCCAACTTTTGGCAATTATGACAAAAGCTGAGTAAACATTTGTATGCAGGGTTTGTTTGGGCCCATTTTTCAACCCTTCTGAGTAAATACTAAGAAGTGTGGTAGCTGACTCACATGGGAAAAGTATGGTTAGTTTTGAAAGAAACCTTCAAACTGTCTTCCCAAGGGACTTCACCACTGGGTGTTCCCACCAACAATGAATGACAGTTCCTGTGGCTGCACATTCTCATCATCATGTGGTGCTTCCAGGCTCCTTACTATTATTTTACTTACAAGTTTGAAGAGAATGAATGGTTTGTTCAAGTTCTAACAGATACTAAGTAGTAAAGCTTAATTCAAATGCAATGATGTCTGACTCTTCACTCTCACCAACCCCACATATACACATATACACACACAGTCACAATCACATTCCAAAATAATTTAAAAAATAAAAATACAGATGCATATGATATAAATCCATTCTCATAGTCTTCAATGAGTTTAATATATTGCTATCTTAAAATAAATGAAATCTTATTTTATTTATCTTTATTCACATATCCATAATCATGTTATTATATTGTATATAGAGTGCTGATGAGAATTCTTGGATAATGAACTCTCATATACTGAGGAGAAGTGTGAAAACAGAGCTTCCTTTTATATATTAGGGTAAGAGACTAGAACTTCTATAAGGCCTTTTTCTCTATTTTTCTTAAAAGAATTTGATTATAAGTATCAAGACAAAAATATGGAAAACATACTTTTGCAGTATTATTTTATAATTAAGGACATACTATAGTATAAATAAATAGTAAAATAAGCTACAGTGAATCAATAACAGAATATTACTAAATTATTTTTTTAAATGAGATTACTTTCCAGTTGCTACTTGGAAAATCATCATGACTTAATATTAATTTTTTAAATGCATTCTTACAGAAAATGTTTACATAAATATGCTGTTTAAGTATTTAAATAGAGAAAAAAATGTTCAAATTATTATACATAAAGTCATTAATAATAGTTGCAAGGAAATGCTAAGATTTGGAAATAGCCTAAGTGCCCATCAGTATATGAGTGGATTAAAAAACTGTGGAACATCTACACAATGGAATACTATGCTGCTGTAAAAAAGAAGGAACTCCTACCATTAGCAACAACATGGATGGACATGGAGAGCATTATGCTAAGTTAAATAAGCCAGTCAGAGAAAGATATTATCACATGATCTCACGCATTTGTGGAATATAATGAACAACATAAAGTGATGAACAAAAACAGATCCAGAGACAGAGAAGCATCGATCAGACTGTCCAACCTCAGAGGGAAGGTAGGGGAGGGTGGGGATAAAGGGGATAGATCAACCACAGGACTTGTATACATGCATATAAGCATAACAAATGGAAACAGACACCAGGAGGGTGAGGGTATGAGCAGGGGCTGGTGGGTAATGGGGGATAAGGACACATATGTAATATCTTAATCAATAAAAAAGGGAAATTAATATATATATATATAAAGGACTGGTGATGAAAAGGATGCTTCCTTTTGCTGTATGTATTTCTACATTTATTGAACATTTTAAACTGTACTACTTGTGCAAAATAAATGTAGAACAAACTTTTTAAAAAAGAAATGTAAGAAGTTTTTGTTTGTTTTTGTTTTGTTGTTGTTTTAGCAATGACCTTAAGATTATCAATTCATAAGTCACTGAAATGGAATCTAATACACATTTGAAATAGGATTTGCTGATTCAAACCAGTGTCTTAGGAAATAGACCAAGACTCATTACTGTTGCAAAGTTTTTTTTCATAGTGACTAGTTATTAGACTATCATTTTTTTTCTTTTTTTAATGTGGGAAGAATGATCATAAAAATATATGCCAAAGAAAATGTTTTAAAAATAATCATGGAAGGGAAAAAAAGATTATTCTGTAATGGTTGAAAAAGATGGTACATGAATTTAGAAGGCTGCATTTCCTTTTTAAACAGAGGAATGTGTCTTATGTTGTAAAGGAGAAAGAACTATGAGTGATGAACAAGAACAAACACTATAAAGATATTTTGGAATAGTTTTTTCAATTTTCCTTTTAGGTACTTTCACATTTAATTAAAAGGGAGACTAATGAACCACACAACTTTCATTTTATTACTCCAGGCAATTTCAAGCAAAAAAAAAGAAAAAAAAGGACAACTGGAAAGAAAGTGGGTTTTTTTTTACTGTGAGGATCATAGTGATTGAAACAGTGATCACCTCCTGAATGCATCAACATAAGCATTTTCCTGACTTCCCCACACTATGGAAATATGTCTTTATTTTGGCTCCTGGTCTCTAACTTCTTCAGTTGTGCATAGTTCATCTAAAGCTCAAATCTTCTTGCCTCTATTCTGTTTCCCAAGACTTATCTCTGAATCATGAAACTCTAGGTGTACCGGTTAATAATGAGGATTTTTTTCAATAGATGGAGTTACACATATGTTGATATATATGCGATTTGATATGTCTGCTATTTTGTTGTATTGACAGCAAGCCTCAAAACTTCATATGTCAAATTTGCTGAAGGTGTTAACATAGATATTTTTACGCTTAAAAATGTCAAATTTCGTGCCAAAAAAAAAAGCATTTTCGGGAAGTTTTAATTCATTATTTTGAAGAAAAAGTTATTGTATACTTCAGGAAGCTTATGGTGAACATGCTCCATCTCAAGATACTTGTGAACGCTGGTTTAAATGCTTTAAAAGTGATTATTTTAATGTGAAAGACAAACAACATCCAGGTCAACCAAAAAAGTTTGAAGACCAACAATTACAAGCATTATTGGATGAAGATGCGTGTCAAACTCAAAAACAACTTGCAGAAAGATTAAACATTGCTCAGCAAACAATTTCTGATCATTTATAAGCAATGGGAAAGATTTGAAAGGAAGGAAAAGGGGTGCCACATCAACTGAACGAAAGACAAATGGAAAATTGAAAAGTCATCAGTAAAATGTTGCTTCAACGGCATGAAAGGAAGTCTTTATTTGCATCGAATTGTGACTGACGATGAAAAGTGGATTTATTTTGAGAATCCCAAATGCAAAAAATCATGGGTTGATCTAGATCAACCATCAACATTGACTGCAAGGCCAAATCGCTTTGGAAAGAAGACAATGTTCTGCGTTAGGTGGGATCAGGAAGGTGTGGTGTATTATGAGCTTCTAAAACCAGGTGAAACTGTTAATACTGATTGCTACTGACAACAAATAATCCATTTGAATCATGCTTTGATTGTGAAACAACCAGAATGGGCCAGAAGACTCGGCAAAGTAATTTTGCTTCATGATAATGCACCATCACACACTTCAAAACCAGTTAGATACACATTAAAAGATCTTGTCTGGGAAGTATTAACCCACCCGCTGTATTCACCAGACCTTGCTCCTTCAGATTACCACTTGTCCTGATCAATGGCACAGCACTTTCTGAGCAGCACTTCAAAACGTACGAAGAAGTGGAAAATTGGGTCTATGAATGGCTTGCCTCAAAACAAGAAAAGTTCTATCTGGACGGTATCCACAAATTACCTGAAAGATGGGGGAAATGTGTAGCTAGCGATGGACATTACTTTGAATAAAGCACTTTTGATGTTTCCCTTGACATCATGTTTTGATTACAAAATCTGCATTATTAACCGATACACGTAGTATCTGTTCCACAAGAGATGTAACATTTCATTCAGTAATTTTGCAATATAAACTAAGTATTTTATACTTAAAAAACTCTAAGAGAAAACACCAAAACCCATATTATTGTCACAAGAGCTGTTTTGACAGGGGTGATATGTGGAATTGATTCTACTCTATGTAACTCATGAAATCTTAAAAACAGTGCCATTAGCAGCATAATAGCATGTAAGAATAGTAGAGAAATTCATAATCATCCTGAAGCTCAAGTCAGTTAGAGAACTAATTAAATGATTTTTTTTAAATCTCCCAATCTGTCAGTGAAAAGAACCACAAGGGGTGAAAACAAAACCACTCGGGGATAATTTTCTCCGAATGTGGTTAAGTTGAAAAGAACATATTTAATATTCTTGTCTGCCTTTCATGTTAACTCATTCTATATCTCTGAAGTAGAATGTTTTTATTTATGCCTTATTTTTATTTTTAAAATATATTTTTATTGATTTCAGAGAGGAATGGAGAGGGAGAGAGAGATAGAAACATCAATGATGCGAGAGAATCATTGATTGGCTGCCTCCTGCCTATCTCCCACTGGGGATCAAACCTGGACATGCACCCTGACCAGGAATTGAACTGTGACCTCCTGGCTTATAGGTCAACTCTGAATTACTGAGCCAAGCGCCTGGGCTATGCCTTATTTTTAAACAAGAATTCAAAGTAAGACTCAGAAGGCAGGATGAGTTTGGGTGGGCAAGGACATTAAGAGAAAAAGGGCGTTTCATACTTCCCCTGCTACTTAACTGGATGGACTTTCCTACTCACAATTCCTCCAAACCATGATCAGGTTAAACACATTATATTTTGAAAGATTTGTTCAGTTATTATTTCCCCGACTTCTAAAATGCTCTGAACATATTTTTACCATACTACTTAACAAAACTCTATTAAAATGATCTGTTGTATGTCTGTCTCCCTTACTAGACTATGAAACTGAGAACAATAAAACAGAAATCTTCTTTATTCATCCTTTAAGGCCAAAGAAGAATATTGCGCAGTGATTGGTGAAACAAATGTTCAATGCTGAATGAAAAAATATAAAAACATATGTTTTATAAATTCATTTCAATCTAGAGTTAGGTCATTTTTATTATGCTAATGTTTCTGTTGGAAAAACTATGTTAAAATTAATCAATAACTTTATTTATGTTTACACAGCTAGGAAGTGGTTGATCAAAGATTCAAATCCTCAGCCATGTCATTCCAAAAGAAAATAGTGTCATTTCTATTACAACATTATCCTGCATTGTTAAAAGGAATGATGAATAACTAACAAGCCCCTGAACCAGACTGTGTCAGGCAGTGGTCGTTTATTATTAATATTGGCTCTACTTGATTTGACAAGTGTCTGAATATAGGAAGTAATTAAGAAGCTATTGTCAATTCAGCTGTAAATGTGTAACACTGAATGAATAGAAGAAATATTATAAAATCCACAAATTAGAAGGGGCATGTGTGTGTGTGTGTGTGTGTGTGTGTGTGTGTGTGTGTGTGTGTGTTTGTGTGTGTATAAAAATAAAAATTATTTTAAACCCACTAGGTCTTTATCACTGCTTGGAAAATGTACTCACTATGCAAATGTACTCACTAGGCTCACATTTAGAAATTTTCTTCTATTCCAGTCACCCGATTTTCATTTATAGAGAGATGTGGAGAATTTAACTTACTATGCTAACGAGAAGAGTGTGTTCTCAAGTATAGGGAAAAGAAAGAATGAAAATAAAATGTAGTTTTAGTCCAGCCAGCATGGCTCAGTGGTTGAGCATTGACCTACGAACCACTGGAGTGTCCCGGTTTGATTCCCTGCCTGGGTTGTGGGCTCAATCCTGAGTGGGATGAAAGAGAGTGCAGGAGGTAGCTGATCAATGATTCTCTCTCATGAATGATGTTTCGATCTCTCTCTTCCTCTCTGAATTTTTTTTCCAAAAATTCACAATCAACTTGTTGCAAGAATTTGGAGAGTATAGGAATCTAGGCTCGTGCACCAGTGGGGTCCCTTCGCCTGGCCTGTGCCCTCTCACAATCCGGGACCCCTTGGGAGATGTCGGAGAGCCAGTGAGATGTCTGAGACCCAGTTTCAGCCCGATCCCTGTAGGCCAGGCCGAGGGACCCCACCGGTGCACAAATCTGAATCCCTCTGAGATTCATCAGTCTGTTCCATGTTTCCATGTCTAAGCATTGAGTGTCTGCCCCCTGGTGGTCATTGTGTGTCATAGCTACTGGGTCAGCCAGTCGGCCAGTCAGCCAGTAGCTTAGGCTTTTATATATATAGTTATCAACACACACACTCACACATACACACAAACAGAGATATCCATGTAAAATTAATATGCAATGCATATATGTATGTGTCTGTATATATGTGCATGCACCTATCCAGACAGTGTCTCTTAGATAATTATTTTCAAATAACTCAGTGTCTCTGAGCTATTTGAAAATAATTATCTAAGAGCTTCCTCTTCAGCCAGAAAACATTTAAGAACATCTATATTACTTGATAATTCTATTGAGTCATAACTTGCATGTAACAGGTGTTGAAATCTCAACTTGCCTAACACATCTGCAATAGGTCTCCTTGCAAACCGTAATTTAAAAGACCCCTCATGGGATCCAAGAATATATACTGCAGATGATTGCAACATGTGAAATTGGCAGACAATTGAGAATACTACCTAACGAGTGCATTTTCGGTCATTAAAACTAGGTAGAGAGACCTGTGCTACCCACTTTCCCCATATATTTAATTCAAGAGAAAATAATACATTTTTCTGTAATGCACGTGTTTGAGTATTCCATTCTATTTATTAAACTTTTCATTTATATATATAATTATACTTAGATACTACTATTTATTTATAGTAAGTCTTGAAATCTAATAGGGTATCTCCCTCTTTCATTTTCTTTTTCAGAAGTTTTTACTTTCTGAATTTCTTTAAACATTTTAAAATCAGCCTGTCAAAATTCATGGAAAATCTGTTGGAATCTAATAGACTGGAATTTCAATGAATCTCTTAATTAATATAAGAGTTGATAACTATATGATCTTGATTCTTTATTCCTACCCCAAAATCAGGTATATAAAGTGGGGCAAAATAGTTTTATAGATGTTCATATTGAAAATAATAATAACTAAGAATAAACTGTACTTTACATACTCCAAAACAACTGTAAACCTAGTTTTGCCCACCCATTATAATTATAAAACATTTACATCTTCTTAGGTATTTTATATAAAGGTTTACATTTTTCTTCATAAATGATATTTATTAATTTACATCTTAGTATTTTTCTATGTTAAAAGGTACCTTTTTATTTAAGCATAAATTCTAACTGTAGTGGTAAAAATGTTTTGAATGATTTGGTTTTGCATTCAGGAATCTAACAAATTACTCATATTAATTCTAAAACCAAATTTTAAATATACTTTTTAAATTTTTTAATGTAACTTGATGTAGTCAGAGTGTGAAGTCAGGATAATGTTAATCTGGTTATCAATTGAGTCTAGCCTCCTAGTGCAGCAAAGTGGGACATTTCCTAAACACATGATTACTTGAAAACTCTTTAAAAAGACATATACAAATAAAATCTCCCACGAGTTCTTCTTGTAGTTTTGTAAATTTTTGCTTTATATTTTTGAGGCTATGTTAATAATTTATTATATTCAGACAAATTCAAAAGTGTCATACAAAATTTATATATTTGCATGATTTGTTGAGATGATCTAAATATGTGTCTTTCAACTTTTCAACTATTCAGGAAAAATTTTTTGATATTTGTATGTTGCCTCTTTCTCATTTTCTCTGTTTCTAAAGAAACTCTCATTAGACATAATGACTTTCATGATCTCTCATCCAAAATTTTTATATGGAAATAGTTTATATTTCCCCAAAATGATGAGGCATAATGATAGCACAGATTTAAAAATACATTTTTACCAGTCTCTGGCTCTACTGGCTATTCTTTAATTATGCCTAATTTGCTGTTTAATGTGTCCCCCAAATTCTGTATTTGTAGGTATTATTTCTATTGTTTTAAAAGCTGACTTTTATTCTGCTTTATCATACATTGTTCCCTAATTTTTGCTAGCTTATTCATATTTAGAAGTATGTCATTGTTATTTTATGTTTAGTTCTGTGTTTTATGTGTAAAATTTATGCCTTATTAAATCTGTTATTAATAATAACATTTGTTAATTTTAATATATATTATTTCACTCAATGCTTTATCTTATTGCTAATTTTTTATGTCTTCACTATAAATTATTCAGTTTCAATTGTAGTTTATCTATGGAAATTTTAATCTTGGGTTAAAAATTGAATTTATTCAGAGATAATTTTAGTGTCTTTCTATCAGACAAATGAGGGCATCATCAACTAGCATACATGTGAAATGATATACATACTTGGAATTTTTTTACAGAATACTATTACTGTAAATGTGCTTGTGGGCTACCTTGTGATTCTGAATTTTCAGGGTAAATTTCTTTTTCCTCAATCAAAGCCCATTGTCAAGACCAGCACTGCATTTATCTATTTCTGTAGAAAGGAATACATTTTTTAATCCCTCCAAGCCTTATAGTTATTTGGCTCCCCAATTTTATTCATGTACCCCCTATTAATTATCCAGTTTGAGAAGTCCCTGAGCAAATTTCTTCTTTCCAATGCCCCTAGGGCTCTCAAAACAGTGTTTCCAGATCCGAGGGTTTGAAAGAATTCTTTAATAAAGAGTTGACTTTAAAGCTCTGGAGTCCCTCATTCCAACTTATTCAGTGGATCTACAGATTCCTCATTGTATGTTAGCCCACGAGTTTGTTTAAATAGATAATATGTTAATAAAGCATTTCATCCATATATATAACAGGAGGATCATTCACTGTATCTAATTTGACACATAGCTGCATATATATATATATATATATATATATATATACACACACACACACACACACACACACACACACACACACACATACATACTAGTGGCCCAGTGCATGAAATTTGTGCACGGGGGTGGGGGTTCCCTCAGTTCATTCTGCACCCTCTCTAATCGGGGACCCCTTGGGGGATGTCTGCTGTCTTAGGCCCGATCCCACAGGGTCAAAAGCTCCACCTCCTAGGCAGCCATTGGCTCCTCACAGTTCATCCATATTTGGTTCTTATTGGTCGGTTTCTATGCCAGTCAGCATCTCTGGGCCTATCTGCAGGTCTGATCAGAGAGGCGGGGCTGATCAGCAGCTGCCACTGAGGCTACAGATCAGACCCTGGTTCTCTCTCCAGGCCTCTCTCCGGGCTTGATCTGCAGCCCCTTCAGCAGTCAGTGCTAGGTTGCCACAGCAACCCAGCACTGACTGCAGGACTGACTTCCGGTCAGTCGAGCCTTCGGACGTTTTGGTCGTTACAGACCCTGGGGTTTTTATATATATATATATATATATATATATATATATATATATATATATATATATGTTTATGTATTTATATATTTATATATATATTTTTCCCCCTGATATTCTTACTTGACTTTTTTTTTCTAGTTAACTTGACATACATTGCCTTGATTTCAGGTTGACCAGCAATAAGCAAGAAATCTCAGAACTTCAATATATGCTCCTTTGCAACTCAGTCATTTTTTTTCATATATATTATGATCTATTAGATACTAACTGCATTAAAAAAAAACACACTTCTTTTAAAAATAATCCTGTAATGTTATTTTTTGAAAAAGAGGAACTCTTCTGAAATGTAGACCTCTACACACAGTTTTCAGTTTTGGCATGTTAGACATCTTACCTAATAATAGACAAACATGTAAATATCACTCCTGATTGGCTGCTACGCCACCAGCCAATCAGGAGTGATATGCAAATTAACCCAACAAAGATGGAGGTTAATTTTCATACACAGGCATTGAGTGACAGGGTGGATGGGATGCTTGTGTTGTCGCCATGGCGATGATGCAGGTGTTCTGCCCCACCCCCATCTCTCAGGGCCTCTGGGCAGCGTGGGAAAGCAGGGCTGGAGCAAAAAGAGGCGGCTCCTGGAGTGGAAAGAGGCGGCTCTGGGGCCTGAGCAGAAAGGGGCTGGGCTGGAGTGGAAAGGCAGTGCTGGCTGCCAGGGAAAGGAAAGCCCATTCTAGCACGAATCTTCGTGCATCGGGCTTCTAGTTTTATATATTAGGCACACCATAAACTCTAGTAAATAGTTACACATTTCTTTCTTGGTATCTATTCATTCCAAAATATCTCACAGAGGGGATCCTGTGAAATCCACAGTGTAGAAGTGAAAAGCGAACCTCTATCATACTGTGATAATTCAACCCGCTTTGTGAGAAGCATAAAAAGCTTGCACAATGGCAGGCTGCTAAAAAACAGCTAATGATCCTAGTTTTTAAATATTGTTCAATATTTGTGGCAATGTGGAACTTGTCAGAGGGTATTTGTGAGATGATATTTTTTCACTCTTCAAAATCAATGTAACTATCTCCTGACTTTGCTTGTGCCTTATAAGGACCATCCCTGTTATGCTGTGACTATGAACAGAATAATTAGAAAGGCTATCATGATCCAAAGGGTGCTAAGTGATGAGACTCCACCAATGAAAATGTTCATCAGAGGATAGATGACCATTTTTTAAATAGAGAAAACAACTTTTCAAAATATATTTCTCCTGCTCTTCTTTGGCAATATCTCATAACTGTTTATGACAACTATACATTAGTACTGCCACTGGGACTAGTTAAGCTTAGAAGTGATCATGTTCTGAATATGGTTTTTAAAGCATCAACTTAGCAATAAAAACATATCATTGTGACATATGTTTGAATAGACAGGAAAGGATGCACCATTAAATATATACCAATACAATCAGGGAAATAAGAAGACAAGTTAATATGTTGTTGAGATTGTATTTAACAAGCATAGTTATCTATTTCTGCATATAGTTTTTCAACTTCACTGGTTGAAATGAAACAGAACATATTATATTTGTTGTTGTTGTCATTGCGGATGGATATGTATCTCTGAAAATTAAAAGCATACAGATTAAAAAATTAAAAACCTAGAGAAGTTTAAGTTGTAGCTAGAAAGTTTACATATATACAATTTAAAGTTATGTTTTTACTATGTTAATAAGTAATTACCATAGTCCTCTATTATTTTACTGTCTCTCAAATTTGATTATTACTTACAAGTTTTGGATGAGCCTTATGTGTTCAGACAATTATTTCTACCCCTCTCAACAATATTACGTTCAATAAATAAAGAGTTGAGTATTAATTAAGATTCGTTTAGCCAGAATCAAAGAGAATTTCTAATTTGAATACTTCTCATTTGAAATATATTTGTAAACTTTTCAAGAATGTTTATTAACAAGTTGACAAGACAAATTAGAAGTACTATTGAATGAGAGAAACGAGATGTTTCGATGGTTTCTAATTCTTGCCTTCTCTCTTTTCATGTTAAAACATCTCAGACTGGATTCTGCAATTCCTGTCAACCTGCGGAGTATTCAAGTCTGAGCCTTCCTGATAGCATACCAAGCCTGAGGCAAACCCAGGCTCTAATACAGGCTGCTCCAATTTTATACTCCATTTAACTCAATTCTATGCTCAAACTTCATTTTAGTCTACAGTGTTACATTTTGAGCATCTACCCAATTTAGGCCATGAGCCTGGGTGAAATACTCATGGAAGATAAGTTGGGCAAATCTAGGCTTCAATGCCTAAGAGGGGTGAGAGCCCTTCAGTTTATAACTGAAAACCTTACTTGCTTTTTAAAAATAAAAACCATAAAACCACACAAAGAGAGCTTTACTTCAAGAGGAGCTACAAACTACACTCTGAAAATAGTGGGGGTTTCACTAGCAAATGGCCCTAGATCATGTACTTAATATGCAATACCAGGGGAGTTGTTGGGATAAAAATATATGTAGTTGATGTGTAGGAAAATTATATAAATATTACAATTCAGAAAAGTACAGCAAGGATAAGAACTGTTGACATTCTTTGGAGAGGAATATGGGTCCTGAGATATAAATAGGGATCTTATATTAGATTTTGTTTAGAATGGAATTTTAGATCATGGCTTAGTTTTCTCAGGATTGTTTAAATGTCTTATTAGCAGGTTACTTCACTGGTAACCTGTGTAATCACCTAGAATCCACACTCAGAAGGGCCCTGAGCTTAGATAATGCTCTGTAGTTGCCACCTTGAAATTTTTTTTAAATTGTTAAGAGCTCCCAAACTATCATTTTCTACTGAGTCCCAGAAATTATGTAACAAGTCTTGCCTTTTGCATAATATAAATTGAATTAAAGGAAACAAATCAATTTTAAAACATCATTTGTATGAGGTATAATTTCTCGTACTAAATTGTGGGTCAACAAACATGGGAAGGGAATAAGGACAAAGCCCATGAATAACCATGCCCTGATTCTCAAAGCCTTTTAGGATTATCAAATTAAAGGCATTTTTTTGTGACACCATGCATGGATCTTGAGGATATCATGCTAACTGAAATAAGTCAGACAGAAAAAGGTAGGAACCATATGACTTCACTCATATGTGGGATATAAAACTGAAAGCAACAAATGAACAAATAAGAAAAACAAAAACTCATAGATGCAGATAACACCATTGGGGATGCCAAAGGGAAGGGAGGTGGGGTAGTGAAGGGTAAAGGGGGTCAGATATTCGGTGAATGGAAGAAGATTTGACTTTGGGTGATGGGCACACAGTGGAATATACAGCTGATATGGCATAACATTGCACACTTGAAATCTATATAATCATTAACCAATGTCACCCCAATGCATTTGCTTCTTAAAAAGTGTCATGCAGGTACTCTTATTTAACACCATAGGTTTTGGTTTCTACAACAAATTCACAGTTTAGTTAGGGACAGAAGGCATTTTTTTATATTAAGTGTGCTTAAAATTCTGTTTTCTAAAAATTAATCATGATAAATATGCAACAGCATATTATGGCTGCACATAAAATAAGCAAGATAGTTTATTGCTAGGCATTTATGTTTCCAGAGCAAAGACACCAAATAGAATTTATTTGTTATAAATGATAAGCAAAGTATATTGAACTAATAGAAGTAGTCCACTTGATAATATTGAGATTTCATGATGTGGATAAAGCCAATCAATCCCCTTTAGAAGAAACAAGGATTCAAATAAAAATGTCACCATCTCTCAATAGTATTGATAAGAGGCAGAGGCTATTAGGGTGTGTAAAAAAGATAGGATATTGTTGATTCTTCATGAACCTCATTTTAAAAATATCATTAAACAGAGATATTGATTATTTCATCATAGTAATGAAGATGTTCTACTTTTAATTGAACATGTCTTATAAGTAAAGAGTCTAGTAAGCCACATTCACATAGAAGAACTAAAACTAAGATTTATTTTTATCATTTCCTGGTTAAATTCACTTTTATAAATTGCCCTTTTCATGACCACCTCAGGGTTCTGCTTCAATTCAATATTAAACCATGTACCATCAAATATTAATGAGAAAAGTCAAATCCATTTATATTTTATGTTGAAATGTAGCCAATTCTTCCATAGTGATAATACAATTACAGAACTAATTTTGAAGTACATAATGGATTTTTTATAGTTAACTTATACATAATAGACGGCAACCAGATGTTAAATAAGATACTGAGGGGGAACAAAGACCCTAATATTGTAGCATATTAACAATGTAATACAGGAATGCCTGAGTTGGTATAATGCAATGAGACTACTGCATACATAGTAAATATTAATTCGTTTTTCCAATATTTTTGCTTTCTCCACCATAGTCTGTTTTGTTTTTTTTAAATCCCAGATATTAAGTGATTCATAAATTCAGAGGCCATGTTTAGTGAGGGGCATGGGAGTATGGAATAATGACATCATAAGGAAAGAAGTTAATATATCACCTGTTATCTCCTTCCTTGTCTTTACTTGTTCCATTCTATTCACTCCCCCATAATTACATCAAAACTCTGTTTCCTAAGCTCTTTAATGACTTCCACGCAACTAGACTTAATGGTCTTTTTTTTTCTTACCACTCTTAAGTGCTGCACTTCTGACAAAACACTTTTTCTTTTTTCATGAAACTCTTATCTTCTTAGACACTACAATCTCTCTTTTCTTTCCTGTGTCTCTTGCCACTGATATTTATTTTTCTTGGCAAGTTCTTTTTTTTTTTAATGAAAGTTTATTCCTGGTTTTGTTATTCTGACTTTATCACAGGAAATGTCATCTATGCCCAATACTACAATCATCATTGATAATGGTTCCCATACATGTACCTCTGAACTACCCATCTCTGTGGATCAAAGCCATATATTTAAAACATAAAAATTAGATTTTTCTAAGACAATGAAAACATACATGAAACAAAATGCATATTTATTGTTCCACTCCTTATTCCATTAATAAAAAGAAAAATATAATGATGGTGTTCCAGAATTTTCTCTTTTAACCAACACCATAACTATATACTCAAAAACAAATGATTGAAATATTGGACTTGTTCCTGATACTTTTCTCTTCAACACTTCCCATTTCTAAGACATTAACAATGTAGTTTTGGATCCTAAATATTAATAAAAATTATTCATTTTTCTCAGCAACAAACACCAGAGTTCAAATAGCCATCATTTCCTGCCTGAACTAATGCAATAGTTTGAAAAAGATTATGTCTATATTAACTTTTACTGACCTGGCTCTCCAGTCTTCGGGAAGAGCAATCGTTTAAAAATTCAATCTAAAAATTTAATTCCCCATTTAAATAATCTAAAAATTTAATTCCCCATTTACATAACCAATAGCTACCACTTATTCATACGGTCAAAACAAAGGTCCTTCACCTGGCTAGCAGTGAGGCCCTGCAACTCACTTCCTGATCTTAAGCCACATTGTCTACTGTCATTGCCATTTAAATACCAGATCCTTTATACACTCCGAGCCTATGCACATGCCGTTTCTTCAGTCTTCAGTATATTACTGCCTCCCCCTCTCTATTTTTCACCTAGTGGTTGCCCTCTTAGTCTCCAGATCTCAGCTCAAATATCACTCCTTCATTAAAGACTTCCCTTCATCATTCACTCTACTCCTGACTAGATCAAGCCCATTGATTGTGGATCAGTGCAAAATTGTTGTTGAAAAAAAAATCAAAGTTGTTGAATAAATAAAAGTTTACCTGCAGGATTAATACAGGGTGGGGCAAAAGTAGGTTTACAGTTGTGAGTACACAATACACAGTTTATCCTTCTATTATTATTTATTACTGTATTAGTTTCCATGCAAATAACTGTAAACCTACTTTTGCTCTAACCTCTTTATAAAAGGCAACTTATCCAGACTGCTGAGAAACATTTCAAAAATTGTCATCAAGAGTTTAGATAGCCAAGCTGGTGTGGCTTAGTTGGTTGAGCAATTGTCCCGTGCACCAAGTGGTTGTCAGTTTGATTTTGAGTCAGGGCACATGTCCTGGGTGTGGGCTCCATCCCCAACAGGGGGCATGCAGTAGGTAGTACATGGATGTTTCTCTCTCATCAATGTTTCTATCTCTCTCCCTCTCCCTTCCTTTCTACCTAAAATTAATAAAAACATATTTCAAAAAAGGAGTTTGGATAGTTTCAACAATAGATCAGGCTTCTTTCCTTCCTTACTGCTTTCCTTCCTTCTTTTCTTTTTTTTTCTTCTGTCCCTCCCTCATTCCTGCTGCCTGCCTGCTGGGTTTTATTTTCAGTAGGAATTTAGTATTTAGCACAAGTTTTGTGCATCACAGATACTCGAAACTTTGTTGAATGAAAGAATGAATGCGAATAACCAAGTTTCATTACTGCTTTCTACATCTTCTAGATACATAATTTGACAAGGTTTTTCATTCTCTATGGTTCTCAGCCAGCAGCATGTCAAACACAATAAGAAATAGGACATCTACTAAAAAAAACAAAACAAACAAAAAGAAAAAACTCTTTTGGAACTAAGTGGGGGGAACAACTAACTCGTAGAAGTACTTTGTAAACATAAAAGTTGACACCAAATAGTTAATTATTATGATATTTTGAATGTCTATCACAATATTTGTTCTGTAAAATGGGCACATGAAAAGTAAGTCCTACAAATGAAATGACTTTCAATACCCCAATGTTTTAGAATTCAATATAACTTTGACTTTTATGCCCTTTACATGAAGTTCTCTTCTGAAACCCATAGAAACTACAGTGAATGCTCTCGTCATCAGAAAAGTCCACACAAATCTCATACAATACAGAAATCTATCTATGGTCCTCTAATGAAAACATTTGGTTCTTTTATGAGTTGTGTGTACTTTAGAGAGCAGCTCAGGGCCATACTATTGAGGTTAAAGGTCTTAGAGATTGCTTTCAACCCTTCCTAGGGGGCAGTGAAAAAGGCCACTACCCCAGTAAGTCAGTATAAACTGTAGACTGAGAGTGCACTCAATTTTGCTTTGCTCTCGACTACACAGAGTAAGTTCTCAACAGGGAATAAAGATGAAGTTCACAATGAGAAGACGCCATTACCTAGCTTTATCAAAGGGATGTTTTAAAAATTAGGGAGTATAACACAGAATCTGTGCCATTTTCCTTAAAAGAGCAATTTATGGCCATAGAGGTAGAGTTCATGCAGGAGCTCTAACATAAAATGATTCTACAACTCTCACCCCTTCACCTGTCTCCCACTTACTTTTCTTCTCTTTCTCTATTGGTGATTTTCAACTGGTGTGCCACAAGAACTTTTAAAACATGCAATGCCTGACTATTGAGTTAGGAGCACTGACCTCTTTTCCCTTAGATTGTCAAATAAAAAAAAATGAGAGCAGCCAACTCAGCAATAGCCATCCGGTGAGAATGAATCAAAATTATACCTATTTTTTGTCAGATCTGTGCTGCAGAATTTTAGTAATTACTTTACCTATGCCATGAGATGAAAAAAAGTTGAAAATCGTTGTATGTACCAATAATTGACTCCAACCGGTGACCCAATCTGCTTTTATCAGAGCAAAATTTTTAAGGTATCTCTCCTGTACTATCCCGACATTTTAATCCCCTACTTGTTTTTCGTTTTTAGACTTCAACAGTTTTATTTTTCTTTTCAAGCCCAATGTAACTAGACTGCCATTTGGCCAGGAAAGATAGGCAGACAATTATCATGGGGCACTTACAACAGCATCAAAACAAATGCCAAAAGTCTGAGTGCATTTCTCTAGGGACATTATGTGGTTTGAGCAATGATAACTTTTGGTTTATTCTAAACATGCATTGGAAATCAGAGTTTAGATAAAGAGAAGAAATGGTCAACAGATGGTATAAACAGCAGGAGGGATCCTAAATTTGGAAAAATAAAGAAAATGTGATTCCCTCAAATTCTAATACAGAGTAAATTAAATGTTAACTAGAGTTCAATAGTTTCATTACCTCTCTAAATATATTGAGCTTCCAATATATTTTTTCTACAATGATACTGTACTCTAAATATAGATATACAAGTGGACTATATGTTCTATGCAGACATAGGTTAACAAATTAATGAAATTACCTCCTAACATCACCACCCAAACTTAAAACTATTAATTCTTTGGGATATATACATTCACACACAGTGTTAAGTGTGTGTGTGTGTGTGTGCATACACACACACACACACACACATATATATATACACACATATATATATATATATCATATAAAACATATATAGCATATATGTTTTTATGAATGTGTTCTACAAATTTTTTGGCATGAATTTTTATTTAAGAAGACACAATGAACATATTTTATATTATAGAATATTATTTCACAACATCATGTTCAAGGCACAATGACATTTAACTTAGAATGTACCTTTTAAATTTAATTTCCCTATGTTAAAACTGTACAATTTGTAGTTTTGTTGATGTTGTTTTTAATATGTTAGTGTAGGCAGCTAGGAGTTAACAAAAGAGAAGGGAGCTAGACTAGCTGGGCCTAATTGAGTCTGGAAGTTACTCTTCAGATACCCCAAGGTAGTGGTCGGCAAACTGCGGCTCTCGAGCCACATGCGGCTCTTTGGCCCCTTGAGTTTTTAGCAAAGGCCAGCTTAGGAGTACCCTAATTAAGTTAATAACAATGTACCTACCTATATAGTTTAAGTTTAAAAAATTTGGCTCTCAAAAGAAATTTCAATCTTGTACTATTGATATTTGGCTCAGTTGACTAATGAGTTTGCAGACCACTGCCCCAGGGGATAGCCAAATCCCCGCCAAGGGGATTAACATCCCTCCATCCCCCAGTGTAGGGAGGAAGGACCAATTTTCCAATCTCTCCAGGTAACAATGGGTCCACTCACCTGGATTATGTGGGGAGGGTGGGAGAGGGCTAAACAATAAAGGGGAAATTCCTTTGTTAGGTAAATACGCACTAGAGACCAGATGATGCAGCAAAACTTTGGGGCATACACAGTAGGAGCCAAGATGGCTACATAAAGGGGCAGAGTCTAGCCTGGAAAAGTCTGGGAAAAGGATCAGATTGGATAAGGGACAAGAAACTCCAGAAGATCCAAAAAAGGGATTGGTTAGGGGGAGGACCCAGCACAAGGTATTAGGAAAGAGATCCGTTCATTTGAAAGAAAGCCTGCTCTCTCCCAAGCCTGAGGTAATAGAATTGAAGCTAACAAAGGCCCCTCTGGGTAACACATGTTCATTCCTTTTCCCCTCCCTTTTTTTCATACATTTGCTCCCATGCTTTCTCTGTACCAGCAAGGTAGGCCTGGCAGTCATGCAGGCCCAAGTACAGCCTTGGAGCCAGATGTACAGATGGGGAAGTGAGATACATCTGCATCCCTGGGCCCTGGCCCTCCCGGGCCTGGTAAGGACAAGTGTGGGTCTGAGGCCCCAGAGGCTGGGCTTCTTCCACAGCAGGAGGGAGCTGAGCCCCTGGGCACCTGAGGAGAGTGTGTGCTCCACTACACCTCATCTCCTATGAGTGGTTCCCCGAAATGCTTTTCTCTTGACTCCATGGAAGAAACCCATTTAAACCAGCATCATGTGGACATTTTGGATTAAGTCTTTGCTTCCAATCAATATTGTTTACTTTGGAGAAATTCCTATAGCTGAGATGCCTTTATAGGTGAGGGGGAATATCGAGCATATAAGCACTTAATGAGTATTTGTTGAATGAATAATTTTAAATAAATGGTTGTGAGAGCTGGCACCTCCTTGGATATAATTTCTTTCCTACAGAATTAAAACATAAGAAGCAGGCAGTGTTCTCATTCCATAATGGTAAGCCTGTGGAATAGCAGGCTATCACTCTATTTTCTTTTTTTTTAAAATATATTTTATTGACTTTTGACAGAGAGGAAGGGAGAGGGACAGAGAGCTAGAAACATCGATGAGTGAGAAACATCGACCAGCTGCCTCCTGCACATCCCCGCCTCCTGCACACCCCCTACCGGGGATGTGCCCGCAACCAAGGTACATGCCCTTGACCGGAATCGAACCTGGGACCTTTCAGTCCGCAGACCGATGCTCTATCCACTGATCCCAACCGGTTTTGGCTCTATTTTCTTTATAAAACTTATTAAACACCTAAATGTGTAAAGCGGCTACTTCAAAACTACTTTAGTGAAGTATATACTGGTATTTATCTCAAAGTTGAGTACAGATACTCGTGGGAGAAAAGATGTTCTATCATTTATTTTCTTTTTTCATGCATTATTCAAAGATTTAAATAATAACTGAGGATAAATTTTGAAATGTTATAAAAATGAAACAAGATTCATATGGCAATAACCAAATAACAAACTCTCATAACATCTACTGATGTTTTCTTTCCATTAAAAATATCCAAACTATAAATGAAAGTCTGCTTTCTTTTTTTTTTTTTTTTCGATTTCAGAAAGATTTATTGGTGCCCCCTATAGGTCAGCCAGTGATTTGTGCTGAGTATACAGAGATGAATTAAGACAGCCTGTGAGTTAGACCTGGGACTTGAAGGGAGAGCTGGGGGAGTGGGCTGTCATTCTGGGCAGAGGAAAGAATGGACCCATGGAAGGATGGGGGAGCACCAGAGGCCAGGCTTCTGAGGGGCTTCTATGTCATACCCAGGAGTTTGGAGTTTAGCCTGGTCTTTGAGGATGAGGGGACTGGCGTGTAGTGTTTCTAAAAGGGGAGGCAAACCAAGGTAGGAGTTGGCTGCTGAGGGGCCTGGACATACAATGCAGTGGACAGATGTGGGGAAAGGACAAAGACTGACTGCAGAAGCAGAGAAAGCTTGGGCACTGGCATTGGCTCTCAGGGCCCCGGGCCCAGAATAGAGGTCCCCTGCCCTGGGAGAGCCCCTTTTTCTCTGGCCTCTCCACCCCATCTGCTTGCCTGAGACTGCAGCAAAAACAAAGAAAGAAAACACTCAATTGTCAGGAGATAAGCTGAAAGTCTGCTTTTTTGAAACTTCAGCTGTGGGCTAATATTTTGCTGTGGTTACTTCCTTTGTAAGAAAACTGCTGCATTACAACAATACTCTGAATAATTAGTTTCCCAAAAAGCACACTCTCCAGGTTTTCTTTTTTTGGTAATCAGTAAGTTATACAACTGTTATTGTCAGATCCCTTCCTAAATATTTAAATACGATAATCTTTTTAAATTATCTGTAATGCAGAGTATAATGTTATAATACAAAACTCCATAAACTAGGTAAAATCTGTAGCAGTAGCCTATGCATTTCTTTATCTATGTAATGTTTTCATTTATTTAACAAATATTAATTGAATAGTACTATGTGGGCACAGCCCTGGGAATCAATAATGAACAAACTAGACAAAATAGCAAACTCATTTACAAAGCTCTGTTTCAAAACTGGCACTAGACTGAGACCAAAATGAGCTTCTTTTTCGTCCCCACTGAATTGAATGTATCCAATCAATCACAGTCAGCCTATATTTTGCATAATCATTTTTTTATATTGAGAAGTCAGACATCCCATTTCCAGTGCTCATGATGAAGAATATTTCTCTTTGCATCCTTACGCTTTTCGTAAGTTTTATTACATATTTCTTTCCATGCATTTGTATGAACCAAGTGCAGATTTAATGGACTTGCTATTTTAGGATCCATTTGTTAAACCTTCAATTTTCTTTTAAAGTCTCAAATCAGTTCCATGATTTAAAACTAGCATATCATTAATCTTACTTTTTACCTAAAACAGTACATTAATTTATTTTATATTTAGATTTCAGAAAGTATTCTTCTTCTTTAATACAGATGCATGACACTAGTACATAAAAATTATTGGTTTTAGTATAACTACATTCACAATAAGAAAAAAAGGAACAGCGATTTGGAGTTGTCACACATGAAGCAAGAGAGAAAATCCTGTATTGAGAAGGATGTCCTACTCAAAAGTTGGTTCCAAGTTTAATATTCAATTGGGCTATGATCATTTTACTTAAAAGTTAACCATTTAAAATTCATATAAAATTGTTATAATGGAAGTGTGTTACATTCACCTCTATAGTCCTTACTACTGGTATTTTGCCTAACATACAGTATACTAAACATTTAATTTGAATGAATAAATAGGTAGCTAATTGAAATAAGCCTATAGTAATTGGTAACCTAATCAATATTATCATGTAAGGACTCTAAATCAGTGATTTGAAAAATGTTTTCCTTGGAAAACTACCTCAGTAAAGCTATACTTCACTGTTTAACCATTACCAACAAGAAAGGTCATTTAGGTAAACAGGTAAACCATGGACACTCCTTCATTTGGCTTAAGAATAAACAAAGGCAGTGAGAGTGAACACTGAGCATTATGCTAGAAGCTGCTCTGTGACTAGGTCTAAAGGCAAATGTGGTCTGGCTAAAAGAACTCAACCTAGTTATTGTGTGCCTGTGTGTGCATTTTGTTCTATGTCTTATCCTCTTGGTTTGTGCGGGTGATTAGGTCTTACTATTTTCAACAACATATAAGGAACTCAAGGACATTATGCAAGTTAAATAAGACAGCCAGAGAAAGGCAATTACTGTGTGATCTCACAAGTGGAATCTAAAAAGTCAAATTCACAAATGCAGAAAGTGAAATAAATGGTGATTGCCAGAAGCTGGGGTTGGGGGTTCAGGTGAGGAGTGGAGTGGGGAGATGTTGGTCAAAGGTACAAACTTTCAGTTATAAGATGAATAAGTCCTGGGGAATCTAATGTACTATCGTTAATAATGCTGTAGTTGTACACTTGAAGTTTGCTAAGACAGTAGATATTAAATGTTCACATCACACACACACACAAAAAAGAGAGGAAATGAATGTTTTCATTAGCTTGATTATGGAAAGCATTTCACAATGCATATGAATATCAAATCATCATGTTGTACACCTTAAATATTCACAATTTTTGTCATTTATAACTCAATAAATCTGGAAAGAAAAAAAAGAACAGAAAGTGAATATCCATGGGGTGATTGAGCCTGAAGTCAGGGCATGTGCCCTGACCAGGAATCTAACTGTGACCTGATTCATAGGTTAACAATCACTGAGCCACACCAACCAGGCTCACCTCTTTCTAAATAATGCTTTCTCTAAAAGATGATTTTTACATCTGGGACTGTCTTAAAGGTGGAAGACTTTATAGGAGCCTTTTTCTGTAGTAATATCCAAATAGATAAGCATGAGGATAATGTTATGTCAACACATATTACAAGAAAAAATAAACATGTAACTTCCAATATACCAGTTATTTATGCATGTACAAAAATATAGTCTCAATTATACTGTTCCTTCTTTTATTTTTATTTACTGTTCCTGTTCAATCAGTAAAACAATTTCAAGTTTAAAAATACATTAAAAGCAAAGGTGGTTTGAAACTACAATTTTAGCATTAACCTTCACAGAGCACACCAAGGTTTCCTCCTTTCTTATGTTTTCAGCATTGAGCACTTCCACAAACCCATTCACATAAGGTCAGAGTCAGGTGAAGGATTCCTTTCAGAGGGAGTGCTGAGAGGAACCAGCAATGTGATTAACAAGAATTACTTACAAAATATAGCAAGGTAAAGTCTCCAAAAATTTCCAATGTCTTCATCTTCTTCACAGATGAGAGAGAAAGAAAGGTAATGAAAATTACTTTACTTAAACATGGTCTTAGGTGTAAATGCTTCAACTCTTTCTTTTGTTTTCTATCTCCATGGAATATTATATGAGGCTATTTTTTTTTAGTCCTCACCAGAGGATATATTTTCCATTGATTCTTAGAGATAGTGGAAGGAATAGAGGAGGGGAGAGAGAGAAGCATCGATGACACATCAATTGATTGCCTCCTGAATGTACCCTGATCAGGGCTGGGGACAAGCCCTTGATTGAAATCAAACCCAGGACCTTTATGTCCCTGGGCTGATACTCTACCTACTGAGAAAAACCAGTCAGAGATATCTGAGGCATTTACACACTGATTTGTAGGCATTTGTCCATTTGGAGATATTTTAAAAATTATTTTTCAGAAAATTACATATAGCAAAATTTATTCTTTTTGTGTTTGTGCACAGTTCCCTGAGTATGAAAAACACACATTCATGTAACTATCACCTCAGACAAGATAAGGAATAGTGTTATCACCTCCACAAAATAAAATCCTATTACTCTGTCCCTTTATGAGTTTTTAAATTATAAGTACAAACTTTTTAAGCCAACTTCATTGTTTCTATTCTGTAATCTTTTGTGTGATGCATTTTACTTTTTGAAAACAGATTTATAGAAATAATCCTTTAAAAAAAAAACTTAAGTAACTCCTAGGTTGGCCCCTTTTTAATATGTATCCTTGTCTCTACAAAAGATAACTCCTCCTTCTTAATGAGTTGAGACCTGTGGTAACCTTCTCACCTCATGTAGAAACAGGATGTCATGTGATCATTAAAATGACAATTCAAAGCCCAGCCAATTCAATGTGACTGTTTTAATTAAAGGGGTTACTTAACCCACAGATAAGTGATGCTATGACATTACTCTCTGTGCAGATTAAAAGAAAACTCAGGCACTACCTTATGACCCTATTTCTGCAAATCAGAAAATGATGTCCTTCTCAATGCACAGCACAGAGTTGAACTGCTGGCTAGCAATCAATGAAAAAACACTTAATTAGGGAAGGACCTGAAAGCAGAGGAATCTTGTTGCCTAGGTTTGCAAAATCTCTGACTATAATTGGTCTTTAATTAGTAAATTCATACTATTTACAGTTTCATTTCTTTGAGATTCCTTTACTGTTCTCAATGGAAGAGTTCCTAGCCACAAGGATAGACCTTTATCCAGATGCTAATACTCAGAATTGGACTGAATTCAATCCGGAGATGACAATTAAGTACTTAGGCTACTTGATACTGATGCAAGTCTTTAATTATAATTGAACCAGAGAGCACCTGGTGAGGAAGTTTCAGAATTCTTTGCAAAGCAGAATTATCTCCAAGAAACCTATTAGTTATGTTGGGACTATAAAGTTGGGTTTACACGAAATGATTATAGAAGGAGATGAATATGTCACTTGAATAATACAGAATTGCATAAGTCTTTTATGGAAGAAATATCTAAATACATTTCTGGTCTACTGATTTCATACTAGTAAATATAATCGCTTATATTGGCAGCAAATGTGATTAGACAACTACACGAGTCTTACACGGGTTTTTTAAAATACTTTTTATAATCACTGTGCCGTAGAGAGTTTCCACTTGGAATCCAGAGTTGAATCTCTATTAGCCTCTGAAATTGTGTGCTGCTGTCCACTAAATTGCAGCCCAAGTCAAGCTATTTTCAACACTGACATTTTCTTTGAGGCCATTGCTCAAGAGGAGGTGCTTCTTTTCAGCAGATACAAACAGCATCTAAACTGCCTTCTAGATAATTTTAGTCTTCACCCGTGAGTGACATGTTGACATGCATAACAAGCAAAGAAACGCTATGCAGCAACACTCACCAAAGAAATACAGCCTGTAGGGACAGCGAAAATCCAGACGCAGGAGAAGAAAGATTCTGAAAACTCTATGTCATATTTTCTGTCAGGCGTATTATTTCTCTGCGTGTCACACTGACAGTGTCACATATAGAAGCATACTCCCATAAGTAAACAAACCTAAAAGCAATCAATATAAAAAAGTAACCCCACCTAATACCTAATATTTAAACCAGAACTTGCAAATTTGTATCTAAATAGGGATTTCTTTAGGCACTGTTTTTTTTTTAATTGAGCTTAAGTATCGCATTTAAATTTGATTCCATTTAGAAAAATATTGGTTTAGCAAGTTTATCAGGCATTTTCATATCACATCACATCACATGTTATAATAGTTGAAGACAAACTGATTTTCTAATGTTTTAAGCAAATTTTTTAAGTAAACATTGTATTTTGGGATAACTGTAGCTTTACATGTTGAAGAAACAATCCAGAGGGATTGTATGTGCCTTTTATCCTACCAATAGTAACATCTTGGAAAAGTATAGAACAATATCACAACCAGGAAATAGAAGAATGAGCCAAAACTTATGGCTATATGACTAGTTCAGAACCTACCCAGTTGAAATGGGAGTACTGGACTTCAATATTTAATTTTAGTTGTTACTCTTGGCACAAACAAAGCATATGAATTTGAGGGGGCTATTACTCGGAAACAGAAATAAAATGTTTTAGAATCACTTCCATTTATATATGTTGGGGCAGAGGCTGGGGGGAGGGGGATGTGGCATTACCCTGATACCAGTGGAAAGACCTGCAGTCAGGTGGGCCTTGGCACAACAGTCTCCTGGCAAACGGCTGCCCATGCCATAATGGAAGAAAGAGACACCACAAAGGGGAAGTTAAAGGACTGCATATTATTATTTTTGTTTGTTCCTTTAGGACCTTTCATCATGTTTGGTACAACCAGGCACTGAAAAACTATTTATTGGGAATGAGCTAACCTGATTTCAAATTCTTTCTTCTACTGTCCAACACTGGGTAAGGCATTTCACCAACAGAAACATCAATTTTTAACTGTGTCAAATGGAGAGAGGGAAATAATACTTATGAAAGTGTTACCAGGATAAAATTTGACAATATTAATAAGTACACTTTGTAACTTTCTAAAGTGGTTGATAATTTAGGAGAATAAAATTTATCAACTTTGTCTTCTTCCATTTTGTACCAGATGTGAACATGACCAGGAACAAAAAAAAAATCACATCTATTATTTTTTAATAACTTAAATTGTAATGATCCCACATAAGATATAACACAGTAATATTTTAAGTTTAGAAACAATGTTAGCCTTCAACTAGTTATTCTGATAATTACTGAATTTGAAAAAATAAAATAAAAACTTGTGAACCTATACAATATAGTGATTTGTAGATCTATCAAACTATCACTAAAGTTATAAAAATATAGTTATGTAATATATAATTACATCAATCAATGTGGATAATCTAACAAATCAATAAATTTTCCATGAGGCAAATGATTGAAACTAGATCAAAATATCAACCATTTGATATTTTTCTATTGCCACTGAGCTTGCCCACCTGAAAGTTTAGATAAATACCACTAATTCAAGTTCTTTTCCAATTTTCTAGAATGAAAACGTAAGTTCTCTACCAACCAAAAATTTTATACTCCTGCTGGGTTATGAGATAAAACACTTTCCCCCCTACAGAGTTAATAGGAGTGCTTCATTTCTACATTTATTCGGAATCTAAACCTCCTAAGAAACAAGAAGATGAGCTTTGTAAGAACATAAATCATGGTATATTCCCTTTTGGAGAATCAAGTCCTCGGGAAATATCTTTTGAAAATAGAGGCAGTGGCAGTAAAAACTGTGATAATAGAGCATTCTCAGGATGGCAGAGTTTTGGGTATTCTATACATTCATAGTGTCAGGACAGCCTGGAAGTAAGGAAAAGAGAAGTTGCCATTTGATTTCATAGAAACATCATGGATTTAATAAACTCCCAAGATAATACTGAAACTCTAGAGAAGAATATTCTATTGATCGCCATAACTGACAGAGTGAAGTCAAATCATACCCTAGGCATGTTGGAAATCTCAGAATAGAAGGTTCAGATGAATTGAGATATGAAATTAGAAATATTTATTTTCACATACAAAAATGAGAATAAGAAAGGGCAAAAAATAACATGGCAAAATGAAAGAAAAATATACTTTCTTAAAGATGTAGATAAAGTGCAGAGCACATAGATTACCTGCTAGAGAAACTAAAAGATTAACATAAAAAAGGTTTTGTTAATTATGTTTAGAAATATGATTTTAAAACTTCCTAAAGGAAAAACAGAAGGAAGATATATCATTGTGTCTTAATTAAGTACTATGATAATATTTTCCTCCTATTAGGAAAAAAGCTGTCTTTATCCTATATAATAAGAGGGTAATATGCAAAAATACCGAACAGCAAAACAACCAAACAACCAATCAAAGCATAACATGCTAATTATATACTAAGGCTGCTCAACCGCTCGCTATGATGTGCACTGACCACCAGGGGGCAGACAGTCAACTGGTCGACCAGTTGCTATGACGTGCACTGAACACCAGGGGGCAGATGTTCCGACCAGTAGGTTAGCTTGCTGCTGGGGTCCAGCCAATCAGGACTGAGTGAGATGGGCTGGACATGCCCTGGAGGCCTCCTGCAGTACCTCCCGGGCCTGATCATGCACCGGTGGATCTCTCGGCCTGGCCTTTGCCCTCTCACAATCCGGGATCCCTCGGGCGATGTTGGAGAGCTGGTTTCAGCCCAATCCCACAGGCCACTCCTCTAAGAGATTCATATTTTCTTACACAAAATGAAAGTTAATATTGACCTAATCTTATAAAATGTTACATTTTCCTCTGCCCCTTTTCTATTTACATAATTTCTTTCCCTCCCTCTATCTTTTCCATTTATATGTAACCAAGAAATTGTCAACATCTACTATCCACCTTCTTATATTTCTCTTGACCCAACTTGTCCCCCAACCAAATAATGTTTATATATTTTCCTCAGACACTGTAAAAACCATACTTCCTACTACGAATTCTAGATATGTCATAGAAATCACTTTTGAAGCTATGAGTTTTGAAATTATAGAGGATTATGGAAAAATGTCAATATTGTAAACTTAACATTTAAAAATCTTTATTGGAAATAGTAAAATTATCCTTATAATTGGCTTACCTTGGATACAAATACAATAATTTAAGTACAATTTTTGGAAATGTTTTAATTAAATAATTGTACCTCTCTGAGAGAGGGAGAGATTCATATTATCATCTATTCCTATTTGACGAGCCTATTATCATTAAAATTAATTTAAAAACTAAGATTTTAATGTCTACATGAACTATAAATTAAATGTTTTGATACATCACATAAGTTATAAATAAGATAAAAGGTTGAGCAGAGTATAATGAGTCCTAATTAATCTGACTGAATTTAAAAAGAAATAAGCAGAAAGATACTCTCATGGCCTTGGTTTTATTATTTGTGTCCCTATAACAAGTGACTAATTACTTATGAGGCAGACCTGTACATTAAGCAGAAAGAGAAAATTAAAGGACTCAGGAGTAGAAAGAACAAATTAAATAGTGTGAGAAATGGGTGCCCTGTCTAGGCATTAAAATGCATCCTCTTCTTCAGACTTTAGCCTGAAACCATTTCCACATCTTTGCCTTCTAAGTTGATGACTGGCAGGGGAAAACAGTGGATGGATAGTAAAGGTGATCCAAGAAGAACCACTGAGCATTGTGTCTGTTGAGGATCCACTGTTCTGCATGGGAAACCACTTTATCTATACACACGTGCTATCTGTGAACTTTCCCCAAATGTGAGATCAGAACATTAAACTGTGAGGCAAGGAAAATAATATTTTGAAAACATATCCTATATAATAAAAGTCTAATATGCCAAGTGTCCGGTCATCCAGTCTTCTGTTCAACCAATCAAAGCATAATATGCTAATTACTAGAGGCCCAGTGCATGAAATTTGTGCACGGGGAAGGGGGTGTGTCCCTCAGCCCAGCCTGCATCCTATCCAATCTGGGACCCCTTGATCCCTCTCACAATCCAGGACTGCTGGTTCCCAACCACTCGCCTGCCTGCCTGCCTGATTGCCCCTAACCGCTTCTGCCTGCCATACTGATCACCCCCTATCCACTCTCCTGCCAGCCTGATCGACGGCTAACTGCTCCCCTGCCGGCCTGATTGCCCTTAACTTCCCTCCTCTGCCAGCATGGTCACCCCTAACTGCCCTCCCCTGCCAACCTGGTCGCCCCTAACTTTCTTCCCCTGTCATCCTGTTCGCCCCCAACTGCCCTCCCCTGCTGGCCCAGTCACCCCTAACTGCCCTCCCTTGCCAGCCTGGTTGCCCCAAACTGTCCTTCCCTGCATGCCTAGTCGCCCCCAACTGCTCTCCCCTGCTGGCCTTGTCACCCCCAACTGTCCTCCCCTTCAGGCATGGTCTCCCCCCAACTCCCCTCCCCTGCAGGCCTGGTCCCCCCCAACTGCCCTCCCCTGCAGGTCTGGTCCCCCCCAACTGCCCTCCCCTGCAGACCTGGGTTCCCCACAACTGTCCTTCCCTGCTGGCCTGATTGTCCCCAACTGCCCTCCCCTGCCAGCCATCTTTTATCCACATGGGGGCAGCCATCTTTGACCACATGGGGGAGGCCATCTTGTGTGTTGGAGTGATGGTCAATTTGCATATTACTCTTTTATTAGATAGGATATGCTATGACCACTCAACTGCTCGCTATGATGTGCACTGACCACCAGGGGGTAGACGCTCTTACTGGTAGGTTAGCTTGCTGCTGGGGTCCAGCCAATTGGGACTGAGCAAGACAGGCTGGACACACCCTGGAGCCATCTCATGGTTCCTCCCCAGCTGGCCAACCTCCTGCATCTCTCCCTGGCCCTGATTGTACATTGGTTGTGTCCCTTGGCCTGGCCTGTGCCATCTCACAATCTGGAACCCCTTGGGGAGATGTTGGAGAGCTGGTTTCAGCCCGATTCCATAGAGCCTCTAGTGTAAATATAAAATTAGATACTTCAAATCTGCCCATATTGCAAATTATGTGCATAGACTGAAAACCACCTCTTCCTACTTCCCCTGGTGATAACAGAAAACAACTATGCCCAGAAGACTAAGTTATAATTATATATAATTTTCTATTAAACAGTAATCCTCTATTTCAGAGTGTTTTGGCACAGTAAAGCTACTTTGCTTAAGATGTCTATGGCTATTTTTTTAGGATGATAATATAGTTGTTTTTTATTGTCTAAAGTTTTATATTTGTTAGAGTTTTAAAGTAAGCAAAATAGGAAGGTATCAGTTCCAGCTATTTTGAACTGGAGGCCATGCTTTATGTGGAAGTCAATATATTTATTGACATGAAAGGCAATATATTTACTCTTTTTTATATCATCAACTTGAATCACAGACTATACAGGTGGGAGCATAAACAACAGCCTAACTCTCTAAAACAAAAACTGCTTAGCTTGAAGAAAGAAGCTAAAGAGCCAATATATTTTAATGTTTTAAGTATCCTGCAAATCAGGCATATTTCAATTTTCTGGGTAAAATCAAGCAGTCATAACTTACACATCTCTTAAAATGGATGCTCTTTAAGCTGCTTATTTGCAAATCTCACCTTTAATATATTCAGGCTGTATAATATTCTCTATTCATGATGATAAGCAAAGTTAAGAGGTGCTTTATTTGATATGGTGCTTGTACTAATCCCCATATTTTTCAGGAGCCAGAAATAACACTGAACTAGAATAAAGATATAACACATGATTCAAGGGACACTTATATAAAAAATCAAAGTTTATTATTCAACATGTAGTAAAAAATCTACAGAGTAATAAACTCAGACCAGCCCTAACCGGTTTGGCTCAGTGGATAGAGCGTCGGCCTGTGGACTCATGGGTCCCAGGTTCAATTCCGGTCAAGGCCATGTACCTTGGTTGCGGGCACATCCCCAGTGGGGGGTGAGCAGGAGGCAGCTGATGGATATTTCTCTCTCATGGATGTTTCTAACTCTCTCTCCCTCTCCCTTCCTCTCTGTAAAAAAAAACAAACCTCAGACCATGACAATAGTGTCCCAACACTATCCCTCTGTTCTTTCCCTTGAGTCTATTCTCTTCATGGTAAAGTGATCTTACAAAGAGGTATATTGGGTCATGTCTCATTTTAGCTTCAAAACCTTTCATTGCTTCCCTTACATGAGGCAAATCTAGCCCACACCATACCTAACTCACTGTGAGCCCATTAAATGAGATACGTAGACTTAATGTTTGCCAAAATTGTTCCAACAGCAGAAAAGTTACAATTCTACAATATTCATCCTATATCTAAGAATGGTCTGCTTTTAATATTTATGTACTAAGTATATTAGAGGACATTTGATGATAAACCAATGAATCATTCAACTCTACTAAAGCAGATTTCTACACAACTGCAAAAGGGCTTTTGGTTTTTATACACTGTAAATCAAGGGCGCAACACTACTAAAAAAGCTTGTAATAGGAGATTGTGAATTTCATCTTCTATAAGTCAGATGATAAACTTTGATATTAATTGTGTTTTCATGTTGCTCAGGGCAAGCTGCTGAAAGGAGATTATTGTAAATAAGCAATTAGTATAAAAACCCATTCTTGCCATATAAAAAACAAAATAAAAGGAAGCTATTAATTTTACTGTGCCAACTAACTATTTAACTCATGCATTCTAGGGGTTTTCTATTGTAGTTAAAGCTAAAAAAAAGACCATGTGAATCCAAAGTAAAAAGGGTATCTTTCATAAAAATAAGAAAAAGCATTTATAAAGGGAGAAGAAAAATTCTGAATTCTAAAAAGTTCTAAAACTTTAAGAAATGTCAGCAGGCAGGATTCCATGTTTAACTATGAAGATAATGAGATGCTTTATCATTGAGTAGATGGCAACCCACATTGCGGCACTCACTATATAACAGGTGTAGCTGATTGTGTGTCTCAAATTTTTTAAAAGGTGAAATGTGAGTTTCTGTGCTTTACTGTGCTTCTTTATCATGGATTCTTACTGTTCTAATAAATAGAAATATTTAAAAGTTTATCATGGGCCCACTATGCTATATTGTAAACTGTGCTTTATATAATACACAACCATAGTCCAACATCTAGGAACTACATTTCTTAAATTCATTATCAATATTTTTGGCATAAAAAGGAGTGGAATACTAGAAAGATGGAAGTATACCTGGATTCATAATTAAGCAAGAAGAATTAAAAATAATTCCTGTGTCAGGGATTCCATCAGAGAACAAAATAGAAAAAATTTCTGCCTTCATAGAACTTAATCACAAATCATTAAAATCATTAATTTTGAATATCATGAAAATAGCCCCTCTTCTACTACAGAGGTTCCCTCTTTATTGCAGCTCTAGGCTGACAGGCTTGATAGGTGGGGCATTAACAAAAACTAAGGTTCTTAGTCTTTTATTAGAAATCCAAAATTTCCATTCAATCTCTGCTTAGAAAACTATTTTAAAGTGAAAGTGGAGAATAGACATCTTAATAGATGATTTTGTCAAATGCTTGCCCTGAAGGATAGCAGAACAGATGTTTAAAACAGAACAGTGAAAATTCAAGCTTCTGGGTGACCCCATTACTCTCTAGCATGGGTAGCAATTAGTCATTGAATGAATAGGTAGATAGAAGCTTCCAAGTAATTTTGACTAAGTTGAAAATGGATTTTTTTCTTCATATATTTTTAGGTTATATACCATATGTTTGTTTACTTAGCACATTACATATTCTGTAATAAAATGTTGTATGTGATACTATTGTGTTTATATAGAAAAGTGAAATGGAATCATATACACTGGCTATTTAAATTTAAGGGACCTCAATAAAATTGTTGGAGCAACTATGTTGAGACCCACCAAAGAACTTTTGTATGCATATATGCATAAGCCATGGACACAGATGATAGGGTTGTGAAGGCCTGGGGTGAGGGCAGGGGCAGGCTAGAAGAGGTCAATGGGGGAAAAAGAGGGACATATGTAATACTTTCAATAAAAAAGATTTTTAAAAAGGATGGGAACATAGATGGAAGAAAATTAACCACAAGTTATTCATTATTGAGAATGTGGGTTCATTGCATTATTCTCTCTACTTCTGTATGTGTGTGGGAATTTTCCATAATTAAGTTATAAGACACAAAAAAAGAAAATATGTCATGTAATTGTATTTTATTAAAACAAAATATGCATAGCCATAAAAATACACCATGTGTGTACTATGGAGGGAGATATGATTTTCAATGTGGGAGGTAGACTGTGTAGGGGAGCAGAGATAGTTGAGATCAGAACCACTGGTGGGAATTTTTTTACAATGCATATGCACAATTGGTAACTACCTTTACCCTTGCCTAAATATCTGGTTTATAGCCACAGGTAATTAAACACCCTGTGTCAAATACTATGCTAAGTACATAATACATAGTCATCTATTTATCCTCAAAACATTTTAATAAATTAGGAACATCATCTTACTGTTTGACTAGAGAATATTGTGACTTGTTGAATTTAAATAATTGAATTAATGATGCACAACCAGTTCATGGCAGAAACAGATTTAAACTCAGGTTTAATCTAGCTCCAAATTCTGTTTTTAACTACCTTTTATTATGTAGGAATCAGTATTTTGATATAATAAAGAGCATATTAATGAGCAACCCCTCTTTCTGGAGTGTTATGTATTATAGCTACCTCTCTCTTTAGACATCCTTCTGTGATACAGAACTAATTCAGTGTTTATGGTTGGCAAGAAAACATCACACTGAAGGGAAGAAGGAAATAACAACTGGCAGGAGGGAGATAACTGAGCAGAGACAGCGTTCTGTAACACTGGCCCTCAGTGTGATGAGAGAAAAGTCCAAGGCACTAATTCTTAGTTTACCAGAGTTTGTAGCCATTTCTCCTTCTTTTAAAATTAAACTTATTGGGGTGATATTGCTTAATTAAATGATATAGGTTTCAAGTGTACGATGGCTTTTTAAAAAGGAACTAGAACAAAAAATCATTGTATTTGTAGGGAACCACAAAAGACCCTGTGTAGCTATTCTTACTCCACAATTCCTGGCTTTGCCACCACGACTCCCTTCTAATATTCCAGAGTTCTCTATGGAACAAAATGCAAACTATCTATAATTATTTTAACTCACTTCTGTATAGACAGTATAAAAGCAGAATCAAAGCCTTATTGAAAAAATGGTGTTCCCCAAGGTGCTCTGCCTGTTGAGACAATAGTAATCAGGAGTCACCATAATCACCTGAACTTAGGCACAACTGTAATATTTATGTGTATAAAACTGTGCATATATAAGTATATACATGCATAAATGTATATATTTACAACTATATATAGTATTATAGGACAAAGTAATATATTTCATATATATTAAAATATTAAGAAAATATAGCTATGTAATACATAACATATATATTTATTCAACAAATATTGACCAAGCTTTTACTATAAATAAGTCATGTTAGTGGGTTTTGGAAAGATAAAGTAAAATGATACAAGATCCATGGAAAAAAGAATCATTGAGCAGAGGAGAGACACATAAAACAATTATGGCAAAGATTAGTTTTTAAAATGTGGTATAGGGACCCCTGAGGTCCCCAAGGCCCCTTTCATTGGATCTGAGAATTCAACAATATCCTCTCTAATAAAATGGTAATATGCAAATTAACCATCACTCCGCTAAATAAGCCATGCCCACCAGCCAAGCCATGCCCACCAGCCAATCAGGGTGAGTATGCAAATTAACCCCAATCCAAGATGGCTACAGCCACAGTGAGCAAGGTTTCCCAGGTAACAGAGCAAGCCAAGCTTTCCATAGCCATTGCAGGCCTAAGCCTCCACTCAAGCTACAAAGTTTCAATTATAGAAGGTAAACAAATTCAAACAAATGGCGGCAGAATGGAGCTTGAGAGAGCAGGCCAGGGTTGCCGGCAGCAACAGGGGAAGCAAAGCTTTCCGCACACCCTGGCCGGGCTCACCCGCTTAAGGCTACAAAGTTTCAATCGTAGAAGATGAATTAACTGCCACAGAGATGGCTGCCGCCCCGGAGGGAGCAGCAGGCTTGGCTCCGCTCCAGGCTACAAAGTTTCAATTGTAGAAGGAAAATAAATTCCAGATACCAGGGCCTCCCCTTGGGTTGCCAAGGGGCGTGGCCGGCCTGCAAACCACCACAGGCCCCTCGCTCAGGCCGCCCCACACCCCAAGGGAACCCCACCCTGATCCGGGACACCCTTCAGGGCAAACCAGCTGGCCCCCACCTGTGCACCAGGCCTCTATCCTATCTAATAAAAGAGTAATATACAGATTGGTCATCACTGCAACACACAATATAGCTGCCCCCATGTGGTTAAAGATCCTGCCCCCATGTGGACACAAGATGGCCACCACAAGATGGCCAGCAGGAGAGGGCAGTTGGGAGGCACCCGGCCTGCAAGGGAGGGCAGTTGAGAGGGACCAGCCTTGCAAGGGAGGGCAGTTGGAGGTGATAAACCCTGCAGGAGAGGGCAGTTAGGGGTGACCAGGCCGGCAGAGGAGGGAAGTTGGGGGCAAACAGGCTGGCAGGGGAGCAGTTAAGCATCAACCAGGCTGGCAGCAGAGTGGTTAGGGGGTGATCAGGCTGGCAGGCAGAAGCGGTTAGGGGCAATCTGGAAGGCAGGCAGGCAAGCAGTTGGGAGCCAGCAGTCCTGGATTGTGAGAGGGATGTCCGACTGCCCGTTTAGGCCCGATCCTGGTGGGATCGGGCCTAAACGGGCAGTCAGACATCCCTCCAGGAGTCCCAGATTGGAGAGGGTACAGGCTGGGCTGAGGGACAACCCCTCGCCGTGCACGAATTTCGTGCACCGGGCTTCTAGTTTCATATAATACTAGAACATTATTTGCCATTTTTAACTCTCATTTTCTCATTGGTTCTCCAAAGGCTACATGTATTGTGATGTCATAATTGATCCAGTATCTGATGAAATATGCATTTGTGTATACTTGTGTTTAATTTTGTTTCATTTTTTAATATTTTATTGATTTTCTACAGAAAGGAAGGGAGAGGGATAGAGAGTCAGAAACATCAATGAGACAGAAACATCGATCAGCTGTCTCCTGTACACCCCCACCTGAGGATGTGCCCACAACCAAGGTACATGCCCCCGACCGGAATCGAACCTGGGACCCTTCAGTCCACAGGCCGACGCTCTATCCACTGAGCCAAACCAGTTAGGGCTTCATTTTTGTTTTTAATGGGGTACTGTCAATAGATATGTCACACAAAGGTTCTTTAGGGTCCTCAATAACTGTAAGAGTATCAAGGCATTATGCAATGAGAACCATTTGGGAAAATAATAAAAATACTGAGAGTTGTTTTCTGAAAATTTACAAACATATTCTCGACTAAAAGTTAATAAAGGAATCTTTTTTATAAATTTGACTTGCGATCCTTTTTCATTTTTTGCCCAAATGATTTTCCTTTGGCTTGTTTTGACACCATGTGTGTTTTTCATGGGTGTCTTGCTGATAGCATTACAAATGAAAGTTAATTTTCTAAAGTAAAAATTTTCTAGATGTAATTTACTTACAGGATATTTTTTCTTACATGATATTCTTCTACTATCCCCCCTTTTTATATTTTCAGAAAACAACTCCAAGACCATGTGGATTCCTGCAACAGAGAGGAATTGACAGGACTGCTCCAGCCATGAAGACAGAAGAGAAACAGTCCAGAGATGGAAGATGCTGACGACGCCTTGCCATACTAGCAGTCAGCAGCTGTGCATCGCTGCAGGTTGCCCAGGACCAAACCAGAGAGGGTCGGACCTGCATTACCACCATTTGTCCACCACCCAGAACTGAAATATCATTGCTGACATGTACACATAAGGAAATGTTCAACATTGAAATTGGGACTCAAAAGAACTGTTGGCCCAGAAAGAAACTCACTACAGACTGATTCATTTGCCTCTCAGCATAACCATTATTGCTTGTCTCATTTTCGGTTCTTATAAGTATATTTCTAGTATCACATGATCTCACTCATCTAGGGGAAATAATGAACAACATAAACTGATGAACAAAAACAGACCTGGAGACAGGGAAGCATCGATCAGACTGTCAAACCTCAGAGGGAAGGTAGGAGAGGGTGGGGTTAAAGGGGAGAGATCAACCAAAGGACTTGTATGCATGCATATAAGCCTAACCAGTGGTCACGGACAGCAGGGGGGTGGGGGCATGCGTGGGGAGGGGTTTGAGATGGGAGTGGGGGGATGAGGACAAATATGTGATACCTTAATCAATAAAGAAATTTAAAAAATATACTGAGAAAATAATTCAGGGTGTTAAGGCATCAAGATGAGGGACTCCTAAATTAGAATGGGGTTTACTCCTGAAAAGATTTTCTGGCTTATTAAACCTTATATCTCCCAATAACATGGAAACCTATAGAGAAGATAAAGGCCTCAAAGAAAGAAGAGATTCATAAAAGATTATGGGATAACATCACAATATAGTTTTCAAGAATACAGAATTAAATGGTAAATGGACTAAAATTAGAAAGTTTTAGCTACAAGGCCATGCAAGAAAAGGTAGATAGAGACATGGTTATATTACCAATATCTTCTAAAGACCTATGATTGTAGGAAGTATCTAACTGTTTCCTTATGGCAAAGCAAACTCTGATGTGGATACTTAATGATGCAATTGCCATATTGTAAACTTTTTTCACTGCTTTACATTGCTTTCTTTCATTGTAAATGAGATATCTCCAATATCATAAAATAGAATTTTAAATTCTTGATAAACATCAAATTTCCTTACACGTTTATATATTAAGTCAATAATTAAACTTCTTTTAAAAGTTGAGTTAAAATATATAATTTCTTACGTTTAGTATCTAGCTATTTGAAACTTTCATACATGACTCTAGTTTCTTCAGATCACCAAAGGGCTAAAATCAAGTTTTATTTGCCTCAGAAACAGTATTTGTCGGCCCCACATTGGACAATATTATGAACAGTGGCACCGAAGGAACCTAAAATACACACAAAGACAATTTAACAATGGAAGGAACATTATTAGTATAAAATTACCATTCTGAGGTATATTTTATAAGGTATTTTAGAATCAGTGGGCATGGTGATTGAATTTCTTTTTAATTTTCCTAAAAAATTACATGTCATTTTGAATTGCTCTCCATAGTTTTTACATGCAGGTCCATTAGTGAGTACACATCTACAGGGTTGTCAAGTCCTAATACATTATTTGCATATTATAGCTGGTATTTAAACCCAAATTAAGCAATCCATGTGTTTTATATGGCAGATTTACAATTGTTCACTGAGAAGAATCATATAAGCCCTTTATAAATTTATCCACATGTAACTCATCATTATTATTATAGTGTTAATGTCAAAGGAACACCAGAAAAGCTTAGCTTTTTGCTCCTGATGCCAAAAGATTCTATATTACGAGTGAAAATAAGTGAGAATGATTGATTTTCCTGCATAGAAAAATCTGAGTGAATACTGTCAGCTGTAGTCTGCCTAAAGTGTTCATTTTAAACTCTCAGAAACACTACCTGGAGTCAGGAAATTTTGAAGGGTGAAGCATCTCCATTGTCCTATTCAATGTCATGTAGTGTAATTATTCCTGACCTTTGGTCCATCACACTTAGCATTTCTTAAGAGATACTCTTCTCTAGAGAAAAATGATGCCAACAACAAAACATCGTTTTTCTTTCATGTCTTAATTTTTCCTCAGGTATATTTAGAACTTCCCAGAAACAATGCATAATTGGTGTCAACATCTGAATAGTGTGCATTCTGGCCCCAGAAACTTATGTAATACAGAATTGTATTTCTTTTAAAAATTGTTTTTATTGATGTCAGAGAGGAAGGGAAAGGGAGAGAGAGATAGAAACATCAATAATGAGAGAGAATCAGTGATCAGCTGCATCCTGCATGCCCCCCACTGAGGATCAAGCCCACAACCCAGGCATGTTCCCTGACTGGGGAATCAAACCATGATCTCCTGATTCATAGGTCAACTCTCAGCCACTGAGCCATGCTGGCCGGGCATAATTTAGGGTATTCCTTAATGATATTTTGAGATATATTTATAATTAGTAGTGCCGTAGGTGATGTGGGCCATGAACAAGACTTACTGCAACCATAGCCTTTACATATACTTTAGATCAACTTTTCTTCCCTCAGAACCATTTTTAATATATTTAATGTTTCAAAGTTCACTGTACTTTTTAGTTTGGGAGTAATTAAGAGAATTTTTAAAGAAAAGAAAGTGATATGTATCTATTACAAGAACTCAAAATACTTTTCACTGAGTCTGTCTTTTGAAAACTGAAAGCAAAGATCTTTGAAAATTCTTTTGAGAATTTACAACCCAGCAATTGAAGGGGAGAATCCACAAAGGTATAGCTGTGTGCACAAGGATGCCCTCTAATATGAAACACATGCAGCTTTCATTGTGGAAAGTGGGAGGGTAGGTCTCTAGAAAGAAATTGGGGCAGAATAGCTACCATTCTGCTGCTGCTCACCTAAGGGCTGAAAGAGTGACTTCTGTTGAGAACATAGTAACCTCTTAATGGGTATCTTGAAACTCATGATTTGAGAAATTGAAAAGCAATGCTGAGAGGCAATGGGATTTAAGAGATGTAAAATAGATACCCAATACTATAATCAGCACTGAACACAGTGTTATTTACATACTGACTCAACAGCATTCCTTGATAATAAAAGGGCAAGACAAGAAAAAGAAAGTGAGGATGACATGAAGAATAGACCACCATGAGCACTCAAAACATACTAAGTTTATATCAAAACTAATTGTCAGTCACTACAAAAAAACTTAACTTTTCAAAGTTTGACATGCAAGAATAAATGGAATCAAATGACATATTTTTTTCTCCATGTTATTGTCATTTTTGAACAACAATATTCTTTATCTATTATTTGGGATACTTGATTATTTTATTCTTACCCAGATTTTAACCATAAGAATAGCAAAAAGTGAAAAAGTTGTAGAGATTTTATACATATATGTGTACTTATATGTATTTCAAAATTAAATCTGACACTTTTGAGGTTCATTAATATTTTCTAGTTCTTACATATTACAGCAGAGAGTGGACAGTTGATTCTATTTAAAATTCAAACCAAAGGCCAGATATCAAAGAAAACTACTTGATTAAAGTGGGAACTAGAAAAGGCCCTGTTGATTAAGAGGCCCTATTAGGGGCAATTTGTGATTCAATAACAATTGCAATAGATTAAAGCAGATAAAGTTTATGACTTCAAATGATACTAAAACATATCTTAATGTTCATATATGGAGAATGCTAGGAAATCAATCACAAAAATAAATAAAGAACAAAGCATATCCTGTTTTGTCTGTATAAAATGTATCTTGACATAATAGTTAACAAGGAAAATATAATACCTTGATAAAATGTATTATCACTAATAATAAAGGAGTAAGATATTAAGAATATCTCAAATTTTAAACTATAATAAAGAACAAAAAGTATAACATAAGAATGTTAAACTTCATAATGGACAGAACATGTGTATAGCAATTGAACCTGTTACCATAGATAGCTAAT
This sequence comes from Cnephaeus nilssonii, assembly GCF_951640355.1. Classification (NCBI taxonomy): domain Eukaryota; kingdom Metazoa; phylum Chordata; class Mammalia; order Chiroptera; family Vespertilionidae; genus Cnephaeus; species Cnephaeus nilssonii. The sequence goes on along the minus strand of NC_137087.1, from coordinate 31,475,770 downwards.
TATTGATAGAAAAGAGCAAGGATAACTAATGTGAGTGCTGGAGCTTAAAGTGAAATTGGTGCTGAAAAATCATAAATGTGTATTGAAATCTATATCAATGGGAAGTGAGTAAAATCACTCACCAAGATATAAAAAATAACAGGTGAAAGGAAGAGGCTCAAGCATAGAAACTTATAGAAAAACAGCACATAAGGGTCAAATAATTTAATATGGAATCGAGCAAAAAAACAGAAAATAATATTGGAATAGCATCAATACATAGAAGATTTTGCATGTATTATCTCATTTTTATTTTAAAATAAACATATGATGACAAATAAAGCAGGTACTTTTGCCTGCATTTTATAGGGGGGGGGGGAGGCTAAGAGAGGTTAAATTATTTAAAGTTATGTGTTGAAGGTAACCCAGCTAAGGACTTACATGCAATATCATTCTCTTTCACAATGCCAGCAATGTAACATCTTTCTATTTTTTTTTCATGTAAAACCTCCACATTCTATGCCACATTATTACAAATATGGCCATGTAATATTGATAGATAAGATTACTTTTGGCAAAGTACATGGTTTAATCAATCTTTTCAGGAAAATTCCATTTGCTGCTCATGGCTTAATGAAAACATACAAAAAGCCAGTAGATTCACAGTGATCAGTGGAGAATTGCTACTTAAACACTAGAAGGTATCTCAGTGTTTGGGGCTGCTACATATCACTTCAAAATTCCCACAGAACCATCCATCATCAGGCTCTATAAAATGAAAGGGGAACCATTTTACTGTAAGAATAACTATATAACACCACTTCAAAGCTCTGAGCCAGAGTTGAACTGTAGCCACATCTACACCCTCTTGTCAGTCCTGAACTCTATAAATCATTTACATCATTTCAGAAACCATCAAGCTATAATTTACATTGACAACTTTCAAAATGCACAGGTGGAAAAATCACAATTTTTCCAATTATTTTATTTGCAATGGTAAAGGGTGTAGGAATATCACTCCTGTTTTCTTGTTTCAGAATGGTCTTTTTCTCTTATATTGAAGATACTCATCTATAATAATAAAAGAGTAATATGCTAATTAGACTGGACATCCTTCTGGGCATCATTCAAGACTTCCTTCCGGATGAAGCTGGGGCCAGAGCAAAGCCCAGGTCCCAGGTGCCTGCAGGCGGCCCGAGGAAAGCAGCCCAGGTCCCAGGTGCCTGCTGGTGGCGGAAGGGAAGCCCAGGTCCTGGGTGCCCAAGGGAAGCCAGTGCAGGCAGCTGGGGGAAGGAAAGCCTATTCTTGCACGAATTTTCGTGCATCGCGCCTCTAGTGTTTTCTATAATAGCTTTGATTGCCTTATAAGATATTTTATTTTCTTACATAGTCTAGTAAAAAAATATGCAAAATATAACATTTTTTAAATTATACATAAATGTAAGTCATAAATTGTGTTTTAATACATTGTTTTGTTATATTAACAAAGTAATTTATAATGGTGCTTATTCTATCTATTATTTATTATATTAGTGGGCATTAGAGGATGTATCATGATTAAACTATGAATAAATGCTGATAAGTAAGCAGGTACTTATGAAATAAGACCCAAGACTATTTTTTTTAAACCCTACAATAAAGAGCAATGATGCCAGGTTACAAAATCTTGGCTAACATGACAAATAACCTGCTGTTGTTTGACACTTAAGGCTACACAACAGCTCATTCATCACTTCTAAACCACACAGATGAAACACATAAATACTTATGTTGAAGAGGAAAATAATGGCCCTGATCAAAGAGCTAAACATTTGTAGACATGAAAAAGTATCAGAGATAAATGAGCAAACCTGGTGGTTACAGATAGAGCAGTGCTCTGCTGCTATGCATTACAATAAAGAATAAACACTCCTGGCTGGGCAGCAGGGCTCAGTGGTTGAGTGTCTTATGAACCAGGAGGTCACAGTACCATTCCAGGTCAGGACACATGGCCGGGTTGCGGGTTTCATCTGGACGCAGCCAATCAATGATTTTCTCTCATCATTGATGTTTCTATTTCTCTCTCCCTCTCCCTTCTCTCTGAAGTCAATAAAAATATCCACTTTTAAAAAAGAATAAGCATTCCTTTTCCAGCAGATTATGTCCGAGTTATTTTTTCATAGAAGTAAGGAATACAGAAGGCAACAATCCAGTTTTATAGTTGGCTTTGTTGATTTTCTTCCTAGGATTGACTTTCCTCCTTTCTAACTGACTCCAATTTTAATTTGAAGCCTATGTGGATCCAGAAAAGTGTATTTACTCCAAATTTAAAGTAGATTCCATATAAGTTAGCCACTTACATCGCACTGAGTGATTCAGTGTGGGGCACGTCACCAGACGGAAAGGACTGAATCTCAGAACCTTTTCACTGCGTGCAGAAAAAAGGAGAACCATATACTTCTGAGTCACATGGTGTGCATTAAACCAAGCCCAGTTATCCTCATCTTTGAACATTTTAAAAACTTTGCAATCAGTTTATTCACACTTTAGTTTAAGTACATTCTTTTTCTTGCAAACAAGACCATCTTAGCTGAGGTAGGACCACCCTTGCTGTTTATGGGTTTTGAGCTGAAATGCAGGTGTTAGAGAACAGAGACTCAAGGAGAAATTGGCAAATTAGAGAAAGAGTCTGAATAGATTATTAGAACCTAGGAAGAGGATGGAAAGTATAATAGATTTTTTTTTACATAAGCCAAAGGAGGTTTACCAAAGAAAACAATATGTATACAATATGCAAGAGGTTATCCTTACTTAGAAGGCCAAGGACTAATGAACTGTTAGTTTTTACTTAAAACAGAGATAATAAACCTTATTCATTAACCTTATCAATATGCAGTTATTGTTACTATGCTCTCCTAAAACCTATAAATTAATAAAAAATAATTATTGATGGCTTAAAAAATTATAAATTATACACACATTATTATATACACATACTATATTATATTCTCTGTTATAATTTTTAAGACAAGTGGTTTAATCCCAAATACGAACTTCAACAATAGGATATAGTATATTTCTAGTTCCTGTAAATCCATTATTCTTGGGTGTTAAAAATATCCCCAATTTACATTGTTAAAAGTAAGAGAGTCCTTGAAAATACTTGTACACCAAACACATTTAATAGTTTTCTGATTATTTTATTAGACATGAAATCAAATGGGCAATTCTTTAATTTTTAATTCTTTAAATACATTCAAACCTTTGCTAATACTAGAAATAACTGTTTACTAAATGTTTGGAAATCTTGAAAATCAAAATTTATCTCATTTCTCTCTATTTTCATTTTATTCTCAGTACTTAAAAAATAATGTTTACTCGTATGCTTTTAAGTTCCAATATCGCATAATTGAACTATAAGTTTAAGTCAAAATGACATCTCTGGAACTGAAATTAAAATTTTTGATAATGTAGTAACACCAGGGCACTCATTTCAAATAATACAAACATTTCGATGGGCATTAAAAAGTTAATTGCACAGAAAATATTTGGGTCAATATGCTATGCTAGTAGGCCTAGTAATTTCCCTGCCTCTGCTATTGTCCTGTGCTGTGCTGTCCAATATGACAGAAATGTGGCTGTTCAAATTTAATTAAAGAAAATAAAAAATGCATTCCTCAGTATTACTTGCCATATATTAAGCCCTTAATAGACTCATTTTTCTAGTGGCTACTATGTGAGACAGCACAAATATAGAACACTTTTACCATTAAGGAAAGATATATTGGAGAGTGCTGTCCAGTTATTTGTGTTTAAAAAACACTTAGCTCTCCATTATTTTATTTTCCCATTCATTCTTACACTGGAGGAAAAAAAAATAATAATTTAGGCCTTAATGCTTTCCAGACACTAGGATTTGGTACTGAACAAAATAAGCCCCTGCATTCACATAGCTTGCATCTAATGGATGAGAAAATAAACACACATAGTGTTTTATAGTGGTAAGTGCTTTGAAGAAACTAAAATCGTAGGGTCATAGTAAATGACTAAGAAAGATATACTGTCTTAGATAGGCTGGGCAGTAAGGTATGACATGGCTGTCTTGAGTGGAGACATGAATGCAAGGAGGGAACGACTTTGAGAATACCTAGAACCTCCCAAGTGGAGAGAACAATGACTACAAAGGTGCCATGACAGGATATTCCTTACTGTGTGGTCAAGAAAGAGCGATCAACCCAGTTTGACTGAAGAGAAAGTGGTATCAGAGGCCAGATTATGTCCGTGTCATTTCTTTAAAGTGCTGGTTAAGATTTTGGGTTACACATTGAAATGCAATAGGAAGTCACTGGAGAGCTTTGAGCCTGGGTTAAGTGACTTAACATGATTTACATGTTTAATTTATATTAAATTTATTAGTGTGACATTGGTTAATAAATTACATAGCTGTATTATTTCATTGTGTGCCCACCAATCAAAGTCAAATCTCCTTCTAACACCATATATTTGAGCCCCTCTACCCCTCAATACTTCCTAGTCCCCTTTTCCTCTGGTAACCACCACACTATTGTCTGTGTCTAGCAATTTTTGTTTGTCTTGTTTGATCATTTGTTGCTTTCAATTTTATATCCCACATATGAATCTTAGAGAGGATGTTATAAATTTGAGTCCAAAGACAAGGGAAGTAAAAGCAACAATAAATGAATGGGACTAAAAATCAAACTAAAAATATTTTACATGCCAAAGAAACTTTCAATAAAATAAAAAGGCAATCAACTGAATGGGATATAAAACTAAGCAACAAATGAACAAACAGGAAAATAATTTGTATTAAGAAAGGATGAAAGAAAAAAAGAAAAGACGGACTTGGGGAAGGGAGGAGAGAGACAGGAAGAGAGAAATAAGAAAGGAAAGGAAGGAAAGAAAGGAATAAAAGAGGAAAAGAAAGAAATAGCAAAGAAAGGGAAAGAAATTATACTTTAAGGTTTTCCTTGATCCTTCCTAGTTTTTGTACCTCATATAGTTGTTTCTGGAGTAGGATGGACATGAAATGCATGGCCTGGTGAGGTTTTTGCTGATTTAATCAGCCTGAATCAAAAGGATAATAAAAAAAATTAAGTGTTCTATTTATAATAAATAGAAAGGTATACTGAGCAATGGAAACACAGATTTCATTTATTCATGTATTCATTCACTCTTTCATTTTTAAAACAAGTTTAGTTCTAGGAAATTGCATTATATCATAATAGCTATTGATGTTTACTATATATCTGGTGTTGTCCTAAATATTTCTTATATATTATCCAATTTATTTTTATAATCACCCTGTAATCCAATTGGTGTTACTGTGTTTATTTTGCGGGATGAGAGTACTGAAATACAGACAAATAAGTAACTTCCCAAGATCACATCATTAGTACTAGAAGACTGAGAATTAAAGCCAGCTTTCTATTTTCTTCCAAGGCCGTGCATTTCATCACACACAGTTTTGCCTTTGTTATGTATTTGTTTTGCAGTGAGGGTACGTTTTTAATACTCTGGAACTTCAAGGAAGCCTCCACAGGAAATTTGCAAATAAGGAAACATAGAGTGTTCTCTAACAATATATAAATGTCATAGAGAAGATGTAAAGGAAATAACACCTGAACATTTTGCTATTTCAGTAGGTGAATAGTGAACAGACTAAATAAATTTAAAATTCTGTTGATCAGAAATGCAATGGGACAATCATGGAAGAATAGAAAAAAAGCATCTTTCAAAGTTGTTTTATAATCACCTGGAATGGCTAATAAACACTAACTAAACAAAATACTGTAAACTAAAGAATACCTAGATATATGGTTATTTTCCAAACAGATTGTTCAATTCTGAAGAAAAATTATTTTATCTTCAAGGGTCTTAACTTGAATGACAGTGATAGATAAATAATTGAAATGTTTGGCATTGTGCCAGTCAATAATTTAGTTAAATGTTTACATTATCACTATTTAATGTTATCAAATGGAAATACTTATAATTTATATAAGCACTTTGTAATATAAATTCTAAAAATGAAAAATGCATATAAACACCATAAACAATGTCGTAAAATATAAATTTTCATATGCAATAATAGAAACTTTATGTTGACAGTTAAAAAAAAGTGTTGTACCTTCAAAATGTTTGAATTCCTCCATTACTGAATTGAATGGGATTAATTCAACAGAAGATGAGGAAATGAGAATCATCTAGTTTTAATTATTTATGTTTTGGTGTGGGGAGATGATGAGGATTAGTAAGAAGGCAGTGGAATAAACAAGTGAGGAAATAATTGTATCAATAAACTTATCTATTCAAAAGTAGAACACTAAAGCAATCAATAATTATTGAAATTGTCTACTAAAGTTTCTTGTAGAAATAAAAATAAATATTTGCAGATAATGAAGTAACAAAATATTAGTCTATGTAGATACAGGCAAGAATGAGCTGTATAATCAATTTCCTGTGTTAAAGAGTAAAAGCATGAACTAATAATAACACAGCCTCATCTGTGAGCCATTTAAACCCATGATCCAGAAAAAGGAGAAATATGATTAGGTTTACAGATGTGTTGGAACAAAGGGCTGGCTGAGCAATTTAACCAAAATGGATGTAAACAAATCAAAAGTATAATACTTGGGTAAACCAAATTGGAAAGTTAAAAATTATATGAATAAACCTGTTTTCTTAAATTTATCTGGGGAACACAAAAATATATCAAAATATTTGGAAATAGTTTAAGTTAATGCATTTAAAAATCATCAAATTCTAGAATAAAACACAGGTTTGCCAAACACAAACAACATAATTAAATTAGTATATTTTTCCTTTTTTAGTGTACAACACAGAATGCATCAGAATTAATTCTACCAGGAAGAAACTTCTAATAGAATGCAGTTAACAGTGAACTTTGAGGGTCAAATTTTGACTCTACCATTTGTCAGCTATGCAAACTGGGTTACCTAACTATCTCATTTTACTAAAAAACAAAACAGAACTGTCAGAAGTAATAGTAACTTTCTTTTCAGAGCAGAATTTAATAATATCTTTAAATCTCTTTTGTGTCTGGTAAATAGTTCTAATTATTAACTATTCCATAATAAAATAATCTATTATGCCACATTTTTCATTTATTCTATCTACATACTTATACACTACCTAAGGGCCCAGTGCATCAATTCGTACACCTTGAAAGGAACTGTGGGCCACAAGGTTGTGGTGGCCACAGGGGCGGGTCTTGGCCCATCCTCCACGCCCCTGCCCGGCCCCTCCCGCCACAGCCCCAGTCCCCTGTCTGCTGGCAGCCCTACTCCTGCCCCCACAAGCTGATGGCTCCCACACACTGAGGGCACCAGCCCTGCTCAAACCCGCTACAGTGCAGAGCAATTGGGACCGGCGCCAGTAGCAGGTGCAAGAGGCGGCTGTTGGCCCCAATTGCCCCTCAGGAGCAGGGGGAGGTGGAGAAGCCCTGAGTGACAATCAGGGCCAGCAGCCGCTGCTTGGCACTGGCACTAGGCACCGGCAGCAGGTGAGAGTGCCAGACGGGACCGCGGCATGCTGGAGCAAAGAATTTTCAGTAACCACCAGCTCACCCTGATGACAGCAACCAGCGCCCCACCTTGGTCTGGTGCCCCTGCTCACCTGTTCCACCATCCCGCTGCAGCCGATGCCTGTCATGTTCCACAGGCCCCCCCGGTGGTCAGTGAACGTCATAGCGACTAGTTGTTTGGTTGTTCCACCGTTCGGTCTATTTGCATATTAGAGTTTTATATATATATATAGATAAGACTTCCCTCAGATAGAGCAATCATACACTGGCATACACATTATGGTGAGCTGCAAGTATTGTGACAAACATCCTTTTGATGGTATTTGTCTGAGCTTCATTAACCCTAAATAAAAAGTGTTCAAATTGACCAAAACTCCAGTTTATATACTTCTCTGCATCCAACATTTCAATGTGTCTCCAAAGATAAAGAAAATGAATTTTCTGATTACCATTTTGAAGCCAATTATAGTCCAACAGAGACAGGAAGCTCTTTGTGCCAAGATGATCACCAATATTGGGTGGATTTCCACTTCTGAAGAGAATATTACATGGAATCACCCAACACAAGAGGACAAGAAATTTTACCTCTTTGAGGAGATGACCAATGCCTCTTGAATCCAGTATTGATTTTGTTAACAATCATTGTACTGGTCCTGCAGATTATAAATTAAGCAAGAAATAATCTAAATACATAATGCTTCTTTCACTTCTCAAAGGGCACTTTGAAGATATTATTAAAGTGCAACTAAGAGGAAAAATTTTGCATGGCAGGCAGTCTGCTGGTCCACTATTAGCAGTGATGTGAGAAATGTTGGATATTCAAAGAAGAAATATAAGTTAATTCAGCCAATAATATAAATGACCTTCAGACATTTTTTTTTCTGCAAATTATCTGCTGGACCAATCTGTTTTATTCATATGAATGGTGTTTGTCATTCTTCCTTGTTATTAGATGGTACAATATTCAAAATACTTAACATATATAATCATGGCCTACTATACTGAATTTTGACAGCATATGCCACATCTCCTACAGACAAGTTTTGATAATAACAGCTACCACTTAAATTGAAAATAACCTATCATATTCCAACCATTATGTTGGCTAATTCTAATAAAGTTTAAAATATTCCCATTTTGTGGCACACAAAAATTGTGGCACACAGAACATGAATTCTAAAAGAAATATGGGAGTTCCCATGATATTTTAAATTTGAATTGCTGTTCTAGATGAAAAAGTAAATTATGCCTACAGTGAACAATAGCAATGCATCTATAGATCATGCTAACCAATACAGTTCTGACAGAACGTCTACATAATATTTGAAAGAGCTACCTCAATAAAAATCTGTTTTAATAAGCCTTTTCTCCCATTGATAAGTGAGTTCTAAAAGGTAGATCCTTTCTGCTAATTTTAATAAAACTTGTGAGTCAAGGGATACTCAAATGATTGATTTTATAACAATAGCAATCTCTAAGAATTATTGTCTTTGGAAGAGTCAAGTCGCAGTGCCTCGGCAACTAAAACATTGTTGATTTGCTTAAATCTTACAGTTATTGCAACTATTTTATTTTCACTGGTACATGCCAGTTTAACCATGTTAATAGTTTCTGATGTCCTTAATACAGAAAAAACAAAATCCAGGCCAATGATAATTTTTAAAAAGCACCAGAGCAAGCAACATTCAAATAAATAGCACAAACAGTACTTTAAAACCTATAATTTGGACCTCATTGGTCAATAGGTTTATGAGTAATACCCATAATCTGTGTTTATTGGTTTTAGTAAGTTTCACCTTATTGTTAAATTAGGAAACAAAAGGTTTCTTTTATAGATCACAGTAGAGTACACAATTTTAAAAAGAGTTATTTTTATCTATACATAATAAAGTAATTTTAAAATCCATTTGGAAAAGGCATAAACATATAATATTTAGAAATAAATTTAACAAAACATATGTAAGACTTCTATACTAAACACCATTAAGTACTGTGAAAAAAAAATTTTTAAATGTAATAATGAGAGAAATATATTAAGTTCATGGACTACAAAACAATATCAAGATGGCAATTCTACCCGAGTGGATTAAATATTCAATGTAATCCATATAATCCATACAGAAAATAAAATGGTTTTTTAAGAAATTGACCTGTTATGAAAATAAAAAAGACGTAGGATAAGCAAAACAATATTTTAAATGAAAAAATTATAAAAGAACATATATGGCTAATACATTTCAGAAATAAATACACATGCACACACACACACACTTTAGGTCTATGAATAGATCGTCAATGGCATTGATAATTGGGGGACTACTAATTAAATTGAGAATGAGATGAGACACCACCACACACCATCAGAATAGCTAAACCTTATAATATTAATAATACTAAATTTGGGGGGAGGATGTGAAGTAATAAGTCTCAAAATTGAAGCAAAAATTTTAAATGCCGCAACCACTTTTTAAAAAGTATCATTAATGCTAAGTGAAATAAGTCAGAGGAAGGTAGATATCACATGATCTCACTCATTTTTGGAATATAATGAACAACATAAACTGATGAACAAAAACAGATTCAGAGACAGAGAAGCATCGATCAGACCATCAAACCTCAGAGGGAAGGTAGGGGAGGGAGGAGGTAAGGGGGAGAGATCAACCAAAGGACTTGTATGCATGCATATAAGCTTAACCAATGGACACAGACACCAGGGGGGTGAGGGCATGAGCGGGGGGGGGGAGGAAATTCAAAGAGGGGGGAGTAAAGACACATATGTAATACCCTAATCAATAAAAAAATAAAAAATAAAAAATGCAAATAAAATGCAAATAAAATAAAAAGTATCAAGTTTCTCTATAAAACTAAACCTGCTCTGTGACAAAGTGATTCTATTTCTAGATAAGTAACTTAAAAAAAAGAGAATACATATCTGTGCAAAAAGACATTTCCAAGAATAAAGAAATTTTATTTCTAATAAATAAAACTAATGTAAGTATCCATCAATTGGTGAACAAATCAAGGTATTTTCATAATATAAAACAATATTCAACAATAAGGAATAAATAATTGATACACACAAAGCATAGATATATTTCAAACTTTCATGTTGGATGCAAAAAGTCAGACACCCATCATACAAATTTTAATATGCATTTATATAAATTTCAATAAAAGGCTAATCAATACTGATAAAATCAAAACAGAGGTTCTGGCTGCTGAGGAGGGGGTTGATCAGAAAGTGATAACGCTACGTACCTTAATTGCTTTGAGTAAGATGGGTAACATGGGTATATAAATTTATGTAAATTATTAATTGTACATTTAAATTTTGTGCATTTCAGAGTCTTTGAATTTTGCCTGATAAAAAATATCACAAGTATTTTATTGACTTAAAAATGCAATTGAACTCTCTACTCCTTAGGATTGAACTTAGAAATAAGTTTTAAATTATTCTGGTTAGGCCATAACTCTAATAATCAGGATAGATGAGCATGATATCACTAAACATGTATTATCAAAAAACATAAGAGCTTCCTAACTAAAGTGGAATGTACTTCATGTTGAAAAAAGAGGAAGTGGGAATCAAAATATGTTGTTTAGTCTTAGCATTTTTATGGCACATTCTATAATACTGTTCGTTAGATTGTACGTGTGTTTGTCTTTGCTTATGTACCAGAAGATACTTCAACTTCCAAAACGTTGCAGGAACCAGTTTAAAATTCCAAAGAACATTTTGCTGTCAATTCACTTTTGCAACACTGGTTGTTAATTTGTGCTAAATTTAAGTCATTTAAATGAGCATTTCTTCCAAACCTCCATTCGAATGAGATAAAAGCATCTGATTCTCTTTCTAAAAGATCCTTGGCTCAGAAAATTCATTGAAGAAAATATTTAATAAAATCCTGGGGAAGACCAGAATACAGAATTTAGCATTTAAAAAAATAAAACATAGCCATCCTCTCAAAGGTGTTTTCCAATTGTTGTTTTTGGTGTTTCGGTGTTTGCTTGTGTTTTCTCTGTTTGACTCTACAGAAATGTCATAGGGGAGTTAGAGGTGAAGTGCTTACTTTAACCTGGATTAGGAGGATTGAGGGAGGGAATGTTTTCTGTGTCCCATCTATTGCATATCATTCAAGGTTTTCCCCTCCTTTCTTCCTCTCTCTCCCTTTCAGTTTTTCTCATTTGCAATTTTTAAATTTCAGTTAACTTCTGAAAATTTTTAATAGGTTCCACTTATCTACTTATGTCTTTTAAATACAGGGTTTCCTGTTACACATACATTTTTCTTCTTGACACAAAAAAATTAAATCTACTTAATGCCCTTGATTATTTTCTGTGTGTGTTGGTTATGACTTATAATTGGATATTCTAGATAGTAATGGTTGTTTGATATAGTCAAAATATCTTAGAAATCATATCATGAAGCAATAAATAAGAATATACAAAAATGTATTAGTCCTATGTATATTTTGATCAAAAGACTATTTTTGTTAATAGTTCTATAAAAACAATGACAAAAATACATTTTAAGAGTCCAAATTATATGGTTTTATGTTGTTGTTTTTAAACATCGATTGCATTGTCCTAACGTATGTGTGTACACACACATGAACCACAAACACACATTCAACTAGGTATATTTGTAAAATTAAAAATTGACCACATTTAAGAATTTCTACACCAGATTTCCTTAAAAATCACCTACGTCACTCTGGAAGCCTTAGAAACTCAGCAACTATGGGTGATCTTAAAATATGTCTGCTTTTAATATTGATTGCTCTAACTGCAGAACAGACATCTCTTAGCAACACTTGGGAATGTCTATGTCTGTTAGCATGTACGGTCTAAACTCTAAAAGGTATTTGTCATTATTTGTAATTTGTGGAATAGATAGCTAATAATATCTATAATATTGGTAGTTCTAAGAATAATACCATAGTCTTCACAGTAAGATTTAATGAGTATTGGCTGAAAGCCCTATAAGTAAGTATAATGTACCCTTTTTGTTGCTATGAATAACTCTCCAGAAAATGTCACTATTTCACATTTGAATCAGCTACAGTTCTCACTGAATGATTTTCTGAAACCATATAAATATATTACTTATATGTAGGGAGCTACAGGTTGCGTAAGGAGAATATCTTTTGAGATCATTAACTGAAAAGCAGACAGAATTTTTTTGTATCCCTGGTAGTTTATAAGCTATCATTTATTACTTATGATGCAGCTTAGAGAAGCCCTAATCTCATTTTTGAGAGAAAAGAAACACAGCAGGAACATCAGAAACATGCCTGTGGTCAGAAGGTAAATCCCTTTGCTTATTCCCAGTGCCATTTTCTATTCTTACATTGCACAGCATCAGATCTTTTTATATCCACAGTATTCTTAGATAAAAAATTATTGATGTAACCTTATCAACTAAAGCATGTATAGAATATTGACACAGAGACTTCTGTTTGGAAAACTTCTCAGTAGGAAATCCAGCACTGCAACTAACACAAGAAATTGTTCATAATGCTAGGTAAATAGTTCTCTATTCACTTCTAAGGCTAATAATTTCACCACTGTCAAACACCTGGCTCTCTAATTGATTCAAATAAAAGATGTCATGGATCCTTCTATGTAGAAACAAAGAAACAGATAAAAATCACTAAAGTATGCCTGTGTGTGTAATACATTTTTATTGATTTGAGAGGAAGGGAGAAGGGAAGAGAGAAACATCAATGATGAGAATCATTGATCAGCTGCCTCCTGCATGCCCCCTAGTGAGGATTGAGCCCACAACCTGGGCATGAGCCTGAGTGAGAATTGAACCATGACCTCCTGGTTCATAGGTCTACGCTCAGCCACTGAGCCACTCAGCTGGGCTAAAGTATATATTGAATAACCCTAGTCAGCAAGACTAGATGATATTAATAATTTCAATAGGAAGAAAAGTACACTCGATGCAGGTAAAAGAGCATCTCTCTAGGAGTAAGAATGGAACAGATTAAATAGTGTTCCAATTTTCACTATACCAAATAACTTAAACTGGACCAGGCGATACATAAAAACTAGAAACATAGCCTATACAGAACATGCTATAAGTCATACCTCTTTAAAGCATTGATCAATTTTAAAACCTTTAATTTTGATTCTTATAAATTTAACTTAGTGGCCCCTTTACTAAGATCTTTTCCCACAGCAGCTACTCTCTCACTTTACTGATTCCACAGTTATGCTTCATATTTAGGGTGACCATACTTTGGTAATACAACTGTGTGCAATTTTGAGAATATAAGAAGGAATATCAATAAATACATCAGGTTAGGCCAGCTTGGCTCAGTGGTTGAGCATTGACCTATGAACCAAGAGGTCATGGTTTAATTTCCGGTCAGGGCATATACCCGGGTTGCAGGCTCCATCCCTGGTATGGGCATGCGGGAGATAGCTGATTAATGATTCTCTATCATAATTGATGTTTCAATATATATCTCCCTCTCCCTACCTCTCTGAAATCAATAAAAATATTTTTCAAAATTAAAAAATAGCTCTAACCTGTTTGGCTCAGTGGATAGAGTGTCGGCCTGCAGACTCAATGGTCCCAGTTTGATTCTGGTCAAGGGCATGTACCTTGGTTGCTTGCACATCCCCAGGAGGAGGTTTGCAGGGAGCAACTGGTTGATGTTTCTCTCTCATCAATGTTTCTGACTCTCTATCCTTCTCCCCTCCTCTCTGCAAAAAGTCAATAAAATATATTTAAAAATGAATGAATGAATGAATGCATTAGGACCACAAGTGTGAACTGGCACTGCTCTGGTAGTGGGATGTATGTTTATCCTAATGAACCAGGTTTATTTTCGGATAGGAAGCAAAATGATTAAGTATTGGCATTAACTTGAAAAAATATCAGAGACTGTTCATCAAATTTTATCAGCTAACCTGGCATAATCATAACAAACAAACAGATTCTAAATGATTAACATTTTGTAAAGAGTTGATGCCCACTTGTAAGGGAAATCTGCAAATTACCCAGAAGCCTCAGAAATCAAGACTTTTCCTTAAGTCTCATTCAATAAAGCTTCCCATTCTCCCTTTAAAATAAACAAGGAGGCACAGAGGCCTTCAGATATCACTACATTCCAAAGAACAGATGTGAACCATTTAAGGGTAAGAGAAAAAGTGATAAAACAGTATGCACCAATCCAACCAGACTGGCTTTTTAAAGGCTCATATATGTGTGACTACTAAAGATAGCAAGAAAAATAAAACTGTTCATTTGACTAGGGCTGGTACACTTTAGTTACTTTAAGTTAACTGCTAATTATGCCATTTTCTTGTGTGATACATTCCTTTTGTACAGCCAAGTAGAAAAACAGCTTTTCTAAATTTATAAGAACAAAGACAACTAGCGATTTGGTTGTTTCATTATAGGTTTTGTGACCAACACTTTTTCTGGGTTAATGTATCCTTTCCTAAATATAACATTTATATTCAGAATTACTTCTGAAGTTCAGATTCATAATCAATATTATCTTTAATGAGCTTTATCAATATCTTCTTAATTTCCCTAGTACACTTTATATATTTTAAAATAAAATAAGGAACTCATCTATAAAGTACATCAGAAGTGCAACTTTCAGCTAGAGTTGCTGACCAGACCAGTTTTCCCTCATTATCTTCAATACCCAGCCCTATTCCAGGTCATAATATCCCTAACATATAATCCATCCACCTGACTTGTTTTGAAGTAGCCTAGCTATTACTTCCCCACCCATGACAAATGTGAAAAATGGGTCTTGATCTCCAATTATTGTATCACTTCTTGAAAATAAGAATGGGTCCTGACAAATGGCATGCAGCTAAAATTCGAGGATACACTGACATTTGGGTGTTTGCCAACAGAGAAAGGCTAGTTAAGTTATTGGGGCCTAGGGGATAGGCTGATTTCTCCACGATTATTCTTTTATTGCATCATCGTTTTAACATTCTTTTACATTTCACATCATAATAGGGTAAAACATAACTATGTAAATATAATTGGGAGAAGAATAATTTTTTTAATGATGTGACAGCAATAGATAGGATATGGATTGACAGGATGGAAAATTAAGGTCAGAGAAGTCAATTACAGATTGACTCAGAAAGAAAACCATAGCATCGCATGGCAATCTGTTAGAATTACAGATTTTTGGGCCTCACCTGAGACCTACTGAATCAAACTCTGTGGAAGGGACACTACAGTCTCCTTTCAAAGCCCTTCAGGTGAGTTGGCTGCATTGCCAACCTACTAAGGACCACTGTTATAGGTGTGTGGGTTCCCAATCCAAATACATAGAGAAAACGTTTTTAAAGTCATTTCACTTACTGAATTTTTCTAAAGAGGAAATGTTGTTAAATGTGGCAAAAAAGAGGAATTAAATTTGTATCTGTATTAAAATGTAATAAAGTCAAAAGGTAAATCCCTATATAGAAAGTTGGATCATTCAGCTTCAAAGACATTCAGGCAAGCTGGCAGGATGAAAAGCAATTTAGTCCATTGGAAGAAAGATGATAATTCAAACAATCCTCAAATACTTGTTGGAATTAAATAAAATCATAATAATGGAGTCCTTAATAGAATCATCCCATCCATGCTCCCATTTAAACCTTATAGTAAATCAAAGAAATATACAGGGCATGTATTTTTTTATATTTTTATATAGAAATGCATTGGCTTATCCCAGATTACACAGCTCTTAAATGACAGAGCTCTGAAACCATAATTTCTCATGTTAATTCAAATGTTCTCCACACACCCCACCTACAACCAATCCTTACCCTGGGTAGGTACCAGCCTAAGACTAAACTTCTTGCATGTGTGAAATATGGGTAATATATTTCACCATCTTGTATAAAGTACTAAAATTTTAAAGCATTACATCTTTAAAAAGCATTTTAAGTATTCTTACCATAAAAAAAAAAACAAGGCAGCATAAGGTAAGTTTTGGAGGTGATGGATATATCTATTACCTTGATTGTCGAGATGGTTTCATGGATTTATGCATATGTCCAAACTCATCAAATTGCATACATTACATATTTGCAATTTTCTCATATCACTTATATAGTACATCAATATACTTTAAAAAACTGTTTTATAATCATTTAATAACCAAACAATGAGCAGATATCCTCAATATGATTACAACTTAGGGAGGTCAGCAATACTCAGACATGTAGGCATGTATGTGCAGTGAATATGAGGTAATAGTTAAAACTGTGTTACAGAGAATAAATGTTATGTGTTTTCAGAGCGAGGAGAGGGCTTTTAAATGTTACATTCAATTTCCAAATTCCTCACAGTGGAACAATAAAACTTAGTCAAAATCATGACATTATTAGCATTGTGCTCACATAGCTCTCCTTCCAACATCTTCAACCTCTTTTGTTGCATTACCAGGGCCTAACTTAAGAAGATGCCCCACTTGAAACATCATCCCATTCGCTCCTAGTCTTCTCCAAAGAATGTGTGAGTACTGTGCAGAAAATGGTTTTAAACCAAATTGGGAAGCGAAGCATACACATACAAATTAATGTGTGTTATACACTTCTCCAGGTAAAACTGTGGAATATTTTTAATGCAATCATTTTGCTAGATTAGTGCTTCCTAGAACACACCTCAAAACTACTACTCTGGAGTTTCTTCATGTCGAAATACTCTATATTTTGCTCCATTTCTAAAGAATATCAGGAGATAGAAAATTTGCTAAATAAATGCAAAGGAATGGGATACACTGTGATAAGCATATTTTAGTAGCTTTTCTGAGCCTAGTACTGAGCTAGACATTAAAATTCAAAATATAATAAAGGCTGGCTGATCCTGAGGATTTTTTAGTTTAGTTGGGATTAGTACATTCATCCTCAAAGACAGTAGAGTTGAGTCTTTTTACAGAGATATTTTGAAAGCAATTTGATTCTTCATAAAAAGGAGAATTCTGTGAGTGAAATAAAGTGATTTTAGTTTGGACAGACTGAATTTTTGTTTTGTTTTGTTTTGTTTTTGCTTTTCTGATTTTAATGATTTAAGGGCCCTCATAGTTATAAATGTGAACAGAGATTAGAGTTTCTCAAATTCCCTTATAAGAATCCAATTCTGTTCATCTCTATAGTAAGGATTGTTTATAATTCTAAATGAATCAATTGACTTACACATTTTTTAAAAGTACAAGTATACTAAAGCAAATATAGTAGGCATATGGTAAATATAGTATCTTTCCACTTGAAATATAGGTAGGTTGACAGATAGATGGTAGATAGATGGTAGGTAGGTAGGTAGGTAGGTAGGTAGGTAGGTAGATAGATAGATAGATAGATATCATTGTAGACATAAAATCTATTAAACGCTTTTAAAAAACAAGTGCAATTCCTCAAGTGTGACTTTTATTAGTGTTTCCTGTTGGCACTGAACAATTTCTAAAACTAAAGTCAGACCAAAGTCAAGATTTATATTGGCCTTCCTATGTTGAAGGGTCTAAAGTTCTATCATGCATGGTGCCTATAAAAATTGAGTTCCTGAACTTTTAATTTAAATTAAATCTAGCAAGCAAGCAGTTTTTTAGCACATTCCATATGCAAAGCATTATGTCAAACACTGACAGAAATACAGAGATAAAAATTCTATGAAGCACAGGATGTCTTAAAAATTTTACATAAAATGTAATGCTAAAATGTCAAAACCATTAATACAAAATCTAGTAATATTTTCTATAAAAAGAGCTTTATGAATTGCAACACAATGAAACATCAATTATTTATTTTAAAGAAAATCTAATATATCTAAGGAAATGACATTAGTTACACAGTTTTTATGTGATATAAAATATTGTAATTTTTGGCCTCCTTTTTAATGTTTCTTGACTCATTTTCCTAGTCAGAGTACTTGGGTTACACATTCACCTCAGAATGTTGTCCATATGGATAACTGTGTTAGTCACAGTTGTTGAAACATTCCCCACTGCCATTTCATCATCACACATGTGTTGGTTATATAGAGGTTATTTGAAGCAAGCAAATGACTTCTGTTGGTATTGACTTTTGTGTCAATAATGATTCTGAGTTTGCCACAGGAAGTGCTAATACTTAAAGCTTTTTATATTCTTCTGCCAAGCATCGTTGAATATGTAGCTGTTTTTGTAGTGAGCATGCTTGAAAGTTGCCATCTCTCATTAAGGAAGAATAAAAAAATAAATGGTTTGGTGTGATGTTTAAATATATTTTTAAGTGAGAGTTCTCTGATCAAAATTAGCCAAAATTAACAAATCCTATGATATAGGATATTCTTATAAATAGTTGTGATCTCCTAACAATAGTTTGGTAACTCACCATTGGTCCTGACCTTCAATCATTACTTCCTATAAATCTGTTTTGTCTGAAATTTTAAATCCTTTGTTAAATTTTGTCAGAATCATCACAGTTTCTAGATTGGAAACTGCTGTGAAACTTCTAACATCATTATTCTGTTGCACCTTTACATGCAAAGGGGAGGTTTGTCATCTGTACCTCTGCTTTCTGGGAAGCCAAATCAAACCTATCCTATTTTGTTCTCCAAATTGCATGCAGCTGATAGTTTAGAGCACCTGCACTGTTTTCCTTCCACAGCCAGAATAAAAAAGATAAGGACCCTTTGTTAGTCACACTTGACTTTAGCGTTTGCTCTTGAAAATTACAGAAAAATCAGTGAAATGGAAATTTAACAAACGTCAGTATAATAAAATTAGAAACTTGGGTTATTATACTTCTTTACATGAGATTTAGAAAAATATGTAACATTCAAAAGTAAAATGTAAATTAATGCAATCGTTTTTAAAAGAGAAGCTTAAAGTCACTTATCCATAAGGGGCTATAAAAATAAAGGGACAATATAACATGTGAGGTGCATATTTATCAAATAGAGATCACAGCTTTTTACAAACGCATTCCTTAAATGGCTATTAAAAATGACTGATTATAACAGTATTTATTAAATGATCATTTTTTTCTACTACTTGAAATTTTCATCTTTTCTGCCCTTCCTTTGGATGTGGAGCTCTAAATTAAATCTGATATTGTGTAGAACTCTGCAGACAACCAAATATCAGGTTGAAAAACTGATCTTTAATTCTCTATTTTTATAGGTGAATCCAGTTTGTAATTGATTTAGACAATGTATAGTTATGTTATCCCACTGGACCTGCATTACTTTAAGCCATGATACTGTGAGAAAATTGGATCTCAAAATTATTCTTGCCCTTGGCTTCTCAGCTTTCATCACAAGAGACACTATTTATGGAAGATGATTATTTTGACTTACATTTAAGCTTATCTCTTTGTCCTTGGTTTATTGTTTCATCTGGCTTTTGACTTATAGAATGTGAATCATGTTCTGCTTTTGTTTGCCAAAAACTCTGCCAATGTTAGTTCTGATTACTCAGAGAAGAAGGGATGTAATATTCCTGGATGACCTTTTAGCAATCAATTTTTTTTTTATTGTATTGGCTTTTTTCAACTAAACTTCTCTACAGGCTCAAGATTCCAATTAAGTCAAGAATCAATTATTATACTCTTGTTCTTAGGAAGAAAATACACCCAGTAATGAAGTCTTCAGATAAAATCTGAAATAATATTGAAAAATATAGGTCCAACTGAGCGATGTTTCTCTCTATATATCTCCCTCTCCCTTTCTCTAAAATCAATGAAAATATATATAAAAAATTATAATCCATAAACTTGGTCAAATGAGTCTTAACAGCCTACTAACCTACCTTTTCAACTTAATACATATATTACATCTCTTATCTACTTATCTATCAATCATCTATTTGCTGTTATCAAGTTTCAATGATGAGTTCTTATGAAGAGAACGGAAAGCCTAACCTCATATTCACTGCAGACACTGTGTTCCACACTTCCAGGTTGTGACCCTGATATGACTTAAGTTGTGCATTCAGGTTATTTTCTAGATCAATGCATGTTGTGAACTATGCAACTACCATAGTTGTGTTATGTATAACATTTTTTCCTAACTTCATCCTCCTCAGATGATTTTTTGGGGTCTCTTATATTGAACCCTGGGCTTTACCCCTTACTGTTTTCTAAAATCCATTTCTTATATTCAGTCTCCCTGTTAGTTGATTTTTATTTCTGGCCAAAATATATATTAAATATAATATATTGAATATGATAACAAAATTCTGCTCTGTTGCCTACATTTTTCTAGCTTTCTTAAAACTTTCATGATACTTATTCTAATAACAAGTGAATCATCTTGTTCATAAAAGTGTATATCATTTTTGGTCTTCGCCTGGTGGCATGATCATTGAATTAAGGAGACTATATTTGTCTCCCTGGTGCATGATTCACTGCTCAGGGGAGCTGAGAGTCTACGTATAAGAGAAACATAAGTCTGCCCAGCCCCATCTCTTTATCTCTGTCTCTCTTTACTTTCCTCTCCTTCCCTATGTATCACCCATCCCCTGCCTCTCTCTACAGAAACTTAAAAGAAGAAAATAAATATATTCAATTGCCTATATTTCCTGTAAGACACCCACAAAAAATTTAACCAGTTTTTTCATTGCCCTAACAAGTTGTTTTGACATTCTAGAAAGAGTCACTTGGACCTATTTTTAAAAACAAATCTTTAATGAATATCAGAGTGCCAGACATAGATATTCATATATATGATGTTAGAGGCAGTGTCTATTAATTTTTATCAGGAAAACAAATATTTATTTGTTGATAGAACATTTTTGTGATTTCTTCATATCAATATCTTACTTTTCTTTATAAATGGCAACTGTAAAAAAAATAACTTCCCTTGGGTCTTTGACTGTGTAAGTAAGTCCTTTGGTATTCATGAATGCTTGCTTCACTGTGTTTACTCACCTGATGCCAATGTGCTAACTACCTGGAACCAGAGATAAGAAAATACTTATTTAAAAGTTAAAGAGTAAAGGTGAAGTAAAAGTTGATTATGTGCATGAAAAAAACACGTAGAAACATGTTGATTACCTTTGGTAAATAATATGTAGGTATTTACTTGGTACATTATAAACTTTTGTTAAAGAATAACTTACTTAGCACATAATATAGCGTACAAATGTTAATTCATCCTTTTTAAGAGACTAGTTCACATATGAGAAAACTGACACAGGAAGAAGTTAAGTAATTTGCCAAAGGCTTTATAGCTAAATAAATATTAGAGCTAATGTTCAAGCCAATGCAGTCTAGGTTCAAAACTGACACCCTTAAATAATATAGTTATCTACAAAAGCATATATATTTACTGTTTAAAAACAGGGTGGCCCTTGCTGGTTTGCTCAGTGGATAGAGCATCAGCCAGTGGACTGAAGGGTCCCAGGTTCAATTCTGCTCAGGGACACATATCTTGGTTGCAGCAGGCACTATCCCAGCCCTGATCAAGGCAGCCAACCCATGTGTCTCACATCAATGTTTCTCTCTGCTTCTCCCCCTCATTTCCACTCTCTATAAGAAAATCAATGGAAAATATACTTGGGTGAGGATTACCAAAACAAACAAACAAACAGAATGTGTGGCTTTGGGTTCCCAAAGGGCTAGTTCAGTGTGCATCAGCATTAAGCTTACTATAAAACAGGGCGAAACAACAGTAGACAACACAGCCCAAATTTTGTCACCTTTGTCTTACAAGTGTAGATTTCTCATGTTCTTTCTACCAGTGAAGGCAGTCATTCTAGAAGTGCTAAAGGTGTTAGATAACAGAGAAAATCAAAGTATGGTAAAGGTAGGCTAAGGAACAAATGAAAGCCAGTAATTTGCTGTCAAAAAGAAGGATTAAAAAATGTGAGAAACAGACTGATGCAAACATTTATGGAGGGGAAAAAAAGGCTATAATCAGAGCTGGCACTCACAAGAGAAAAATAAATGCAGTTCTATTACCCTTAATTTATAAACTTCTCATGAAGTGACAGTCATGTTATAGAGACAGGAAGAAATATGGAGAATGATTGGTCTTAGAGTCATCCAAAATATATTCAATGACCAATAACAGATAAAAATAGCACAAAAAGAGATGTGAACAAACTGGTTTTAGACCACAGTTTGAAGAGTTTAAGAACTATCTGTTCTATAAGCCAGATGATTAAATGATATAGAAGATATGCTGAATAACAGCCCCCAAAGATGCCCACACCCTAATCTCTGTAACCTGTGAATATGTTATCTTACTTTTTTAAAAAAAAAAGGGTGGGTGATTAAGGGTTGCAAATCAGTTGACCTTAAAATAGAGAAATTATCCTGGATTGTCCTGGTGGGCCCAACATATCCACAGGGTCCCGAGGCATGGAAGAAGAATACAGAGAAGAGTTCAAAGTGATGCCAGGTGAGAAGGATTCAGCCACCACTGCTGACTTTGACCAGGAAGAAACCACAAGTTAAGAAATGCAGATTATATAAAATTATATAATCTTATTAATCAATGTTACCCCAATACATTTAATTTTAAAATACAATACAATAAAAATTCCTTGATCTAATAAGTGATTTAGTAAGGACAGAGGATACAAGTTGGATAGGTAAAAATCATTGGTATTTTTATATACTAGCAACAATCAATTGGAAAATGGAATTTAAATCAAATGTAGGCTCACATAGCATTAACTCACTGCCTTAAGATGAATTGATTTAGTACTTTAATTCTGTCTGCAAAATCCCTTCACAGTCCCTCCTAGATCAGGGCTTGATTGCATAACTTGGAGAAGTTGTATGTACACCAGAGGGCAGGGATCTTGAGGCCCATTTTAGAATTCCACCTACCACAAGTATTTATACACTCAACAATATGGATAGATCCAAAAAACATGCTACCTGAAAGAAGCTAGTCAAATTAAGAGTCCACATACTGAATGACTTCACTTACATAAAATTCTAGAAAAAGCAAGAATAGTCTATACTGATAGAAAGTAGGTCAGTAGATATGCATTCCTGGGATTAGGAGGTATTATTAATTGCAAATGGGTACAGATGTATTTTTCTGGTTATAGAAATTTACTACATGTTGATTGTAGTGTTGGTTACACAGGCATATACATTCATCAAAACTCTATGAACTCTTTGAATGTATTTTATGGTATGTAAATTATATATTATTACAGTTAATTTTTTAAAGTTAATACCATATGATTTCACTTATATGGGGAATATAAGAAACAAAAACAAACTAATAGAAAGAACATATTGATGGTTACCAGAATGGAAGGGGGTGAGAAAAAGCAAAATGGATTAAGGTAAAAAATTGTATGTGATGCATAAAAACTAGACCTTTGGTGGTGAGCATTCCAGAGTGTATACAGATGTAGAGTTATATAATGTAATAAAGCACATTTATCTCAATAAAATTTTTAAATGAAGAAAAAGAAAAGAAAAGAAACCCAGGGATCTTCTAGAGCAGTGGTTCTCAACCTTTTTAATGCCGCGACCCTTTAATACAGTTCCTCATGATGTGGTGACAATATCTGTGTTTTCCAATGGTCTTAGGCAACCCTGCTAGCGGTTCTCAACCTGTGGGTCGGAACCCACAGGTTGAGAACCGCTGCTGTAGAGCCTAAGACCATCGGAAAACACAGATATTTACATTACGATTCATAACAGTAGCAAAATTACAGTTATGAAGTAGCAACGAAAATAATTTTATGGTTGGGGGTCACCACAACATGAAGAACTGTATTAAAGGGTCGTGGCATTAAAATGGTTGAGAGCCACTGTTCTAGAGGCTTCAAAAGGCAATATTATCATCTAGAGTCTCCAGGAAGGTCTACAGCCTGACTAACACCTTGATTTTAGCTCAGTGGGACCCATGTTAAGTCCTTTCCTATAGGGTTCTAAGATAATAAATGTGTGTTGATTAAGCTGCTAAAGTCCGGGAAAACTGTATACAACTAATAGGCCCACCCAAATTCAGTCCTTGTGACCTCAGATCTACTTGAAGGAGCTTCATCTTGGCACGGCTGACAATACTGATTATGGAATGACATGACACCTGCCATGGCAGTGACTTAGAGTTCGTTTCCCAGAAGATGAGCTCCTTTGAAGCTTTTCATGCATTCTCACTGAGCTTTTAAGTAGCTGTTAAATCTTCAGTCTTTCAATGATGCTTATAGACACCATATATTAGTGTCCATCTCTGGTTACCCTGAACTATTTCTTATTCTGATTGGGCTAAAGGGAACTAGAGCCACTTCCTGTAAAACTCCAGAAATACTTCCTTTTATATACGGAGAAGCCAGACATCTGTGTTGATAGGGAACTGTGGAGTGAATATGCTTGAATTATCATAAAAAAGCACATGCCAAAATATGTGTCATTATGTTTTAACCATATGAAATGATAGCACATGCAACAGAAGCGTCAAGAGTATAGAACATTTCATAGACTCAAAAAAATAATCATCTAGATAAAATGGTTCTCTGAAGAGATAATAAGGTAACAAATAATAATTCATTGCCTTATTTATATTCATTGCAAGTAATGAATGTGATTCCAGGACAGCCTTAGACTATATTGCTCTATTTACCAACTATTAAATATCTGAGAACCCTTCCTGAATATTTTTGTTGGGAATTGTGGAAAGAGTTAGAAAAGATTTGAATTCTTTGGATTTTGAAGAAAATGAGTTTCCAAAACTGCAAACATGGATTCATAAAATTCCATACTACCAGTGTATAACTGTAACTTATATTTATATTTCTCTTTGTTTAATAAACTTATATTTTGATTTTAATTTCAAGGAAGTTAATGAAATATTCAAGCTGAGACTATCTCAAATAGAAAACACTCAAAATGTGTGCTTAATAGTGATAAATGGAAACTTAAACACCCGTATTCTGACTCTATTAATTTTTTTTGGTAAGAAATAAAAAAATAATATATTTTCTTCTTACCCTCTCCTTTTCTTCTGGTCCTTTGTTCTTTTTCCCTAGTTTTATCTAACTGAACAAGCTGCCTATAAAAATATTATTCCAACCTTTAAAAGTAAATATATTTTTGATATTATGTTAAAAGATAAATGGAATTAAGATTTAGAACAGATTAGTCTTGGGATTCCCTATTCAGTTTGGTAATTCAGTACACCAATTGATCAAAGTTATTTGTAAAGGATACTTGTTCACAGACAGAATAAACAAATATCTTTAAATTGCCTTTATATAGGAAAGTTTAGCATGTGGTATTATGATAAAGCTCAAGTTTGTGAAAGAATTTCATGAAAGAAAAAATTCTGTACATTTAAGTAAAATAATTTGTTTAGTCAAACAATCTCATGTGTGTAAAATATAGACACTTGATAAAGGTTATGTTATAAACTTGAGAGATTATAAGCATTTGCTTTTTTATAATACTGCATTTTCCTAAACCCAAATAACCTCAGATTTTTTTAAGTATGTACTTTAAATTTAAATATTTAAAAATCCATATTTGATAAAATGATTTATTGAATTTTGGTGTCCTTGTTATTTCCCTTTATGTCAATAATCTTAAGTCTTTAAAGTCCTGCAGATTAATTATTTTACTGAAAGCCCTAAACAAATTTCATCTGATTTTATGTTGGAGAATTAATGTGTTGATATCAAAATTAGGATATCTATCTTTGTGCAATCAAAATGATATATTTATTCTCTTAACAGAACAAGAGGAGTAGATGAAAAAGAAAACTTTCCTATATTGTTGCCAAAGAACTAGATTCTATACCTTAGAGGGAAACAGTTATTTCAATCTCTCTGCTAATTCAATCTAAAAACACATAGAATTCAACTAGGATGCTCTATTTCAGTGTCTTGAACAGAGTAACTAGAGTTAACATAGCCACTTAGTCACAAATGCAGCCTATTTCTAATTCTTGCTGAAATCAGTTCTCAGAAAGATGATTTTTAAAAATTATCTTAATACCCATATATATGAGAAAGGTATTTTGGCTTGTGAAGAATGAATATAGCTTCTATTCTGGTAAGATTTTAAAAAGATGAAAATCAGCATCATCCTTACAGGAAATAAGTCCTAATCTTCTCTGTTCTATTTGAAGAACAGTCACAAATCATTTTAAAGTCATGGCTCCCAGTAGTGAATTCTCACTCTATCTTAGGCTTTTCACTTTATAAAATTTGAAAAATCAATGAGAGAATTTCAATCAGAATAAAAATGCGAGCACCTGAAATCTGGGAAAGAGCAAATGACTCCATAACACATTGATATTTTCTATTTGGTAGCAGTTGGCATGGAGGCAATTTTGTTTTAATTGCAGAGAATGAGATGGGATTTTAGGGGTTATTTATAGACAGTGCATAAACAACTCCATATATATGCTCAATCCTTTAATCTTAGAGCAATAATAATTTAGTAAACTGCTAAAAACACTACTAGAAATGAGTGTCCACATCACATACTGAGAATGGCTCACTAGCATGAAGGAAAGAATTTATAATAGATGTAGGCAAACACTTGTTAGCTATGGCCTAGGCAAGCTATTTTACTCTATCTTAACCACAACCTTGCCATCTAAAATTTGGGGCTAAAAACACCTACTCTATAGGGTGCTTGTGAAGATTTTATGAAGTCACAGGTTATGAGGGTCAAGCCTGAAGAGATTGCTGATATGGTAGGAGAACCCATGGGTTAGAAGTCTTAACACCCAGATTCCAATCCTAGCTCAGTTACATATTAGCTACGTGACTTACACATATGATATAAATTCTCTGAACCTCATCATTTGTATTTTTTATATATATTTTATTGATTTTTTTACAGAGAGGAAGAGAGAGGGATAGAGAGTTAGAAACATCGATGAGAGAGAAACATCGATCAGCTGCCTCTTGCACACCCCCTACTGGGGATGTGCCTGCAACCAAGGTACATGCCCTTGACCGGAATCGAACCCGGGACCCTTGAGTCCGCAGGCCGATGCTCTATCCACTGAGCCAAACCGGTTTCGGCCTCATCATTTGTATTTCAAATGCTTTTTAAAAATGCAGATCCTTATATGTGTTCTACCTGCCTCATAGCTCTATTTTCAAATTTTGATAAAAAATACATTTATAAATAAAATAAAGAGAAAATACTGTTTTAGTAATAATATTATTTATGGCTGAAAAGCAGTCTTTAAATATCTCTTCACTTTCCAAGAAACCACCAAACATTTCATGGGGGGAAAAGCATCGCATGAGGGGCGGGGGGAATCACTCCACATACATTCTGTTCTTTACTTTCAGAAAACATTTAGCCTGGTTGGTGTGGCTCAGTGATTGAGCATTGAGCTATGAACCAGGAGGTCACAGTTCGATTCCCGGTCAGGGCACATGCCCAGGTTGCAGGCTCAATCCCCAGTGTGGAGCATGCAGGAGACAACCAATAAATGATTCTCTCTCATCCTTGATGTTTCTATCTCTCTCTTCTTCTCCCTTCCTCTCTGAAATCAATAAAAACACATATTTTTTAAAGTGTAATTTGGGGGTTGAGATAAATTATCTTAACCTGTATCAGCTAACTTCATGAAAGAGTGATTAGAAGGAGGGGTACCTATACAATATTTATCATAAAATTATATATTCTGTGTTAAAGGTCATTTTATTCCCTTGCATAGAGAGGAATTTTAGTTGCATCTGTATTTTCTATGATTGTGTAGATCTATGAGCATTTAGATACAGTCCTTGTTGAGCCCCCTCCTAGAGATAATCACACCATCCTAGCAATTTCCAGGATAAAAATTCTTATGTCACTAGATTAAAATTTCAGTTATATCACTAATGCTTAGCAATCTGACTTAAAACAAATTACTCTGTGCCTATTGCCAAATATGTACTAAAGGGAATTATAATAGCAACCTATAGAATTGTGAGGAAGAGATGAAGAGTAATAAAACACCTTCATATAGAGAATAGGACATGCACAGAATTATAATACAATATAGCACGGAATACATGAATATGCTTAAGTATCAGCTGTATTGCATGATACGTATATTTATATATCAATATATTATAAGTAATTTTATCCAAAGAAATATACTCTTTTTTTAATATATTTTTTATTGATTTTTTACAGAGAGGAAGGGAGAGGGATAGAGAGTTAGAAACATCGATGAGAAAGAAACATCAATCAGCTGCCTCCTGCACACCTCCTACTGGGGATGTGCCCGCAACGACCGGAATCGAACCTGGGACCCTTCAGTCCACAGGCCGGCGCTCTATCCACTGAGCCAAACCGGTCAGGGCAAGAAATATACTCTTATTAGATGGCATTTGAAATTACAGATGGTATAAATCTTTTGATAATTCTTTCATTGAGACTCAATATCTATGTATTCTTTCCTTGAATCTCTTGGAATTCTGAGCCACCATGTAAGAAACCCAATTTTCCTGAGATTGTGAGGCTACGAAAGAGGTCAAGTGAGCCACATGACAGGGTCATGTGGAGAGAGAGAGGAAAAATGACTAATCCCCCCTTAGTCCAGCTATTTCGGTCTAAGTGTAAGAATGTGAAGAAAGCTTTCTGATGACTCCAACCTCAGCTGCCATCTAACTGTAACTCGATGAGAACCTCCTAGTCCAGCCCATCAATCTCAAAATTTATAAAAGATAGCATGTTGTTTTAAGCCATTACATTCTGTGGAAGTTTATTACGTAGAAATAGATAACCAGAAAGACTAAATTTTGACATTTCTGTCAAGGCTAATAATTTCACAGCTGCTTGGAACAGATTTCTTCCTCTGTCCCTCCCTCCCTCACCATACACACACACACACACACACACACACACACACACACACACACACACACACCTATATACTCAGCTAAATCTACACACATATATGTATACACACATATAAAAATAGCATTATTTTCAGATTGCCGAATAAAATATGGATCTAAGGTAAAAAGTGGATTGCAAAATAAAGGATAGAAATATACTGAAAATGACAGCAAATACAACTTTTTAAACTTAACTCTGAAATTCCAGCAATCATGAATCAAAAAGGAAAATAGTATGTATGTCTCATTATTGAAACGAGAAGAAACTAACAACTCAAGATATTTATTATATTTATGGAAACAAAGGGAAATTCTATTTCAAAGGTGCATTTAATGCAGGTAACTAGATAATGTAAAAAAAGAGTTTCTGACATTAATAACTACTCACAATTAGCTTTTACATCAAATCCATAAAAAATAATATCAAGTGTAAATTTATTAATAAAAATTAAAATAGTAAACTTTGGATATTTTTTTCAAGCCATTTAAAAGAGGGCAATTTCCTTAACATTAAATACAAAATTGGCAAGTGATATGAACAGGCAGTTTATTAAAAAAAATGAAATGGCTGTGAAATATATGAAAATATTTTCAATCTGCCTGCTATTAAGAAATGCAGAATAAAATAAAAAATTATACAGCATTTTCAAATCTCTGGCAAAGATAAAATAGATTTAATGACTTACCACATGGTGGAGGAAGCAGAAGTACAGTATCTTTCATATCATTGTAGACATGCGTTCCCCCATAGCTCATTGACAGCAATTCTGCAATAACTCCATCTCTAGGGCTCCATCTACACAAACATGTGCACATATTTATAAATATATCTATAAATATGGTCATTAAATAATAGTTTTTAATAAAAATTTAGCCTATGGGAAAATATATAGTTGATTAATAATGATTGGTAAGCCCTAGCTGCTTTGGCTCAGTGGATAGAGTGTCGGCCTGCAGACTGAAGGGTCCCAGGTTTGATTTGGTCAAGGGCACATGCCGGGGTTGTGGGTTCGCTCACTAGTAGGGGGCGTGAAGGAGGCAGCTGAAAAATGATTCTCTCTCATCATTGGTTTTCTATCTCTCTCTCCCTCTCCCTTTATCTCTGAAATCAATAAAAATATGTTAAAAAATAAAAAGTAATGATTGGTAAAATAAATAATGGCTTATCCAAACATTGAAATTCTACGCAGCATTTAATAAGATACAAGTATATATTTAACAAGTATAGATTTAATATATATTTAACATATCAGGTGTCTGATGTGTTATTTACATTCTCATATGTATAAAGAGGAGCGTGTGTATGCATATGCAAGTGCATAAAATATTTTTGGAAGCATTCATAAGAACCTATTAACAGTAATATATCTTGAAAATATAATGAAAAAATAATAATGGGATACTGACTTATTTTTATGTAACTATTTTCTTACTATTTTTAAAACGCATGACTTTATTTTCTCACTAAAATTAGTGAAGTAGTAAAAGATAAAACATTTCCCAATGCTTCTAAATGACTTGCAAAAAAAAAAAAAAACAAAACAAAACAAAAAAAAAACTAATGTGACCCAAGTGGGTAGTATTTGTCATTGAAGGTTATGTGGTTTACAACAGTGGATTTATTTTACATTCCAGAGAAACCTAGAATTCCTTTTACCTGGTGCCACTGTGAAGGCCGATAAAAGGTAATGTGGTCAAAATTATGTTGGATATCCCTCACCAGCTAAGTCAACCAGTCCACTTTCACCTGTTTTATACATTGACGCTACAGAAAGTGCTCTGCTTGAATGGAATGTTTCAGACATATGGGAATGCATTAATAACATCCCCAAGCTGTCAACTGGGATACATGAGACAGGTAAGTAGATTTTTTTAATTTATCTTTATCTTTATTGTTGAAAGTATCACAGATGTGCCCCTCCCCTTTCCACCATTGACCCCCTCCACCCCACTCCTGCCCCCTCCCCAGGCCTTCACGGAACTATTGTTTGTCCATGGATTATGCATATATGAGTAAGTTCTTTCATTAATCTATTCACATCATTCCATAACAGTAAAAGACTTTTTATGATGTAAGGCAGTTGTATATATGTATAGTTAAGCCTCCTACACCTCTCTTGTTTTAATATATTTTTACTACGGGCAATATATAGAAAAGTCATTAGCGATTTATGAGCCCAATTTCCTAATAAACAAAATTCCCAGAAGTTTTCTTTTCGATTATGTAAGGTTTCCTGGGTTTTATGTAACAGTCTGGAGTAATTTCACATAAGCCTTAATAACTTTGTCACATTTATTGAGGAGCCAATTATTAAAATCTACAACTTTATAGAACACAACTTGGTATTTTCTTTAGTAAGGATAGGTTTCAGATTTCCAGTTTGGGCTTAGTTTCTAATGTCTATGCTTGGATCATTAAATTCCTTTTCTAACTGCAACTAAATATGTCTTCTACCTCATTTCACTTCTGGCTACTATTTAAAATGCATTTGGCTCCCAATATTATATTGCAGAATGAACGGTTAGTTTGCTTATATGTGTCAGAGACCACGTCCACTTCCACTTCAATATCAGAAAAAAAATGGTAATGACACTGTGACTTCCTGCCTTGTGTGATTTGAGCAGGAGCATTATATCTAAAGCTCTGATAGATACACATTCTCATATTCCTATAAATTATGGCCCCTTCCCTATATGTTTAACCTCTTTTTAGCCATGTTTGTCTACTGGATTCTCCATGGGATCCCACCCAGGTCTCTAATAATGCCTAAAAACTGACCTTTTTTTTTTTTCATTTGATTTTCATTTCTGGTCTTAATTTTCAGCAACATTACCCTCTCTGACCCATTTCCATTTGCTATCCCTCAATGACTATTCTTGGACTTCCCTATCTCTAGGCTAACTGATGGCTCTATTTGTTCTATGCTCCACTGAGATCCTTTTGTCTACCTGGAAGGAGGTGTTTAATAGGATTTTAAAATAATATTAAAGTGGTTTTGAGATTCTGTTTACAAGAAGAAATGGTTTAAATCCTGAAATCTATTCAATAGGTACAATCACAGAGACTCCTTGTTGGAAACTGAACGGGGAACTCAACATTGTTTACCAAAGACCCATATCCTTACAAATCACACGTACTAAAAATTTGAAATTAAAAAAAAAAGGGAGTACATTTTCTCCACCATAAATTACAGTACACCAGGTTTTTATAGTAATACAACCTGTTCTGAGTCTAAACTTAACTAATATATTGGGTAGAGCATGAAAGGAGTTTCGGTGGAGGTATTACTAGTAAACTTCATTGTCTCCCCCATCAACTGGAACACAGCCACAGGAAATTTACAAGCTATCGTGTTTTGAGAGAAAATCAGAGATAATAAGTTATCTAATCAGTTAAATCTCTGAATGCTAATTATTAGAGATCCCTCAATGTACTATTAAAAAAAGGGAATGGAAAATAATAATTGTGCTTCTTATAATTTTGTTAATATAATGGCATATGTGCATCCAAACAATATAGTAAAGAATGGTATGAAGGAGAAATAAACTACCAATGAAGAATCTTTTTTTTTTTTCCAGAGTCAAAGCTGACATTTTAGTCTCCCTGAGGGAGAGGTTGGAGAAAGTGGACGGGGTGAGGAGATACCAAGACATGTCGCCAGGCTGTCAGAGAAGAGGGAAGGAAGGTGAAGAGCTGTCAACTGAAATGGAAAAAGAGAGGGGATGTATAAAATATTCTAACCAACCACCTGTACTCCTACAACTTTAGACAAGCCAGTAAACTTACTATTTTTTTTCATTTCAAAACACAACTAGCCCAGCAGGTATTGGCTCAGTGGTTGGGCAACAACCCATGAACCAGGAGGTCATGGGTTGATTCCCAGTCAGTGCACATGTCTGGGTTGCAGGCTCAATTTACCCAATAGGGGGCATGCAGACAGCAGCTGATCGATTATTCTCCCTCGTCAGTGATGTTTCTATCTCTCCCTCTCCTTTCCTTTCTCTGAAATCAATAAAAAACATTTTTAAAAGTGTCTGTAAAAAAAAAAAGATAACTAATCCTCAGAATACAATGTTTTTACTTAATTCTAAACCATCACTATTATAGTCAATTTTACAATCTAAGTCTTGCAGTTGCTAATTTGCAACAATGTCACTCCTATGAGGCAAAAAAATTAAGGTGAATAAAATAAAACCCAAATGGAATGATAAAGAAGACAGTCATGAATGAAGTTAAAAATAGAATGTGTGATATCCTTATAGAAAGTCTTCAAAATCCACATGTATCTCTCATTAAACCAGGTTTCCCCAATGTCTGCAATCCTACAGTGACAATTTGCCTTATTTTTATCTTCCTGAGAGAAACATCTTATCAATACACCTACAAAAGCCTCTTAAACATTAAACTCTAATAGTCAGCCACTCCCATTCATATGTCAAGGCAACATTTGAAATTGTTCTAAAGTCCTGTCTTTGAAACCTCAGAGAAACTTTACCAAAAAAAATACTGCTTTGTAAAAAACTGTAAAGAAAACATCCAGAAAAAAATTTGATAATATATCAAAAAATTTTGAATAAATTATAAATCTTAAGTACTCAAATTTAAAATATTGACTTATTTAATAAGATTTTAATTTTAGAATACTTTTATATTCACAGAAACATTGGAGACAGTTTACAGGGAGCTCCACATACCCCACACCCAGTTTCCCTTATCATTAGCATCTCGAATTCCAATGGCACATTTGTCACTACTACTGAAACAGTATTGACACACTATCTTAAACAAGTTCATACTTTGTTCAGATTTTTTCAGTTTATATCTAGTGTCCTCTTTCTCTTTTACTGTTTCACCATGCCACCCACATTCTATTTTGTTATCTCCTTAAGGCTCCTTTTAGATAGGAGAGTTGCTCAAACTTTGCTTTTTATTCAGTTTTGTGGAATATTGGTCAGGTAATTTGTAGATTGTTCCTCGATTGGGATTTTAAAAATGTCTTTCCCATGGTCCAATTGGGATTATTGGTTTGGGGGGAGGAAGACCATAGAGGTCAAGTTCCAGTTTTATCATTTATTAAGGGTCTACACTATTGAGAAGACATTATTATTGATGTTTACCTTGATCATTTGACTGAGGTAGTGTCTTTGAGGTTTACCAAATGTAAATTCACTGCCCCTCTTCCCATGCAGTACTCTTTGGAAGAAAGTCACTATGTACAGCCCACACTTAAGGAATGAGAAGTTATGTTCCTCCTCTTGAAGATGGAGTATCTAAAACATATATTTGTAATTCTTGTACATTGAGAGGTTTGTCTTTTCCGCCCCATGTATTTATTTATCCAGTCACTTACTCATGTCAGTATGGTCTCTTTATAATTTGGCTTGTAATGCTACTTACTTATGTTGCTCAAATTGTTCCAACTTTGGCCATCAAGAGCTCTTGCATGTTTGCATGTTGTTCCTGAGTTCTCTGACATATCCCATGTGTGAGGGGTTTGTCTATTTTGAGAACTTCCTCATCTTATGTATTTCCTGGATGAGCCCTAGAACCAGGCATTTCTCTAAGGAATTCTAGTTGCTTTTATTGGAGAATGGTCTTAAAAACCAAGTTCCGGATATCATGAGTGCTCCATTGCTACTCAGTCTTGCTGCTCCCAGGCCCTCTCAGCTGACTGAGCAAAAAAATACATGTGTGCACTAACTGATGTATATACCTATATCTGTATTTCTATAAGTATCCACTGTATCTATTTTAAGCTAAACCTGAGTTTAAACATAGACCATTCTAGTCTTCTCTCCTTGCTTACCTGTAACTTCCCACTCCAGCACTGAGAAACCTGGCTTCCAAAAATCACCATCTGGGTTTTTTGGGAATTTTTGTTTGCTTGTTTGTTTTTACTGTTAATACCTTTAATGACTCCATGTATATCTTAATATCTAAAATCAATAAACGTATTATATGGTGTGAACATCTTCTAATTTGGCTTTGTTTTATTGTTCCTCTATTTTCTCTTTAGGATTTTAAAATTACTTATTTATAAGATATTCTGTAACTTACTGTCAGTCTATTTTCTAGTAGGAATAGACACATGGACACACAGAACCGCAATGGCAATCACACACACACAAGGAGAACTTCATAAGATCTCAGAGATCATGCAATCCATCCTTTTTTAAAAAATATGTTGTAATTGAGGCCTAGAAAGATCTCATCTCTCTTAAAATTATTGAACATTTTAGATTTTAGAAAGACTCAGCTAAACCCTCATATTACAAATGAAGAAATGTACACTCATAGTGTTTAATAATTTTGTAGCTGGTCAAAGACAGAAAAGGAAGACCACCTATAATAAAGGAAAACTGCTTTCCTATTAATAATTATATACACACAAGGAGACATTATGGCTCTGGCAATGCATCATATAGTGGGTATCCTTAGAACGGAAATGTCCCAGTATTGGGGGTTTTAAGATCAGACAACTTAGTATTTTATACTTTGAACCAGTTATTTTCAAAATGAGACTGATATATCTATAAA
The DNA here is from genome assembly GCF_951640355.1 of Cnephaeus nilssonii. Classification (NCBI taxonomy): domain Eukaryota; kingdom Metazoa; phylum Chordata; class Mammalia; order Chiroptera; family Vespertilionidae; genus Cnephaeus; species Cnephaeus nilssonii. The sequence goes on along the minus strand of NC_137087.1, from coordinate 31,439,937 downwards.
TATATAAAAACCTAAGTGATTGTCTAACCAGCTGACCGGCCAGTAGCTATGACATGCAATGACCACAGGGGGCACTCAACACACAGGCATGGAAACATGGAACAGGCTGATGAATCTCAGCGGGAATGGGGCCAGGGGGAGGGCAAGAAGAGATTAACCAAAGATCTTATATGCATACTAGAGGCCCGGTGCACGAATCCTGGCCTGCTGGGACCAGGCGAAAACCAGCTCTCTGACATCCCCTGAGGGGTCTCGGATTCTGGGAGGGCACAGGCCAGGCCAAGGGACCCCACCAGTGTACGAATCCATGCACCTGGCCGCTAGTGTATATGTAAATTACTCAACAATTACTATGAGAGAACGAGGCTCATTTGCAAAAATGATAATGTATATAAATGATCAAAGATCAGTTTCTGACATATCTGCTGGGTTATCATTCATTATTATTCTTAAGCTTGAGAAAAATTGAAACGCACTCAAAAATAAAATTTAGTATACAAAATGATCAGCCTTTGTGTCCCAAATTGAGAATTGTCATCATTTACATCATTTTAGTTAATAATTCAGCAATTGTTACATTTTAGGTTAACTGAATATGTTAAAAAATAATTTCTTCTCTTAATATGGTAATATTCTCTCATTTCAAACATAATTGTTACCATTTTAACTAGCTAGATAATCCTACCTATGTAATAATAGGGTAAAGTGCAAATTGGTTTTGGACACCATCACAGTAATGACCAATCAGCAGGCTGTGCGTGCAGCCAGTGTGGGTGGGCAGGGACTTGCCCAGGGCCAGCCCATGGCTCAGGCAAGCCATCAATAGCTGCTGCCGCTGCGAGGGCCCAAGGCTCAAGCAATGAGGGCAGGCAAGCCGCAGTGGCTGCAAAGGCCAAGGCTCAGGCAGCCTTGTGGCTAGCAGTGGCAGCAGCAGAGGCATGATGGGGTCGTCACCTTCCCCTGATCACCAGGTAGCCTCCTGCAGAGGGAAGCCAGAGGCAGCAGCAGCGAGGGGGTGATGGGGGCAGTGCCTTTCCCTGATCAGCCGGTCGCCTCCAGCAAAGGGAGGCCAGACTGCGGCTTAGGCTGTAGGATATCCCCTGAGGGCTCCCTGGCTGTGAGAAGGGGCAGGCCAGGCTGAGGGACACCCCCCAGTGCATGAATTTCATGCATCGAGCCTCTAGTCCATATAATAAAAGCCCAGTGACTGAATGGCAGAATGACCAGGACAACCAATCGACCACTCGCTATGATGTGCACTGACCACCAAGGGGCAGATGCTTCACACAGGAGCTGCCCCCTGGTGGTCAGTGCATTCCCACAGTGGGAGTGCTGCTTGGCTGACTGGGATGAGCGGCTGCTCCCGCTCAGAGAGCGGGTCCACAGCCACTCAGCTAACCTGGATGAGTGACATTCCCACAGCAGGCCAATCCCCGCAGGCCATGCCCCCCAACAGTGCACAAATCCTGTGCACCAGGCCTCTAGTATTAATAACAGGAAAGGAGCAAAGGGAAGGCCAGAAATTATAAGCACATCGGCTGAGCAGTTTCACCAGAAAACTCACAATTAATTACTTAGTCAAAGGATGCTATTTCTGTGAAACAGATAGGTGTAAGTGCAATCTATTCCTTTATTATCATTTATTGTGCTGTGTTTGTGTTTTAAGAAAGTAAATAAAAAGAATAATTTTATTTATTTATTCCTTTTGTGTCTGTGTGTTTCATTTTTTGACTGTTCCCTCTATTGCCTTTCAAATTTGACCAGGCCTAGTGATTGAAGTGAGGGTGGATGGTAATGACTAAAAGGATAGATGGGAACTGATTTTGTTTTCATTTCTAATGCTCCCAATGGTGAAATGAACATTTTTCAATTTGCTGATATATAATGCAGAAAGTTTATATGCTAGAATAAATATGTTATGAAATAGTCTTCTAATTCACCACCTAACCCTAATATCCTTTTTATTACATTGGATGTCAAGAATGTCATCAGTTTTAAACCTATTCTGTGTGTGTGTGTGTGTGTGTGTGTGTGTGTGTATTTAAAGGTTTTACTTTTGTATTTAAAGGTTTACTTTTGTGTTGTAATACTTGAAAAATGAATGACTGGAGCTCAGCATGGAAACTATTTAGTCTGCTGGATGAACCCAAGAGAAAAATAAAATAAATAGAAGTGAGAAAGATTTAAAGTATTCAATTTTATCACTTCTCTAGAGAAGGGCCCCTGCCAATACTGGGTTAGGTCAACAAACAGTGCTTTGGTGCTTTCTGAACAGTTATATATGATAAATGCATATCAAAACTGTTCAGTTCTATGTGGATGAAGCATTTGTTACTTCAGGTTGTTAAGTGCAAGGTTTTTCTTGAAAATTCTCTTCTCTTTTCTCCTCTGCCCTTCTCTCTCAACCTGTTTTTAAACAAGCTATATATATAAAAAGCCAAATGACTGGTCACTATGATGCCCACAGAAGCCAGGAAACTGGCCCAATCAGGGGGTGGGGTAGGCCAGTCAACCTCCCATGATCCCTAGCTGGCCCCGCCCCTGATTGGCCTCTCCCAACACGATTGGCCTGAAGCCCTTCCCCCCCTCCTGGCCCCACCCCCGGTGGACCACCACCACCCTGATCCACCCACAGCCTCTCCCCCCAGCCAGCCCCACCCCCAAATAGCCCCCACCATTCCAATTGGCCTGCGCCCCCTCCTCCCAGCCAGCTCCACCCCCGATCGCACCCACAAACACCAATCAGGGGTGGGGCTGTCTGGTCAACCTCCTCTGGCCCCTCCCCTTGCTGCTGACCCCCAACCAGCCCCCTACCACATTTGTGGGTGGGGCCAGCTGGCCCACCTCCCACAGCCCCTCCCCATAGCAAGCCCCACCTCCAATTACTCCCCCACCCCAATCAGGAGCAGGGCCACTGGCCAATTACCCATGGCCCCTCCCTGCAGCCAGCCCCACCCTGATCTGGCCCCCATTGGGGCAGGCTGGCCGGACAACCTCCTGCCATCTCCTCCTCCTGACAGACTCAGCCCCAATCTCCCCCAGTTGCCCCAATCTGTCCAGATTGGGGCCGGGCCAGCCAGACCCCACCCATGCACTGGGCCTCTAATAAAACATAATGCTTCTAAGCAAAGAAATTACTAATTTCCTAAGTGTAACTGATCAAGTCAAATATACAGACACATTCTCTTTTCCAGTTTTATTTCCCTTTATTATACCATTCATCATTCACTACCTGTTCACCACACTGAAATGTACCAACAAAGAGTGGGTGTGTTTTTTTAACATATATGACTCCTTAATTTAATTTTCTTATATTTTATTAATTTATCTTTACTGTTGAAAGTACAAACAAAGGGGCCATCTGTGGCACATATCTCATATGGCAGTTACATAGTAGGTACTCAATAAAAGAATGAATAAATTAATCAGTAAAAAACAATGTTACTAGATGAAAAAGAAGAAAAAAACTTTAGGTTCTCTCTCTCTCCTCTCTCTGACTATTATATCCAAACGACTTAATGAACAAATTACTTGCATGGCACACTTATTCATCTTGTCAAAAACATCAGGTTGCTATGATAAAACAATCTTAAGTTGTAAGGTATATGAAAAACCAGTCTATTTTTCAGGAATATTTGGTTTGTTCAAAAATACTATTATACATATAACTGAAAAAAAATATAACCAATATTGTATATAATTTATTAATGGATTTTTATCTTTACCACTGTTAAATCCTTGGGATTTTAACAACACACACACACACACACACACACACACACACACACGCACACACAAATAAAATAAAATGGATTTGAAATTCTCTAAAATCTAATCCAAATACTATTTTTTTTAGGATTATAAAACTAGTCCTCCACTGATAATACTAAAATTGGAACTATGGAAAATATAAACAACTCAGCATAGAATTTTTAAACTGAAATATTTTTCTTTTATAATTGACAATACACCTATTTTTTAAAAAACTAAAATTATGTAACTAATAAATGCTAAGTACTCTGGGCATGATGAATTTCACTTCAAAACCTAGAAGGTGTAAGAATCAGAGAGACGGGAGCTTTTGAACCCACTGACTATAATAAATCTTAAGCTACTCATTTCACACTGCATACTTGATTTAGTGGGATAAAGGAAATGGATTGAGGGCACCTGAAGAAGATCTGATATAGGACAGGAGGCCTCTTGTGCTATTCAGGGACAAAAGCCAAATCACAGAACTGGCTCTCCAATCAAATTGGCAAGAGGAAAGACTTCAAGTAAAATCCTTCAGTTCAAGCATATTTTTCTTAGGAGAAAAGTCCATTGTTTGGTTTTGTGTGATACATACAGGGTGGAGCAAAAGTAGGCTTACAGTTTGAGTACGAGAAAGAGTTTCTTCTTGTATTATGATTTATTAATTATTTGCATTGTTTTCCACAGAAACCACTGTAAACCTACCTTTGCCCCACCCTGTAAATAAATTCCTATAAATTTATGAAAATAGCCTATACCAACACATTCACAATCAAACCTCAATAATTAGTATTTAGGCATTTGAATTTCCAGTCCTAGGCCTCATCTGAGATCTGTGAAACTAGTAGTAGGAGTTTGCAAGATGATTACTGAACACTGCTGAGTATAGCTTGTTAATGATCTGTGTGTTGTAGTCTTAAAAACTTCAACAAATATTCCTGATTTTCTTCCTACACACGCACTTCACACTGCTTCAGACACATAGTATGATTGCACCCCTGGTTCTCTCGTGATTGGGTGGAGATGATGTGATTAGTTCTTTAGTTCGGGCTGAGCTGAGACATATGCTACTTCCAGGCTAAGGCTTTTTTTTTTTTTTTTTTTCTGGAGCAGGATCCTCCTGAGATTTCTTTTTTTTTTAATCTGGCATGATGAATTGAAACTATTGTGATGTTGGCTATGCTGTTACCCTAGATTTCTGAGTGAGTATACTGTTCAGGAACGTCCCATCCATATTCTTGCCACCCAAATGTGAGGAGTGTGTAATATGAGTGAGAAATGAAATTTTGCTATTTTCAGGCATTCATGTTTGTGGTTGAATGTTATGTAACATAACTCAGACTTTCCTAAGTATAAAAATTTCCAGAATCAATACTCAGGATGCTCTCACGATCATTCTTAGACATCTGCAGAGCAGCTAACAATGTGTATCTCCTGGTGTGCACATTCCCAGCTGAGGTCAAACAAAGGGTCTCATAGTCTTCTCTACATAGTCTATTTAGTACCATGCTTTGTTGTTTTGTTTTGTTTTGTTTGCCATTTGGTGCTTTTTGGGGCAAATTTGCACTAAATCTTTCTGACTAAGCTTCCACATTTAGAGTTTTACAATTTTCCCTCCTCCCAATATCTCCCAGACGAAGCCTAGACAAACTAGTTCAGTCAGACCACAACCAGATGCACTGAGACTGCCTGCTTCTTCACTCTCAAAAGCCAGCTACTGAGAAATTGGTGTACATGGGGGATGAGGTGGGAGAAATATAATTTTGACTCCTCCTTTGATAAAACTATATCCCACTGAAGCTCTGACAAATCAAGCCCATTTTATACAGCTATGTTAGGTTCTAGAACTAAAGTTTATTACAGATTAAGTAAGGATGCTATAGGCTGTCCTGTGAACCTATCATTTTAAATACTGTTTCTATGGGAAAATATATTCCGAGTTCCAAACAACTAATTCACAAATCAACTTCTGGAACACTACCAGCTCTTTTTGAAAATGTGGACTCCTACATGGAAAATGAGTAAGGCACAGAAACAAAGAGATAATACCCAGGTTTCCTATCCTCTGTGTACAAGGATGGTAGTTTAATAATGATAAGACTATCGCTCTGAGCAGCCTATAAAATATATATATTTACTTAGCATTCACTTATGAGATTAATTTTTTTCTGTCAATTTCTGCTAAATAATTCACAGCCATTGGGAGAATTTGGACCTCAAAATGATAAAGAAAAAAGTGACAGGCCATATATTGATCCTGTCCACAGCAAATCAGTGTATTTGTAATCCAAAAGTCCATGCCCTGACAATTATGTTCACTGGATTGTTATGTAGTAGAGAAAGATGGGGGATCACTAACTGAACTCACTACCTCCTTGGTATACTTTTTGTCTTACTGACTTACTTAAGTCCTAGTGAATATCCATTATGTTGGACAAATCTGCCTGATTTTGCTAATGTGCTCAAATGATAATCCTGATTCAGGATAAGTAAAATAGACCAAAGGTAAGGTTGATATTACTATTAGTATATTGAGCACACATTTAATATACACTACATTTAGGCAAAACAGTTTACTGTTTACCTATTTCATCTTCCTTGGTATGACATTTCTGCCACTGTATAAGTCTTCCAGAAAGAGAGGAATTAGGAGCTACAGTTCTCATTAAAATACATTTAGTTTCAAACCAGGCAATACTGGCTTATTTGCAGAATGGAAGCAACCCGGAAAAATAATTGAGTCTACAGTATTACAGGTTTTAAGAAAAAGCCAGGACTGTACTGTCCATTGAACATGCTAATTGATTCTGACCTTGCAAAAAGATGAAGCAAAAATGTTTTCTCTAATTGCAAAGATCTCTGGCTGGGTACATAGTCCTATTTATCACTTCACACTTGGGTGATCCATGTTGTTTCATACAGGCCCTTTTTGTTAGAAAAAGATTTTTACTTTGTAAAAGCCTGTTGCTTTTATTTAATTGATGCCTCATAGAGCGCTTTGGCATGAACACTTGTGGGGGGAGTTCTAATTTATTTCAAGGGGATTTTTAAATCTCTAGATTATGGATAACCTCATTGAACAAGTTTCAGAGCCAATGATAACTACTCAGTATTTTCCCAGATTAAACACCAGATGAAGAGTGTGTTGCTTTTTTATGCTGACAACAGTCACTTTCTATCGGTTGTCTGGTAACATAATTTTAAGTGGATGAAGTTCTACTCTAAAGAATTAAAGCTGGAGGATTGTCTTGTCATACCAGAAGTCATGCATGCTACAAACAGAGCAATTACTAAGCTACAGACACAGGCCAAGTGTACTGCAATTCTTTTTTTTAGATCAGTAAAATCATTTCCAATTTCCTTTTTGGGATATTGGAGTACCTAGGAAGAGAGGGGAGTTCTGAGTCACTGGGAGAGGCAGTGAAAAAACAACAATAAGACAACAGCAGAAGACAGACTTACAAAGCAAACCAGTGAAGTAGCCCATGTTGATGGAGATCAAGAACATTCTCCACCAATGGAGTGATCACAGTTATCAGTCAGGACTGATGAGCCAGAGATTATTTGTTAATTCCATTAGTGTCTCCCTTGGCCAAAAAATAAGGTTTTGCAATGGTTCTTTATGGGATTTTGAGAATCTGATTATCATTTTTGGAATTTTACTTGTCCTAATCTGGTGATTAAATGGCATGTTGTCAACTACCTTTCTTTTTTATCAATTAAACTTACATTTAAAAGGCAGTGATCAGAATATAAGTAGAGAAGCATGGGTCTCCTATAGTATGAATTTCTCAGACATATGGATGAGGGCAGGAGCCAAAAGAGTGTAATAATACATCTCAAAGAAGATAACTGGGTATCTTGTTGGTATCCTATTTCTAATGGTAAACATCTGGCAAATGTTATAGTTAAGTCTTTACTAAAAGTGTATAAAGATTAATAAATTAAAAATTGAGATTAAAAGGTAATGAGTGCAACTTTTCTGTATTTTTAAATCTGGAAGATAATTTTTTATCAATGGCATCTAAAAATGATGTGTTATTAGAATTACAGAGACTTAAAAGCCTAGAAGTAGTATACACATTTATATTCAGGAAGCAAGGTTGTATATCTAGCTATGTAAGCAAAGTCACTACATGTCATGTAACTTAAATGTAATATATAAGGAAGATACAAGCAAATAATATCAAGTTTCTCCAGTCCTATAAAATCAGTGATAAGCTACAATTCTTGTTCCAGCTAATCAGCTTGCTATTGGCTGTTAGAAAGTTGTACAAAACAACCAAAAAAAAATGGTATGTTCAGAACTTGAATTATTATACATGAAAAACAACCAAATAGGAAACTTTGCTTTTGCCACTATTTTGGTACCCAGGACCTAAAATATAAATCACAAGGGTAGAAAGATGACATTTTGGAGGTACTAAGCAAATTATGTGGGTGCATCCTTAAGATATCTCAAATATGTATTCCCATATAAATTCACACAGAAATACACATTCTGATATATGTGTGCAATATTCCACACAATACACTTAAAAAAATAATTGTAAAAAACATGCAATTAAAGGTAATGTGTAGTATCTATAATAACATGGTGAAGGAACAATAACTTTGAAGAGACTCTGCTTTGAATCTGTCCATGGAGGCACATCAATTGTAACAAAAAGTACTAATAATCTGGTGGGGATGTTGATAAATGGAGGAGGCTATGCATGTGTGGAGACAGGGATATATGGGTATCTCTCTGCTGCCTTCTCTCAATTTTGCTGTGCACCTAAAACTACTCTAAAAATGGTCTTTAGAAAAGTCTGCATATATGAGTCAGAGAATGTCTTGCTCAGATATAAAGGATATATATCTTATTTTAAATAGCACAAACTTGCTAATATTAAACTATAGATGACCTAAAGGTGGTGATTTACAGTATATACTCACCATTCTGCAGTTTTGATCGTGGGAAGTAAGAGTAACATAGGTGCCTATCACCAGTGGAATGGTTCAGTAAAATACGACAGATAACAAAACTGTTTAGTGGTTTGAAACAAAAGAGTAGATACACATTCAGCACCAAAGTAGAACTTTAAAACATAGTGTTGCTTTCTGTAACACAATAGCACTTACATAAATTAACAACACAGCTCTGTGTATTTAGCAAAAATATGTAAATATATGATTATCCAGGACACATATGAACACTGTAAAGTGTGAATCTGCTTGTGCGGAATGGAGAAAATGGGCCTTCAGATTGGGAATCAAGGGAGAAACATTGAAAATGTATGCTGAGTGAAAAGGGGAGATTTGTGGGCACAGGCCAATCCTGAGAATGTGCCAGGAACTGAAGTCTATCATTAAATCAAATCTGTTTCAGTACTTAGAACAAAAATAGAAATCATATACCCTATTATTGTGAAGATTTATTTAGAAAATGTGTTTAAAGAGCTTAGCACAGTTTGATATTAAGTAATAACTACTATGCTGTTATAATTATTGTCTTTATTAATGTACTAAAGGCCCGGTGCATGAATTCATGCACTGGTGGGGTCCCTTGGCCTGGCCTGCAGGGATTGGGCTGAAACCGGCTCTCTGACATTCCCTGAGGGGCCCCAGATTGCAAGAGGGTGCAGGCCAGGCCGAGGGACCCCACCTGTGCATGATTGGGCAGGGGAGGGACCGAGGGAGGGCTCCAGGGTGTGTCCAGCCTGTCTTACTCAGTCCTGATCGGGGCTGTCCTGCCCAGTCCCGAAGGGGGCCAATCGGGGCCAGCCCGCCAGGGAGAGACTGCAGGAGGTTGGCTGGCCGAGGAGGGACAGTGGAAGGGCTCCAGGGTGTGTCTGGCCCATCTCACCCAGTCCCTATCAGCCAGACCCAGCAGCAAGCTAACCTACCAGTTGGAGCGTCCACCCCCTGGTGGTCAGCGTGTGTCATAGAGACTGGTTAAACAGTTGAATGAATGGTTGAACACTTAGCATATTAGGCTTTTATTATATAGGATAGGATTATACCAGGTTTTTATTTTGGTTTTTTTTACTCTTTAATGGGCATTTCCAACAATGTTGTTTATCATCCCAAGTCCCTCTAAAAATTATCACATGAAACAATTAATATAAAGCTGTTAGAAATTGCTCTTAGAAATGTAACATACAATTTCTTTATTTTAATTTAATACGTGTTGGTTGTCCTAGGATGGATAGTTAAGCACGTTGGAATAGGTTCACTTTTTGAATAAAACAAGAAGAGTGAATATTCATTAGTGTTTTTAAAAAGCCTTCAGACAGGTTTGGAAGCTGGAAGCTAGGTGACATCGCATAATGTGCTATCTTACTGGACTGCACTCCAGAGTTCCTGAGCCCAGGAAATGCAAGGAGGAATAAACAGCTTTGTAAATTCAATTGATAATCAAAGCTGATTTGCTGCTGGTTGATTTCCAGAAAGGCAAAACCTGCCGTCTTAGTCCAGTCAGTCAAAAATAACGTGATGAGGCCATTCTCTCTGAGGGGATACATGCTGGAAGAAATCCCAGAAAAGACAATGTAACATTTCCCAGGGCAGAAAGCTCGGTTCCTTGTGCCAGACAATGGCTGGATCAGTTTAGCTCCCATCTGGAAGCAGCCCTGGCAGCTTTGCTCTGGGGAGGCTGTCTGCTGCGGACTGAAACCACTGCTGCTCAGTAATTAACTCCTCCCAAGTGTGAGGCAAGGAGGCAGCAACAGTGACCTCCTTGCCACCCCTAGTCTCACTGCCCCATGATCAAGCCGGTGTGCTTTTCTAGGGCTATTACTACATATGAAGACATTATTGCTCCCTGTCCCATAGGCCTTTCCAATAGGCAGAGTTCCAGCCTTCAGTGATTACTTTGGATGTACCTAACACCTTTAGTGAACTGAGCACCAGACAGTCAACAGAGTGAAGTATTACCTTTTATGAAAACATTAATAAAATTAGCCCGGCCATGGTGGCTCTGTGGTTGTGCATCAGCCTGTGAACCAGGGGGTCACTGTTCGATTCCCAGTAGTAGGGGGGCATATGCCGGGTTGTGGGCTCAATCCCCAATAGTGCAGGAGGCAGCTGATCAATGATTCTTTCTCATGATTGATGTTTCTATCTCTCTCACCATCTCCCTTCCTCTCTGAAATTATATATATATATATATATATATATATATATATATATATATATATATATATATTTTAAAACACTAATAAAATTAGTAGTGAAGAAAGTGGAGATACAGAAGAGTAGAAAATAATATTTTTTAAATAATGAAGAAAAAGAAGAAATGCATCTTTGAGTGTGGCAATCCTAGGTGCTTAAATATGCAGAATTTGAATTCAGAGACACAAAATAAAATCTTGCCTTTACTACTTATTTCCAATTTAAAATCTCTACATATTACTTTATTCACTGTAAAATTATGTCTATGCTCCTAGATTAAATAAATATAAATGGCATTACTTATGTAGACTGATTATCATAACGCCTAGTACATAACTGAGAATAAACATTATGTGCAAGGACATAGAGCAACAGGAACTCCCGTTCCTTGTGGACATGCAAAATGGTACAGTCACCTTGGAAAATAGATCGGCTTGTTTGTTTTCTTGTTAGTTTGTTTTTGCTGTATTTTACAAAATAAAACTTATTCTTCACCATACTATGCAGCAATCGTCCAATGTAGTATATACAAAGGAGTTGAAAACATGTCCACAAAAAAACCTGCCCACAGATATGTAGAGCAGCTTTATTAATAACTGCCAAAATTTGGAAGCAGCAACACTTTCTTCTTTAGGAGAATGGTTAAGTAAATGGCAGTACATTCAGACACTAGAATATTAGCGCTGAAAACAAGGGAGCTATCAAGCTATAAAAGGAGGAAACTTACATATATATTAAAAAATGAAAGAAGACAATTGGAAAAGGCTATTTACTGTATAAGTCCAATTCTATGACATTTAGTAAAAAGCAAAACTATTAAGTCAATAAAGAGATCAGAGGTTGCCAGGGGGTTAAGGGAGAGAGGGATGAATAGGCAGAGCACAGAGTTTATTTAGGGCAGTGAAACTCTTCTGTGTGATATTATAATGGCGATACATGCCATTAGAAATTTGTCCAATCCCATAAGATGTACAACCCCCAGAAGGAGCAGTAATGAAAACTACGGACTTTGGGTGATGGTGTGTCAATGTAGGTTCATCAGTTATAACAAAGAGTGGTGGGGGGTTTTGATTATGGGTAGGCTGCTATGCCTTTGTAGGTTATGGAAAATCTCTAATTTCTGCTCAGTATTTCTCTGAACCTGAAACTCAGCACTCAGCAGGGATGACAGAAAAGACCCAGAATGATAGGAAAGCAGAGTTCCTTTGTCAGCAAGTGGAATTAGTAAGGTTTTCCCCTAAAACCGCTTGACTGAAGCTGATTTCCATTGGAAATGTGAAGCACAACAACTTGGGGGGAAAATTTTTATGTACATACAGATCACCCATGAAAACCTAACAATCATCTCACAATAATTAGGTACCAAAGCCTTGCAGTTACACAGGTGAGGGCTGTATTGCAGGGTGTCATTTTCAATTATATGTATCTCCAGGTCAGACAGGCCTGGCAATATTTGTTATATATGTATTATTTCTAATCTCTATTTAAAATCCTACAAAATTAGTCAACTTTTTTATTTTACTCATGCATTCAGTACCAACAAGCAATTTTTCTTCCAGCCCCAGAGAAAAGAAGGGACAGATTTACAATTTGATTCTGTAAAACAGATGAGCCACACTCCCCCAAATCAAAAGCAAAACCCTTGGAGGTGAAAACTGATATATGTGCATCAATTTGGAAATGATTCCTGACTCAAATACTATGCTTTTTAATTTCAATGAAAAAGTCCCATAAATTGTTTGTACAGTCAGACATGATACAGCAAATGTAATTGCTACTTCCATTCTGCACAGTGATGAATTCACAAGAAACGGTCAGCATCCTACACTTGCCAACTCCAAGTGTTTTATTCTGCAAGTCTTCATAACTTAGCATTTGCTGTGGATTTATCTATTTTTGCACAGCAGTTGTATTTTACAAATTGCCTTCTGAAAAAACAACCAATTCTTGGAAGTAAAATACATTTTGACAAACTTTTAGTAGAATAATTACTCTAAATTTTCATTGTGCATAGTACATGTGAGCCATCCTCTGCCCTGTTAAACTTTGCACCTTGTTTTTCTTTCTGAGAGATTTGTCATAGCCAAAATACAAAAAGATGTTCGCCAAACTTTTCTTTCTGCATTTAATCAATGTGTTTCTCCTTCTTGGTAATGAAGTCATCATTCCTTAACATTTTAGAGAAGGAAGCACCTTGAACACAATCAAGTAGTTACAGATACCCAGAGAGCATTTAATTTTCTCTATCACCAGAATTAAGTCCCCTGAAGCTGGAGCTGAAACTCACTTTAGCAGTGATCCTCTAGTCCAGTGGTCGGCAAACCGCAGCTCGCGAGCCACATACGGCTCTTTGGCCCCTTGAGTGTGGCTCTTCCATAAAATACCACGGCCTGGGCAAGTCTATTTTTGAAGAAGTGGCGTTAGAAGAAGTTTAAAAAATCAGGCTCTCAAAAGAAATTTCAATCGTTGTACTGTTGATATTTGGCTCTGTTGACTAATGAGTTTGCCGACCACGGCTCTAGTCTAAACTAAAGAAGAGAAAGAGAAAGCAATTGTTTGTGGGGCCCACAGACTTGGGACAAATTGCAGTCCGAGATATAGAGACTATATTATCTCCTGAGAGTTCCCCACTGTCAGAGTTAATTCTTAGATGTCTGTGTCCCCATAGAAGCAGCTTGAGAGGATTTGAACAAAATAAGTCCATAGAGTATCCCTTCTGTCCTGCTGTGGGGCACACGTTAGAGAAGGGAAAGAAAAATCACTGTGGGAAGTGGACAGGACTAAGCTATTCAGTGTATTCCTTTTAAGCTGGATTTTGCTCTGTGCCCATCAGTTGTACATACATAATAAAAGCAGTTGTACATACCTAACGTTTATAGTGCATTCACAGCGAGGTTCATTTTAGAGAAGAAGGAGCAGAGGATAAACCAAACCCAGCCGCACGATCAGCTAACATAGTAAGCATCAGAGCTGAGATTCAAACCAGTGTGATACAAATTCTGGTCATTCCGATTCAAAGACTAAGTAAGCCCTAAGCAAGATCAATACTCTCTCCTTATCTGTGTCTCCCTTTGCACTGTCCTCACCAGAATTCAGTATTTCCTCACTGGAATACTCGGTGAGTTATGAAACGCATCCTTTCTTTCAATAACCACTTGCAGTTGGAAAATTGATTCTTTTCTGTATGAAAGCAATTCCTGATTCTGCATTTAAAAAGACACTTCAGGCAAGTTACCTCACTACAGTTTCACAAGCATAATTCGCAGAAACACTCTTCTTATATTTTCTGAGTGAATCAAAGCATCAAGATTAAAAATAATCACCACATGTGTATGCTTGCTATGCAGAGCCTGCAGGAGTCTCACAGCTTTCATTTTCTGTGAGCAAAATGGACCCTCAGGCATTATGTTTCACTTTTTGCAGACAGGGTCAGTAAAATAATCCTAAGATGTCTGTGTCAGTGCCAGAAAAACGATCTTCTGCACTAACTACCTTTAATTAAGACTTGTATTAAACAGTGAATCCATTTTTTAAAAAACGAGCATATGCACTATTGAGCCATATCACTGCTGACATTTAGCAGAAATTAAAGAAAACTCTCTGTAGTGTGCAAGCTAATTATATCCATTAATGAATAGATAATGTAAACAACATACCAATGATTTGTCCCTCTTTCCAGAAGTCTCAGTGTTCAAAGAAACAAAATTTTACTGGCTAACCATTTTCACACTTTTATAGGTTATATTTGCTTGTTTATATGTTTGTTTTTCTTCATTTCAGCTGTAATAACTAATTTTATTCCAGAGAAGGAATCTCATAGGCTGACTACTACCTCATAAAGTATCAAAGTATGCTAAAATACTCCTATTTTTTTCTTTATTTGGTCATATAAACGTAAGACTAAATCTTCTAATTATTCCATTGTTTGATTTGTTTTATTTTTAGAGAGAGAGAGGAAGGTAGAGAAAGAGAAAGAGAGAAACATTGCTCAGGTGTCTCCTGTACATGTCTCCACAGGGAATAAAACCCGAAACCTGGGTGCCCTGACCAGGAATTGAATCCGTGACCCTTCAGTACAGGACATGATGCTCCAACCAACTAAGCCACACCTGGCCAGGGCTCCATTCTACTTTGGGATATGTTTAATTTTTGTTTGTTTTTTACATATCAGATATTAGTATTTAAAATAGCAAAGTTTGGAACTATTATTCTCAAAGACGGACTAAAATAATTGCAATCTTCATATTTCCTTTTTTCTAAGTATAGTAAACAAGGGTCACCAATTATATCTGGTAAATAAAGGTAGTTTGCCTCTGATTTACAAATTATAACAAGCCAGCATGAGAGGAAAGGATGAAATCTAAAAAATATTCCTATCAAAGTAAGCTATGTTAAATGCCAGATAAAATATTGAAGTTGGAAATTGGCCAATATTTTCTGGCTATCTTATATACTCTCAAGAATTATACTGAAGGACATAATAAAGACTTATGGTTGGGACCTTGGTTTAACATCTCAATGGGAAGATTAAGTTATATATTCATGAATGCGCTTCCAGTGTTATAAGTTGGCTAATCAAAGGCATCGGGGTACATGAGACAGTTCTTAAAATAATTTGCCTTAGCTACTTATATTTTCTCATATCAATAGCAGATCTCAAAGTCTTAAAGATCCAACATTCTACACTTAATAGAAGCCACATTAAAAACTTCAATGATAAAAAAATGTTCTTAGAACTCTGCAGAGAGACATATATAACATACAAATAAATACTAAAAATTAATTTTCAATAGTTTTCTATTAGAAGTAGTAAAATAGATTTTATGCAAGATTTTTTTTTTTACTGTATTAACAAGCTTCCTACCACCAACAAAAAAAAAATAAGAAAATACCCATATTGTCCTTGCTTTGGAACTTTAGCCACTATCATATTTAGCCTCAATTCAGAGCAATAAACAATTACAACAACTGTAAGCAAGCCTGATATCTATCATCTTATCATGTAAGTATAAATCTCATTTAAATGTGAGCTGGTTGACATTTATTCAAGGTGACTGTGCAATTACATATATGAGCCTTCATTTTATCTATAACCCTGCTGAAAGAAAATTGTGTAAGCCCAAAAAGGAATAAATCAACAACAGTGAAGAGAAGAAAATTATGTTCAGGGCTTGGGTGTTATCAGCTGAATAGAAAATTCAACAAATTTGAGAAAAACGAAAACTGTATGTAGCAAGTTGCTGGATCAAATCTGTAGGAAAAGCTAAACTGGGAGATTAACAGGAAGGTGCAATGAAGTGGAACTCAGGCCTCCTGAGGGCTTGGCTGCTGGGTGAGAGTTGACACTTGGTACTTAGAGTGGAAGTGAACATTGTGCTTTAATTCAAAGTCTAATATTTACTTTTAGTTCTGAACATAAGATATCTATGCCAGTGTCCCTCATATGCCATGTCACCACAAAACAAATGGTTTTCCCTTTTTCCAGGTCTTCATTGTGGGTTTAATAATGGCTTCTAGGATATACTAGTAGGTAGGTAGATAGACAGATAGATGATATAAACATAGACTTAGACATAGACCAGTGGTTCTCAACCTTTCTAATGCCGCGACCCTTTAATACAGTTCCTCATGTTGTGGTGACCCCCAACCATAAAATTATTTTCGTTGCTACTTCATAACTGTAATTTTGCTACTGTTAATGAATCGTAATGTAAATATCTGTGTTTTCCGATGCTCTTAGGCTCTACAGCAGCGGTTCTCAACCTGTGGGTCGCCTCAACCTCTCATGGCCCCTCCCCATGCCAGCCACACCCCTGATCGGCCCCCACCCCTATCGGGGGCCAGGCCAGTCAACCTCCTGTGCCCCCCCACAAGTTGGCCTGCCCCGATCGGCCCCTACAGGCCGGCTGGACCACACCCATGCACGAATTCGTGCACTGGGCCTCTAGTATATATATAAAGCCAGTGACCATAACACCATAACAACCAGAACAACTGGTTGTTATGACGCCCACTGCGGCCAGTGAACCAGCCCAATCAGGGGGCGGGGCTGGTGGGCCAACCTCCTGCAGCCCCTCCCCCCAGTCGTCCCACCCATGATGGGACCCCACCACCCCTATCGGCCAACAGCCCCTCCCCCAGCCAGCTCCAACCCCAATCGGCCCCCCTACTCTGATCAGGGGCAGGGCCAGCCGGCCAACCACCCATGGCCCCTCCCCCAGGCCACTGGCCCCCGATCAGCCCCCTACCCCATTAGGGGGCAGAGCCTACTGGCCAATTGCCCATGGCCTCTTCCCGCAGCCGGCCCGGCCCTGATCAGGGCAGGCCAGCTGGCCAACCTCCCACTGTCTCCTCCTCCTGACAGGCCCAGCTCCAATCCCCCCCAATTGGGGCCGGGCCACCCAGACCCCTCCCGTGCATTTGTGCACTGGGCCTCTAGTATATCAATAAATGAGTGTGTAAATTAAAGTACAGCATAATCAAAACCCTATAACATTAAGAATGCAAATTTATTTTTGTAAGGTATGTGAAAAAATCTGAGATGGACAGAGGTGAAAACTACTTAAAATCCAATAGTGGAGTTTGTTTCTAGGGTACCAAATACATTTTCTGTCTGGGAAAGCACCATGCTAAGATATTGATGGCAGAGATTTATTTTTTTAAATAGCAATACCAGGTGATGTGAACTGTAACAGTGAAAGGAAATGTCAAAGGAAAGATTTTCTGTATTTCTCTTCAGAAGTGAATGTTAATAGTGACAGACTCCATGGACAAAGAATACACTAATGGGTACTAGCAGTTCTCAAAGGTGTTGAGTAGGGCATGAGGGATGAGTAAAAATATTCCCATACGAGTAATTCAGAAGCCTATGTCTTATTCATTCAGAATGAGATGTTTGAACCTCTGGTGCAGTAGGAAATAATTTTATAAATATCACCAATTACAAACAAGCAAATCAATGAAAAATAGGATGGGTATGAGGCCAAGTAATATCCCTAGTAAGTGGCCAACCAGGACAAAAATATGTATGTTATTTTTATAACATAAAAATATTCTCATTTATGTAATCCTCTTTGAAAAGAAACCTATGAAAAGTATTGCAATGTGTTTCACTTAAAAAAAAATATTCTACTAGGAAAGGCAATAATTCCCAACTAATTTTATAAAGCTAACATTACCCTTCTACCAAAACCTGGCTAGGATAACACTAAGAAAACGACAGACCATTATCTCTGATGAATACAGATTCAAAAATTCTAACTAAAATACTAGCCAATCAAATATAACAATACATTTTAAAAAATAATACATCATGATCAAGTGGGGGTCAAACCAGGGACACAAAGATGGTTGAACATAAGCAAATCAATCAATGTGATACACCACATTAAACAAAATCTATATATATAAAAGCATAATATGTTAAGTATCTGACTGATCCGTCGACCATTCAGTCAACCACTTGACCAGTCGCTATGACGAGCACTGGGGGCAGATGCTCCAACTGGTAGGTTAGCTTGCTGCTGGAGTCCAGCCAATCAGGACTGGGCAAGATAGGCCAGACACGCCCTGGAGCCAACCTCCTGCGTTCCCTTCCCGGCTTCTAAAATATTTCTTTTAATCAATTTCCTTCCAATGTGCACGAATTCATGCACTGGGCCTCTAGATAAAAATCAAGTATCACATGATCTCACTTATATGTGGAATCCAATTAACAAAATAAACTAATGAACAATATAGATTCAGAAACATGGAAGCAAGGAACAGACTGATGAATCTCAGAGGGAAGGGTGGGGAGAGATTAACCAAATAACATAGGCAGGACCCATGTACACAGACAATAGTGCAGTAGGCCTGGTGGGGGTTTGCGGTGGGGTGGTAGGAGTTAATGAAGGGAAGAGGGAGAATCTGTAATACTTTCAACAATAAAGACAAACATTAAAAAAATATAATTATATCAATACATGCAGTAAAACCATTTGACAAGGTACAACATCCACTAATGATGAAAGTACTCAATAAGATCATTATAAAAGGAAAGTACCTAACATACTAAAGGCCATATATGACAAATCCTCAGCTACTATTATACTCAATGGTGAAAAACTGAAAGATTTTCTCTAAGATCAGGAACACTGTTATTCAACTTAGTACTGAAATTCCTAACCAGAGCAATCAGGCAAGAGAAGTAAATAAAGGCAGCCATAATGAACATTAAAAAGTAAATTTGTCACTTTTTATAGATGACATGATTCTATATATAGAAAACCCTAAGGATACCACCAAAAACACTATTAAAACCAATAAACAAATACAGTAAATTTGCAGGATACAAAATCAATGCACAAAAATCCATGGTGTTCCCATGTATTAATGAAATTTCAGAAAAATATTTTTAAAATTCCTTTTGTAATTGCAAAACAACAAGAAGAAAATACCTATGAATAAACTTAAAGATGTGAAAGATCTAAACACTGAAAACTATAAGATATTACTAAAAGAAATTGGAGAAGACACCATAGAAAAATACTCCATGTTCATAAACTGGAAAAATCAACATAGTTAAAATGGTCATATAACCCAAAGTAATATATAAATTTAAACAATCCCCATCAAAATCTCAATGGAAAATTTTTTTTAAGATATAGAACAAATAAAATCATCAGATTTGTATGGAACCACAACAGACCAGACCTAAAATAGCCAAAGCAATAAAAAAATAATTTCAAAATCAAAGGTATCACACACCCTAACTTTATATTATTAATAAAAGTGACAATGATCAAAACAGCATGGTGTTGGCAGAAAAATAGACACACAGACAAATGAAACAGAATTGAGAGTCCAGAAATAAATTTACATATATATAGACGAACAATTTTTGACAAAGGAGCCAAAAACATACAATGGAAAAAGAAAGCCTCTTCAATAAATAGTGTTAGAAAAAAGTTACATGCAAAAGAATGAAACTAGACTGCTAGGTGTCAACATACACAAAAATTAACTCAAAATGGGTCAAAGACCTAATAAAATAAAAATAAGGTTCATAGAAGAAAACATATGTGTAGAACTTATGGACCTTGGTCTTAAAGAGGATTTTATGGATTTAACCTCAAAAGCAAAGGAAGTCAAAGCAAAAATAAATGAATGGGACTATATCAAACCACAGGATTCTGCACAGCCAAAGAAATGATCCACAAAACCAAAAGGCAACCAACAAAGGGAAAGATATTTGCAAACAACACCTCTGATAAGGGGCTAATATACAAAATATATAAAGAACTTTTAATGGTGAAAGGACTCAAACATGCATTCTGAAAAGAAGATATCCAAATGACTAGAAAATATTTAGAAAGTACGCATGATTTTTACTCATTAGGAAAATGAAAAATAAAACCAGAGCAGAATGATTAATATTTAAAGTGTGATACATCAAGTGAACCCACTGTAGAAAATATATCCAAGTTTCTACTTCTAAGATAGATTAACCTTTTGCACTCGGATGTCGAGTATGACTCAACATGGTTAGCATCGGTAGCAGCTTGTGTGTCGAATTGTATTGAACGTATCAATAATTTGAAATTTAAAAAAAATCCAAATAAATAAGTTTGTATGAAAAGAAACTCCAGTTTTTTATTCTACTACCACGCTTTGTAAAATCTGGGGTATTTAAAAAATTAAATCCTGAGTAGAATAAAGGAATCCAGAAAAAAGCAAGCGAGTGCAAAGGGTTAAAAGTGTATATCTGCTTACTACCAAAGAATATAAACCAATAGGTTTTCGTCTATATTTAAAGTACATTGTATCATCTTAAATTTAAATAATAAATACACATTTACTACTTTCCTCTGTTTCTTTAAGGTATTTTTTCCTTCCCTCTCTTATCTGATATCTGACCCATTACTGGATATCAGTCTAATTCAGTTTTCATGTGGAAACATGTTTTAAGGTTAAATATTTGCCATGATTCCAATCGTTTGAGCAGCTAATGAATAAAAGAATGCATACTCAACTAGTGACTCTATACTTTGGGATAATCCTAATTCTTCTGAATATAATATCTAACAAAAAGTAGTATGGAGTTAAGCACATCCACATAAAACAAACAAACAAAACAAAAAACTCAGACACATTCAAAAGTATGGTGATTACTAGATGAAGGAGGCTGGGGGGAGGTAGAAGAGGGTAAAGAGGGGATAAATGGTGATGGAAGGAGACTTGACTTGGAGTGATGCACGCACAAAATGCAGATGATTATTGTAATGTCACCTCAATAAACTCAAGAATATTTTTTTAAAAGAAAAAAAAGTAGTATGGATAAAACATAGCTATAATAATAAAACTCATAACTAACATTTACTGAATAGTGACTGTGGTCTTGGCATTGTGCTAAAGATTTCCTTTTAATCCTCATGACAATATTATGACCCTATGTCCTCTGTTATATAATACTAGAAAATTCATGCACTGGAGCAGGGGTGGGGGGGGGTCTCTCAGCCCGGCCTGCCCCCTCTCACAGTCTGGGAGCCCTCAGGGCGGTAGGACCTGGTGATCCGGGGAAGGCGATGCCCCATCACACCTCTGCTGCTGCCACTGCCGGCAGTGTAAGCCTCAGCCAGCCCTGGTTACCTGAGCCTCGGGCAGCCCTGGGTGGCTGTGCAGCTGCCATCTGAGGCTTGCCTGCGCCTGAGGCCAGCCCAGGGTGGCTGGGCAGCCACCATCCAAGACTTGCCTGCACCTTGGGCCAGCCCTGGGCAGCTGAGGGGCTGAGGATCCCAGCCTTGCCATGTGCCTGTCACCCCGGCGGGGCTAAGGGGAGTGGGCGCTGCCATCTTATGGTTGTGGGTGCTGCCATCTTTGAGGGCAGGACGGTCAATTAGCATATCCCCTCCTTATTGGCTGCAGGTGCCACCATCTTTGAGGGTGAGACAGTCAATTAGCATATTCCCTCCTTATTGGCTGTGGGTGCCACCATCTTTGCAACAGTGTGATGGTCAATTAGCATATTCCCTCTTTATTAGATAGGATTTCACTAGATTCCTTGCCTGTAAAATAGGCATTATCGGTCAAAGTGTGATATCAAAACCAAAATTAATGTAATATTGGGAAGCATGATGATCATCACATTCAGTTAAATGAGGTAAATGATTTAATTTTAGGAAATTCTTTCTTGGTGAATTTTATCTTTACTTGTATCTTCTAACATGATCACTATGAGAAGGGAAATTTTATCCCAGTTTTACAAGTGAGATCACTGAAAATAGCTTACATGATTTAAGTAAATTTTCTCAGTATATGGATCTGGGACTGGAAATCCATTCTTCTTTCATTGAATCACTATGATATAGTTGGATTGCATTACACAATTAGAGCGAGTTAAGATGTTGCTTAGGGATGCTTAGACAATAACAAAGTATACTCTAGTTAAAATTATTGAAAAGAAAATATAATTACATCTTTAAAGTCTCCATATTAAACTTTATCTGATTTCTTGTTAACTAACTCAAACAAAAAGACAACAAAGTAAATATTGGTAAGAGATTTTGTAAGATATTACTAACTTTATTTACTCTCCAGAGCATTATAATAAAAAACTTTGTTTTAGAGTCTCACAATCCTATATAATAAAAGGGTAATATGCAAATAGACTGAAAGGCAGAACAACCAAACAACCAAAGCGTAATATGCTAATGATATGCTAAGGCTGCTTAACCGCTCGCTATGACATGCACTGACCACCAGGGGGCAGATGCTCTGACCGGTAGGTTAGCTTGCTGCTGGGGTCTGGCCTACCGATCAGGACTGAGCAAGATGAGCCAGACACACCCTGGAGCCCTCCCAAGGTCCCTCCCTGGCCCGATTGTGCACGGGTGGGGTCCCTCAGCCTGGCCTGCACCCTCTCGCAATCCAGGACCCCTTAGGGATTGTCGGAGAGCCAGTGTCAGCCAGATCCCGCAGGCTACTCCCCTTGGGAGGGCGCCAGACACAGGGCTCATGGCTGGTGAGCACTGCTGTAGCAGTGCAAGCTTCTCCCGATTAGGACTGATTGGGCAGGAGCCCACGGCAGGCACAGTGGGCCCGGGATGAGCAGGAGCAGCAGGTTGGAGCTGCAGGTGGTGTTGGTCTGTGGGTTTCCAACTGATTCCTGCAGGCCACCCAGAGGGACCCCACCCGTGCATGAATTCGTGCACCAGGACTCTAGTTAGTAGAAAAGAAAAAATAAGTGCAATAGTACATCAGCTGGTGAATTTTGCAATTATTTTTTTTTCTTGAAAAGATAGATTTACACGGGTAAATCATTCAGAGTATGCTAAATGTAGCTCATATATTGTAGCAGAATCATAAGACTAGAAAGAGGAAGTGGGTAACATTTTACTGAGACTGAACACTAATAAATAGCATCTGGGAAATCTAAAGACTTTGCAAATAATAAAGTATAATATGATAGAAAAATATGATGTTGAGGGTTAAAATTGGAACACAAAGTGATTTAATTTTTTTTTAATGGAATTACTGTATAGGGTTTACAGCCTAAAGTGTTGGTGTTTACGTGGTGAGAAGACGCTTGTAAATGGAATTACTCCAGGACATCAAAGAATAATAAGCAGGAAGATTTAAAAAAGATAACTCCATAGTGTTAGTAATATAATAATAACATGGAAGAGCAGCATATTTTGTTGTGCATGTGAAATCATCAAGTTTTACTCCTTTAAATCCCAGTAATGATAAACTATGCACTGATTTATATAAGTATGGTTTTAGCATATTAGCAGAGGATGGTTTAAAATAGGCAGGGTCATGTCCTCTGGGGTATAATTTGTAGGTCAAAGGTAATAACCTTAGTAAATGACTAATCGGCAAAAGATGTCTCATAACTAATTTAAGGTTAAAAATAATATTCTTGGGAAGAAAAAGATGGCGACCGGCAGGAAGGCAGGGAGAGAGAGAGTGTGAGTGAGGAACCCACAGAGGAGAGTGTAGATGTGTGTGGTGTGTGTGTGTGTCTATGAGATAGGGTCAGTTGGAAGACCTGCAGAATCTAAGGGGCTCCTGAACAGTGCAGCCCTAGACGGCGGAGCCCCGCGCACAAAGCGGACACTTCTCGGCAGCTGGTGCGGACGCAGAGACCACGCCATCTTGGGAAACAGAGCTGCCTGAGACTCGGATCCTGGCTTCTGACACAAACCAGGACCCTGCAGCCACTGGGGACAGAGAACTGCTATCACAGCTTCAGACCAACAGACAACAAGAATCCAGACTTCCCGGCAGATTTCCGTGAGTCAAAGAGCCTATCCCCCTCCTCGCAGGCGCTGATAGCGCCATAGTAACTGATAGACCCGCCCCTCCCCCAAGCTGCTGAGTGCCCACAGGCGTGCGGAAAGCGCCATAGTAACTGATAGGCGCGCCCCTCGCCCAAGCTGCTCACAGGCGCACGCACAGACAGCGCCATAGTAACTGATAGACCCGCCCCTGGCCCAAGCTGCCGAGCTTTGCGCAGGGACGCGCTCCCTCTTAGGGAATTTGGCCCGCGCTCGCGCACGGGACAGAAGCAACTCCCCGTCAGGGAAATCTGTCAGTGCGCACAGAGGGCTCCCCTTCGGGGAATTTGGGGGAATTTGGCTCGCGCGGGTCACAGCTCCCCCTTCGGAGATTCTTAAAAGCGTGCACAGAGGGGCTTCCCTTTGGGGAATTTGGCGCGCAGGACGGACTCCGCCCCCCTTCTGGGACTTTGGGAGAGTGCACTGAGCCGGCTCACCTTCAGGTTTTTAAGAATGTGCGCTCTAGCCGGTTTGGCTCAGTAGAGAGAGCACACACAGGACGCAGCCCCACTTCAGGGAATTTGGCACGCCGGACACAGCTGCCTGGGATCCCTGACTCACAGCGCATTCACACTAAGAGCCAGCGACCCCAATTGTTGGTGCCTGCACACACAGGGACCCTGATTCTCAACGAGAAACCGCACAAGGCAACAGAGACTTTGACACTCGAGTCTTGGTGCAGACACAGGGAAACTCTGACTCCTGGCACATGCTAAGGATCTCATTCTCGGCACATACCAACAGTGTGGTGCAGACAGGGCCCCTGATTCTAAATGTGCACACGAGACCACACGGAACACTGGGGACACTGATCCTGGGCAAGTTTGGTTCCCACCAACCAAAGACAGTCACACGTCCTAGTGTCAGAGCACTTCAGTGAAACTAGGGCGGAGCGAAGTCCCCACAGCACACGGCCCAGGTCCACGCAAACAGAAGCTTGAGCTTTCTGGTAATAGCCAGAATGGGGAAACGAAATAACTCACAGAGGAAAGAAAATGTGGAGTCGCCAAGAAAGGAAATTAGTGAAAATGAAGCTTGCAACATGACCGAAAAGGAGTTCAGAGTAATGGTCATGGAATTTATACATCGGATGGATGAGAAAATCAACAACTTATGCAAGAATCAGGAAGAAATGAAAAGTGATATAGCTACAATCAAAAACACCATGGAAAGTTTCAACAGTAGATTACAAGAAGCAGAGGACCGAATTAGTGAGTTAGAAGATCAGGTACAGAAACAAGCTCAAGCTGAACAGCAATTGGAGAAAAAAATTAAAAAGCAGGAGGAAAGCCTAAGGGAGCTTCGGGACAACATGAAACGAAGTAACATGCGTATAATAGGGCTGCCAGAAGGACAAGAAGAGCAGCAGGGATTAGAAAATCTATTTGAAGAAATAATGACAGAAAACTTCCCGGATATGGGAAAGATAAAAGTTACGCAAGTAAAGAGAGTCCCAAGCAGGATCAACCCCAAAAGACCCACACCAAGACATGTCATAATTTCAATGGCAAATATAAATGATAAAGAGAGAATCCTAAAGGCGGCAAGAGAGAAACAGAGAGTTACCTACAAAGGAACACCCATCAGATTGTCAAATGATTACTCATCAGAAACACAACAAGCTAGAAGTGAATGGAAGGAGGTATACAAAGTGTTGCAAAGCAAAGGACTGAATCCAAGAATACTATATCCAGCAAGACTATCAATCAAAATTGAAGGGGAAATCAGGAGCTTTGCAGACAAAAAAAGCCTCAGGGAGTTTATCACCACCAAACCAGCAATGCAAGAATTGCTAAAGGGAATACTGTAAAAAGAAGAAATAAACAGGTAAGAAGGAATACAGACACAAAAATAGATATGACTGCAAACAAATACCTTTCAGTAATAACTTTAAATGTAAACGGACTAAATGCTCCAATCAAAAGACATCGAGTAGCTGAATGGATAAAAAAACACGACCCATATATATGCTGTCTACAAGAGACCCACCTCAGAACAAGAGACTCACACAGATTGAAAGTGAAGGGATGGAAAAATATCTTTCAGGCAAATGGAAATGAAAAAAAAGCTGGGGTAGCAATACTTATATCTGACAAAATAGACCTCAAAGTAAATGCCATAACAAGAGATAAGGAAGGCCACTTCATAATACTAAAGGGAGAAATCCAACAAGAAGAAATAATTCTGGTAAACATATACGCTCCCAATATAGGAGCACCCAAATACATAAAAAAACTCCTGGAGGATATCAAGGGAGAGATTAATAGCAACACAATCATAGTAGGAGACTTTAATACCCCACTATCACCACTGGACAAATCCTCTAAACAAAAAATCAGCAAAGAAACAGCAATCCTAAATGACTCACTAGACCAGATGGAATTAATTGACATCTTCAGAACATTTCACCCCAAAGCCACAGAATATACATTCTTCTCAAGTGCACATGGGTCATTTTCAAAGATAGACCATATGCTGGGTCACAGGCAAAGTCTCTTCAAATTCAAGAAGATAGAAATTATATCAAGCATCTTCTCAGATCACAGTGGCATAAAACTGGAAATCAACTACAATAAATACAATCCAAAGAAATCAAACACATGGAGACTAAACAGTATGCTATTAAACAAGGACTGGGTCACCAGAGAGATCAAGGAAGAAATAAAAAACATCATGGCAACAAATGACAATGAAAACACAACAATCCAAAATCTATGGGACACAGCGAAAGCAGTCTTGAGAGGGAAGTTCATAGCTCTACAGGCCTATTGCAAAAAACAAGAAACAATGGTAATAAATTACTTAACCCTACAACTCAAAGAGCTAGAAAAAGAGCAGCAAGAAAAGCCCAGTGTAACCAGAAGGAAGGAAATAACAAAGATCAGAGCGGAGATAAATGACATAGAGACCAAAGAAACAATACATAAGATCAACAAAACCAAGAGCTGGTTCTTTGAAAGGATAAACAAGATTGATGGACCTCTAGCCAGGCTCACCAAGAAGCAAAGAGAGAGGACCCAAATAAACAAAATCAGAAATGAAAGAGGTGAAATAACAACAGACCCCGCTGAGATACAAAGGATTGTTACAAAATACTACGAACAACTCTATTCCAACAAACTGGACAATCTGGAGGAAATGGACATATTCCTAGAAAAATATAACCTTCCAAAAATCAATCAAGAAGAATCTAAACAGCTCAATAGGCCAATAACTATGGACGAAATTGAAGCAGTCATCAAAAAGCTTCCGGCAAACAAAAGCCCGGGGCCTGATGGCTTCACAGGAGAGTTTTACCAAACATTCAAGGAAGAACTAAAACCTATCCTCCTCAGACTATTCCAAAAAATTCAAGTGGAAGGAACACTTCCAAGCTCCTTCTATGAAGCCAGCATCAACCTAATACCAAAACCAGATAAAGACAACACAATGAAAGAGAATTACAGAACAATATCCCTCATGAACATAGATGCCAAAATCCCCAACAAAATTCTAGCAAATTGGCTCCAGCAGTACATCAGAAAGATCATACACCATGACCAAGTAGGATTTATCCCAGGAATGCAAGGATGGTACAATATCCGCAAATCAATAAACGTGATACATCACATAAACAAATTGAAAGATAAAAATCACATAGTCATATCAATTGATGCAGAAAAAGCATTTGACAAAATCCAACACCCTTTCTTGATAAAAACTCTCAACAAGGTGGGAATAGATGGCTCATACCTCAACATAATAAAAGCTATATATGATAAACCCACAGCAAACATCATACTCAATGGACAAAAACTAAAAACATTTCTCCTAAGAACAGGAACAAGACAGGGATGCCCACTCTCACCACTCCTGTTTGACATAGTACTGGAAGTATTAGCCATTGCAATTAGACAAGAAGAAGAAATAAAAGGCATCCAAATTGGAAAAGAACAAGTAAAGCTGTCTTTATTTGCAGACGACATGATATTGTACATAAAAAATCCGAAAGACTCCGTCAAAAAACTAATAGACTTAATAAATGAATTCGGCAGTGTAGCAGGATACAAAATTAACGCCAAGAAATCTATGGCCTCTCTATACACCAATAGTGAACTTACAGACAGAGAGACTAAAAAGGCAATCCCATTTACCATCGCACCAAAAAAATTAAGATACCTAGGAATAAACTTAACTAAGGAGGTAAAAGACCTATACACGGAAAACTACAGGACACTGAAAAAAGAGATAGAGGAAGACGTAAACAGATGGAAGAACATACCATGTTCATGGATTGGTAGAATCAACATCATTAAAATGTCCATACTACCCAAAGCAATCTATAGATTCAATGCACTCCCCATTAAAATACCAACGGCATATTTCACAGACCTTGAAAGAACTCTCCAAAAATTCATCTGGAATAAAAAAAGACCCCGAATAGCCACAGCAATCCTGAGAAAGAAGAATAAAGTAGGAGGGATCTCAATACCAGATTTCAAGCTGTATTACAAAGCCACTGTTCTCAAAACAGCCTGGTACTGGCACAAGAACAGACATATAGATCAATGGAACAGAATAGAGAATCCAGATATTGACCCAAACCACTATGCTCAATTAATATTTGACAAAGGAGGCATGAACATACAATGGAAGAAAGACAGTCTCTTCAATAAATGGTGTTGGGAAAATTGGACAGATACATGCAAAAAAATGAAGCTTGATCACCAACTTACGCCATACACAAAAATAAACTCAAAATGGATACAGGACTTAAACATAAGACGGGAAACCATAAAAATACTAGAGCAATCCACAGGCAGCAAAATGTCAGACATATGCCAAAAGAAATTCTTCACTGACACTGCCCCTAGGGCAATGGAAGCTAAAGAGAAAATTAACAAATGGGACTACATCAAAATAAAAAGCTTTTTCACAGCAAAAGAAACCATCAACAAAACAACAAGAAGGCCCACTGCATGGGAGAACATATTTGCAAATGGCATCACTGATAAAGGTTTAATCTCCAACATCTACAGGCAGCTTATACAACTTAATAAAAGGAAGATAAATGATCCAATAAAAAAATGGGCAACAGACCTAAATAGAATCTTTTCAAAAGAAGACAGAAGGAAGGCCAAGAGACACATGAAAACATGCTCAACGTCACTAATTATCCGAGAGATGCAAATCAAAACAACAATGCGGTACCATCTCACACCTGTCAGAATGGCTATCATCAACAAATCAACAAACGACAAGTGTTGGCGAGGATGCGGAGAAAAAGGAACCCTCGTGCACTGCTGGTGGGAATGCAGACTGGTGCAGCCACTGTGGAGAACAGTATGGAGTTTCCTCAAAAAACTGAAAATGGAACTCCCATTTGATCCAGTAATCCCACTCCTGGGAATATATCCGAAGAAACTAGAAACACCAATTAGAAAGGATATATGCACCCCTATGTTCATAGCAGCGCAATTCACCATAGCTAAGATTTGGAAACAGCCTAGGTGCCCGTCAGCAGATGACTGGATCAGAAAACTGTGGTACATCTACACAATAGAATACTATGCTGCCATAAAAAAGAAGGAATTCTCATCATTTGCAGCAACCTGGGAGGAATTGGAGAACATTATGTTAAGTGAAATAAGTCAGTCAATGAAAGAAAAATACCACATGATCTCACTCATTTATGGATAATAAAGAACATTATAAACTTGAACAAAAAGATAGATACAGAGACAGTAAAGCATCAAACAGACTGTCAAATTACAAGGGGAAGGTTAGGGAGAGGTGGGGGAGATAAGAGATCAATCAAAGGACTTGTATGCATGCATATAAGCATAACCAATGGATGCAAAACTCTGGGGGGTGGGGGCATATATGGGAGTGGGGTGTGGGGAGGGCAATGGTAAGATATGTACACATATAATACCTTAATAAAAAAATTGAAAAAAAAATAATATTCTTTTTTAAATTATTATTAGCAGCATATGCCCCAGTGTAATAGTAAATGACAGATCTTTTCTAATCTGGAAGCCCATATTTAGGGGCAAAAAGGTAGATAATATTTAAGCAACTCAGTGGCATGCTGTGCAGAATGGGAGGAAGAAAAAATAGAAAATTAAAAAGAAAGGAAATTGAGCATATATTATGCATCCCAATAACTATGTAATGTAGACATTATTTTTAAATGAAAAACAATCCAAGAAAAAAGAAATCGTCATAGTTCACAATTTTTCCCAAGTCTATATCTATAAATCAGCAAAGGAAAAATAACAACATATTGCTACCACAACTGTCAAGAGACATTTTACTCAACATAAAGTATGGATGTATTACAACTGTAGATAAACTAAAAATGAAGGCCCAAGAATTTATAATGTTTCTTATTTCTCACCAGCTGCAAACTGGACCTAAGCATAATCATAATCCCTAAATGAAGTCATTAAGTTTCCTAAAGAGGTCACATTATAAACTATCCTAAATCTGTAAATCATTTTTAATATTTATTATAAAAGTAGATAAAGAATAGATAATATAGAAAACTAACACACTTTAAATGTGTTAAACAGCAAGTTCAGATTTCTTCTATGGCAAAACTATTATATTTGAAAATACTACATATTTTTAAATGTGTGTTTATTGATTTCAGAGAGGAAGGGAAAGGGAGAGGAGAGAAACATCAATGATAAAAGAAAATCATTGATCAGTTGCCTTCTGAACAGCCCCTACTGTGGATCAAGGCTGCAACTTGGGAATGTGCCCTGACCAGGAATTGAATCCTGACCTCCTGGCTCATGGGTCGACAATCACTGAGCCATACTGGCCAGGCAATAATAATATTTTTTGACGAATACTACATTGTTGAAATACTACAGTTGAGATTGAGGTCAAAGCTCTAACCATAATGTTTGCATCTATGCAAATATCAGAAAATAATACATATCCTTAATGCTACTGCATATATTTAGCAGCAGATATGTATAATTTTAGTCTGAGGGTATCTGGGAGAAAAAAACAAAACTAAAACTTTTTCTTGCTAAAAAATCACAAGGTGCCAGGCACTCTTTTCTGTTTACCCCTTCCCCCATTGAATTCTATTGACTATTCCAACTATATACCCTTTGGCCACTTCCAGAAATCAAACAAAATAATGAGGAAATAGTCTATGAAATCAACATAGATTGCATTCATCTCCAATGCATATAACTTGTGTTAGGAAGAAAAATTCATGTAGATCCTCACATGCTTTCCTTAATAATGGCTGTTTTTTCTCAGATTCATATACAAATAACTGCTGCCTGGATTTCCCTTCCTGTGTCTTTTGGATTCCTACATCCTTATTTGACTGAATATTTGACCTCCTACCTGCCTAAGATATACTCCATTTTGCATTAGTTGACTCTGAAAACCTGTGCTTCCCACATTATTTACTTTAATTTATAAATTATTTCTCAACCTTAAATCAGATATATGTATTTTAGAGATCTTCTCACATTCCTAACCTTAAAACTCAATTGTAACTCTCAACTTTCCAACTCTAGCTCACTCTCAACACTTACTAGTATAAATTCTTTTATATACATTGGAAACTAACCCCTTATCGGAAGTATCATTGACTAAGATATTCTCCCATATACTTTTCATTTTGTTGGTGGTTTCTATTACTGTGCAAAAGCTTTCAGTTTGAGGTATCCCATTTGTTCCTTTTCTCCTTAGTTTCCCTTGCCCTACAAGATATATCAGCAAATATATTGCTATGAGAGGTGTCTGAGATTTTACTGCCTATGGTTTCTTCTAGGATTTTTATGATTACATGACTTACATTTAAGGTTTTAATCCATTTTGAGTTTATACTTATATATGGTGTAAGTTGGTAGTCCAGTTTTATTTTTTTGCATGTACATGTCCCATTCCCCCAACACCATTTGTTGAAAAGACTCTCTTTACTCCATTGTATGTTCTTGCCTCATTTACCAAATATTAATTCACCATAAAGTTATGGATTTATTTATGGGGTCTCTGTTCTGTTCCAATGTTCTATGTGCCTATTCTGATGCCAGTATCAGGTTGTTTTGATTAAAATGGCCTTGTAGTATAGTTTGATATCAGGTATTTGAAATCTTCCAATTTTGTTCTTCTGATTTTAAAATCCATTACTAAATGTTTGACCATTTTTATATTTAGATTCATACGTCTATAATTATGTTCTGTACAAATGCAATGTATAGCCTACATTAACTGCCTGCTCATGGTTAATAAAAAGCATATTATTAAACAAATGTATTTAAACATCCATTTTCACACTTATTCACTGATTTCATTCCTTTACACCTTATAACAGTGTCTTAAGAATATCAATAAACTTAAAAAAATAATGTCTTTTAGAATAAAGTAAAAATGGTCATGATTTATTTCAAAGAGTAACACACTTTTAGGGTAGCATTCATGATCCTATATAATAAAAGGCTAATATGCAAATCCACCGAACAGCAGAATGACCAGTCGCTATGATGTGCACTGACCACCAGGAGGCAGAAGCCAGGCTCATGGCTGGCAAGCACAATGGCAGTGGCAGGAGCCTCTCTCGCCTCTGCGGCAGCGCTAAGGATGTCTGACTGCCATCTGAGGCCCATTCCTCACAGGGACTGGGACTCAGCCATCTGTCGGACATCCCCCGAGGACTCCTGGGCTGCGAAAGGGCACAGGCTGGGCTGAGGGACTCCTCCAAATGCACGAATTTTGTGCACCAGGCCTCTAGTTTATATATAAGAGAATTATCTACTTTTGAATAGGTATTAATTTTGACATTTGGATTTGACAATGAGAGTAAATATATCACTGCTAATTATTTTGCTTATATTTATTTAATCATATGCCTATCCAAACGTATGCTAAAAGTTGATCACATACCTGAACTTACCTAGGGAATAATTCATTATGTTTTATGCTCCTTTATTCCATAATGCACAAAGCACAGACCAGTTACGTTGTGCTTCAATGCTTTACCACCTACATCCTTCTATTCGGGAAGTATTCTCTCAGTTAAATTTTTAAAATGAATGAAGAAATGAAGGGTAGAAGGAAAGAGGAAAAACACTTAACCAGGGTCCATCTATAACTGAAGAGGGGAGTAAAGTAAAAGGGTAGAAAAGAGAAAATTTGTTAAGTTTGGAATTCAAAAAATTCATTAAAAAACAAATAGTTTATTAGCAGAGAAATTAGACATGTTCACATTAGTAAAGAGAAAAGAGCCCTGGCAGGGAGGCACAGTTGGTTGGACCATCTTCCCATGCACCAAAGGGTTGTGAGTTCAATTCCTGGTCAGGTCACATACCTAGTTGTGGGTTCAGTCCCTGGTTGGGGAGCGTAGGGGAGGCAACCAATCATTTGATGTTTCTCTCTCACATCAATGTTTCCCTCTCACTGTCTCTCTCCTCCTCCCTTCCCCCCTCCCTACTTCTCTCGGTCCCTCTCTCCCTTCTTCCCTTCCTCATTTCCTTTCTCTCCACTCTCCCTCCTCCCTCTCTCCTCTCTCTCAAAAAATCTATAAAAATAGATCCTTAGGTGAGGATTAAAACAACAACAACAACAACCTGTACATAAAGATAGGCTTTATACCCAATAGATTATTCCCACACTTTAGTAGGAAATACTAAGAGCATATTTGAGTTCTGGAGTTTCAGAATAATAGATACTAGGAACTTAAATAATTACTAGGAAGCTGAAAGGCTTGGAAAGTGAGTAGGAAAGTTTATAAGCTCGAGATGACAATTTGGGAAGGAAGTACCTTGGATGGTGCTGTCTCTTTTGGATGATGTAGGGTAACATACAAATAAGGGGTCTATTGATACACATATTAAAGATTTAGAGGAAGACAAACAGCACCATTTATAAAGAAACTGAACTTCTCCCCAAGAACAAAAGAGGTAGTAATAGAACCAAGAACCAAACTAAGCCTGTCATCTATTTCCTCCCCCATAATATTTCCTGCTATAGCTGAGCCATCAATACAAATATACATAAAGAGGACAAAAATAGAATCAAGCATAACTAGAAGCACTATAGGAAAACAGAAGATAAATAGGCCAAATTCTTTTTTTAATCTCGAAGCAATTATATTAAGAAAAAAAATTGAATTGCAAAAACACATACACAAATACCTAAGTGCTCATTAAATAGTATTTTGCTGTGCCAGCTAAGCAGGTTGCAACTGTTAACAGTAGTCTTTGTGGGATGCAAAATATATTTTCCTCTAGATTATAAAGCATTAAAAATAAAATATATAAATGTAGAGAAAGTTTTAATCAACAGGAAAGAAGTTAAAACAGGAATATCAACAACCAGCTTACTATCTGCATTGTGTTATACCTTGATGATATAAGTCTGCTAATTGGTCTGAAGTATAATTGCTAAAGTGAAATATTTTTGTCCTCATGGCACTGGTTAAAATGACTTGAGGTAATTGCTACAGTCTTATTTTCAACAAGTGAGCCCACAATAGGAGAGGTAAAATATAGGTAACAGAGTACAGGGAAAAATGGAAGATGCCTAAGAACAAATAGATATAAGTAAGAGTGCAGTAATGGACATTGAATACAGAGAGAAAGGGCAAAAAAAATAGAGATAAAGTTACAGGTTTAAAATGATCACAGAACAAGAAGATAATGAAGCCTGCCATTAAAACAAAATTTATGTTAAAAGCAATAACTCAAGAAAACCTTCCTTGAGTGAGGTAGTGGCTTAAAGTTACATAATAAAAGCTTCTACCACAGGCCTGGGAAGAATTACCTTGACCAGTCAAAATATGAGAATCTCCAAGCAAAAAAAATACCAAGTCCCACTCAAAGGAAAGAAAATGGCATATTATCAGAATTCTGGACAGCATCTTCAAGGATATGACAGCAGTGGAGTAACAAGAAGAAATCCAATGAAAGAAATATCAGACAAGTATATATTCACCCAAGCTACAGAAATACACTTTTAAATATGCCACCAGTCAATGTATATTGTGACCAAGAGACAACCTATAGATTCTACTAGAATATGACCCTCCTTCCATAAAAGATGACTGGGGAAACATAATCAGGAAAAAAAATGAATACATTTAACTCAATACTTAAAACTTAAAGTTGGGACTAAGAGTCAATATGTATTAGGACAAGAGAGATAAATAGAACTAAAAGGTGGATGAAGGAGAAAGTAAGAGGAAAACAAAAACGGCTCAGTGATTACATGATAGGTAACACAAAGAAGTCCAGAATCTCATTTAAAGCTGATAAGCAGGAGAGCAGATATGATTTAAAGGGAGAATAGGGTGCCATATAGAGGTTTTGGCATAAAGGTAATCATTAGAATAAAACGGACCTTCTTAAGGCAAAAATCCAAATAAAACTCTAAAATTTAATATTGAAATCAAAATAGAAAATACAGTTAATGATACAGAGTAGACAGAATAGGACATGTATATTACATAAAATAGTTATTGAAAAACTAAGACCAAAAATCAGTTGTACTGATAAATGCAAATAGGCTTAACTAGCCTAGTTTAAAAAAACACTGTTTTCTTATCAGCATAAAGAATAAAATTAATTCTACTTATATAAAATATACATTTTGTTTACAATCAGAACGGTTAAAAATAAATGAATAGTCAATGGCATGTAAGACAAATGTGAACAAAATTTAGAGTAATGTTACAAACAGCTGACAGGTTAGAATTCTCATCAAAGAATAAAGTGAAACAAAGTAGGACACCAAATTACACATCAATGAACAGCATTCTTAATGAAGTAAAACAATTATAAGGGATAGAAAGGAGAAGCCAACAGAAATGTACTAATCATAGGAAAATTTTATACACCCCTTGCAGTGAAAAAAAATGTGGATAAAAATTACATAAGGATATAGAGGAGTCCAGAAACAATTAATAAGGTAGTCCTTTTGAATATTTCATTGAACACCTAACTCAAGTTTTAGAAAAGAAACAGTAAAGTAAATCAGTTGAATGAGGAGAAAAAAATAAAGATATGAGCAGAAATAATATATTTTAATTAAAAACAAAACTTGTAATTAAATAAATATGCTGTTCTCTTTGAAAAATGTGAAATTTCAAGAGGTGAAGTTAGAAATACAACAAAAACAAGAAGAAATAAGTATTGATATACTGGATATTTAAAAAGACAAATTTGGAAAGACCAAAAGCAAGGAAGGAAACAAGAGTGGATGGAATGGAGCAAAAAAGGGGGTTGGGGGAAGAGGGAAAAAAAGGAAGGGAGGGAGGGAGTGAAGGAGGAAGAAAGGGTGGAAAGATTTGAAGGAAGAGAGGAATGGAGATGCCTAATTAAACTGACTAGTTTTCTCAGAAAACAAAATTCACCAAAAGTGAATTCAGTGGAGAGAGAAATTTTAAATTCCAATTTTCTTGAAAAAAGTAGTGGAGTTTATCTAAGAACTTATACCCTACTCACATTTTTAAAAAGCCCAGTCTCCTATATTTTCATGAGGAAATTCTACTACAACTTCAAAAAGCTAGGTAAGCTGCCCAGCAGTGTTGCTCAGTGGTTGAACACTGGCCCATGAACAAGGAGGTCACAGTTCGATTCCCCGTCAGGGCACATGCCCGGGTTGCGGTCCCCATCCCCAGAGTGGGGCGTGCAGGAGGCAGCCGCTCAATGCTTCTCTCTCATCACTGATGTTTCTATCTCTCCCTTACTCTTTCTGAAATCAATAAAAACGTATTTTTTAAAAAATACAAATAAGCTTAGTACTGCTTTTAAAATTTTTATTGTACACAAACAATAAAAATAACAGTGTTGACTACAGTAGGCTGAATGCAGTTCAAAAGAGGTATGTCAATGTCCCAGTCCTAGAACCTGAACTGAGAACTTATTTGGAAAAAGGGTTTTTTTGCAGAAGTAGTTACATTAAAATTTTTGAGATGAAATTACTGGAGAACATCCAGCTAGACTTTAAATGCCTTTCAAGTGTTTGGGTAAGCGATAGGTATAAGAACATTAGACACATACACAGGAGAAGATGTGAAGAGAGGCAGCCACAAGTGAAGGAATGTTGATAGTCACCAGAGCTGGGAAAGGCAAAGAATAGATAATCTCCTAGGGGGTCTGAGGGATTGTGGCTCTGCTGACAGCCTGGTTTGGGAATTCTGGTCTCCGGGCCTGTGAGAAAATAAGTTCCTATTGTTTTAAGTTACCAACTTTGTGGTGATGTGTTATATCAGGCATAGGAAACTAATACAGTATCTAATCTTGCTAAAAATGGCAAGAAAAAGAGGATTTGAGAGCAATACCAATCCAGAAACTTAATATGTTAAAAAGAACAGTGTATCAGCAGATTAAAAATAAACACATCACCATGAAGCAAGATTTATTCTAGGATCGTTGTGAATGGCTCAATATTAGGAAATCCATTAATACTATTATGAAATATAGAAAAATCCTATCTAGACATATGTTTATTTCCTTAAGTTACTGAAATGGCTCTAAAATTTATTTCTGGATTAACAATTCAATAAAATAGAAAGTGTGATTTCAAAACTTGAAATAGTATGTTTTAACCCATAAAACAACATGACATCTAAAACCAGCCCAAAAGCAATGATTAAGTAAATTCATAATCTCTACCAACTTTTAATTACTTTTGGGGTATTATTCAATTCAATATGAAAAGAAAAAAAATACTAAGAATAGAATAGTGGATAGTAAGAGGTAAAGATAATGTTATTTGCAGATAATTTTGTAAATAAGATAAAAAACAAATCA
Source organism: Cnephaeus nilssonii (assembly GCF_951640355.1). Taxonomy (NCBI): domain Eukaryota; kingdom Metazoa; phylum Chordata; class Mammalia; order Chiroptera; family Vespertilionidae; genus Cnephaeus; species Cnephaeus nilssonii. Next base: position 31,401,947 of record NC_137087.1, on the reverse strand, counting down.
AATAGAAAACTATTTTGGGAAATAAAATATTTCAGTATAGTAGTAGCAGGCTAATAAGTTAACATACAAAAGTCAAAAGCTATCATACATAAAAAGACAGATAATATAATAGAAAGAGAAATCTAATTTATAAATTGCAACTGAAAAAATTACCAGGGAAGAAATATTTTGAAGTCTGACAGACTTAGAGGGATCTCTATACAGAAAAATTAAAGTCCTAAAGGATAACAATAGACTTCAACAAATGAGAAGACATTAAACATTTCTACAGAAGACAAGAAAACATCACGAAGACTCTAGTTCTCCCTAAAGTTCTTGTTTTTAAGTAATGAACAGCAATCTCAAGCTTATTTTGTGCAGGTGCTCATGTGTATGGTTACTGTTATATTTATTATTTTATGAAGGTAGACAAGTTGATTATAAAGTTTATGCTGAAAATAATCACAAAAGGGAGGAAAAATTGTTTTTAAAAAGAAGAAAACTGGAGAAATCAATAATAGCTTTCTCTACCACTTCAATTAAAATATAGGGATATTGGTTCATAAGTAAATATACTATGGAATTTAACTGGGAATCTGGAAATAAATATAAGTGAATAAAAAATCCAGTAAGTGGAAATCAGTCTTTTAAGAACAGTTTTTAAAAACTTGATAGCATGTATTTATTTGTGGTAAATTTATTTTTATCATCTTTATCATCTGTGAATAGGAAAAGCCTTTGTAACTATGACTCAAATATCAACTCTCTGGAACTTTCATTAATGCAGCCAAAATATATCCATTTATGTATTTATCTACATGATTATGAAAATATGGCAAATGTTAATGACAGTTAAAAACAGTATCTGTAAATTGTACTATTTTTTCCACTTTTACATGTTGTAAAATGTCAAAAATAAAAATGTTAACTTGACAATATTTTGGAATCATTACAAGTATAACCATATCACACTTTTTCCCCACTATTAAAAAGCAGAAGAATGGAATTAACACTCCAGAGCAGAGGAATAGAAGGCATTTGTATTGCAATATGAAATCTGGAATATACAGAGAAAACGAAGGATAAAGAGAGAGTGGTAGTTTTAAAGCCTCTTTCTATTTTATAAGCACACACACACACACAGCTATTGATCAATAAAAATCACCTGTTTCCTAAAATTCACTTATTAATTGTGATAGCCTTGTTCATCTAAAATTAGCCATGTTTAGGAATGTGGAAAGTAAATCTAGAACCAGTCATTGCATACAGGTACTCATCATACTAAAAGAAAAAGAAAAACAGTCATTAGTAATTGATTTAATTCATGTAGCATAAACAAATAAAACACTTTTGGTTATAATCTTAACATAGAAATTGGCAAAGTTTACTGGAAATTACAATCCCTTGCCACAATATAAACTCAGCACTGCTGTAGTGGCAGACAGGGAAGTGTTCTGGAGTACTCCCCATAATTCCTGCCTCTCATTTGACTGGAGCTTTAAACATGACAACTGTCAGACTTCTATCCGTTTGTTTAAAAATGACAAACTGTTGAATAATAAATCAGCTGGGAATTTAGTTGAAAACACTGAAAAACATTCATAACTGTGCCAAATAATGTTTAAGCACATATCTGTACTATGACTAATGAAGAGGAAAGCTAGAAGCTAAGCTAATGATGTTTAAAATATAAACTATTCTCTATTTGTATTATAGGCAAGAATAAGTAGCATTTAATGGAGATAGAAGAGAGATGAGAGTGAAAAAAATCAACATAAAGATTAAATATGAATGAAGCTGTCAAAAAAAAGGGTGGGAAAGGAATTAAAGTCCCAATCATGTCTATTGGGCTAAGTTTGAGAAGTATGGAAATGGTGAATATGGAAATGTCAGTGTCAATGGCTTGTTTTTTCTCTACTTTTCTGCCATCAATGCTTGCTTAATGAGGCAGAAAAGTCTGTTTAAATTTTTGGATTGGTATCTGAACACCTTGATTTTCTTGCTTCTATTCTGTATCCCTGGAGAATTACCTAAATTACAGAGAGTAAAAGTGATAAAAAAAAATTTCCAGTAGAAAAAAAATACCATTCAATCTCTTCCTATTTCCAGAAATAAAATGTAAATCAGCTATAACTTGCTTGTATACCCATGAGACGCAGGACAAGTTACTCAGGACTTTACCTGCAAACTTGATATTGAATATTCATCTCTGACAGATGCCCACCAGTTTGCCACCATACCTACTGGTACATGTAGAGTTCCTATGGACTTTTTCATGTATTAGTCTTAAATATGAATTAATTAATAAGGATCACCAAATACTTGAGAAGACCTTTAACATAAAAGACAGAGACAAAACCACTACACCAAAAGGAAAAAAAAAAATCTGTAGAAATGTCATGTTCAGGAGCAACAGAGTACCAAAAAAAAAAAAAAAAAAGCATATACTAGTACATATTTGCATTATAGGCAAGAATATTTGCAATTAACATTCTTATAAAGACAAAATAATTTATTTCATGAAATAAAAATAATGTGCTACAAAATTAAAATAGAACAAAACACTGTTCTTAAGAATTTTTTTAAATAATGAAAAATGCCCAGCTGGTGTGGCCCAGTGGTTGAGCATCATGTCAGGATTGTGGGCTCACTCCCCAATAAAGGGCGTGCAGGAGGCAGCTGATGGATGACTCTCTCATATTTATGTTTCTATATCTCACTCCCTCTCCCTGCCTCTCACTGAAATTGATAAAAACATATTTTTTTAAAATAATGAAAAGAATCAATTGAAAGGTTAAAAGAGACCATCAAAGAAAGTCTTCCAAATGTAGCATAACGAATAAAAAGGGGAGAGGATATAAATGTAATCAAGCAGGAGATATAAGATTCAATGAACAGGATTTCCAGTGTGGCAGATTACATGATTGACTCCAATTCTTTAATGTCCTCTACATGCCCACACTTGCAATGGGCAGAGTACTGGCAATGTCATAAGGATGGAAATGACAGTGTGTTAATTCTGAGCCTACTTGTACATGTGCCCTGCCATGTGGAGAACACACCTGGCTAGCCCACTGCTCTGAGGAACACATGGAGCAGCCACTCCAGCCGACTCACATACTGAAGTGTAAAGCAGAGAAGCTCGGCCAAGTCACATCAAGTCAGAGCCACATAAGAGAGGTGAGAAAAAAAAGCAAATAAGCACTGGTGTAGCTTCTAAGTTTGGGGCAGTCTGCTGCAAAGCAAATGCTAACTGAAATATAGAAAGAATAAATAAAGGGAAGTTGTATAATTAACAAAGAAATAAAATTTGCCAGAGCTGAAGATGTAATACTGAAGTTTCAAAGGCATCAACAAGTGTTAAACACAATGAATAACAATAACAGTTTTAAATCAAGTGACAATAATATTAAACAACAAAATGGCTAAGAAATTACTCTGTACTTTCTACGTGCATTGGTAGGGGCAGCGAACAGTTTTCATGCAAGGTATAAAAATCAGAAATCATTAAGTATTAAATATGGGACTAGCAACAAAGACCTTGGAGACAATAGAAAAACTACCTCAGAATTCTAAGGGAAAATTGTTTTCACCTGAGAGTCTATATCCAGGCTATAGTTTTCTACTGAAGTCTATACTCAGGTTGAAAGTAGAATAAAAACCTGTCAGATAGGTCACATCACAGAATGTTTCATTCCTGAACAGGCTTCCTTAGTAAACTACTAAAGAAGGACATCCAAAAAAGAGGAAAAGTAAAAGGATTTACTAGATTCTAATGACACAAAGTCCTAGTCTCCTGAAATCCAGTAGGCTTAGTGAGTAATTGGATCCAACTGGAAGAAAGAGGAGAAAGATATAGGACAAAAAGGAAATGATTAAAGTTAGGAATGAAATATTTATCGCAAACTAAGCCAAACAAAAACTAAGCACATTTTTTATAACTCCAGGCTTACAAAGAGTTGTGAAATAAATTAAAAACCAGTAATCATAAAACCATGTGGTTTAGATGCGAAATATGCTGACATAGTTAGAATATTGTAAATTAAATCTTGTGGTATCAAAGCACTAAGAGATTTGGGTGAAGGAAAATGAGCTGGGAGAAGTTGTCTAGAGATGTGCAAGTGCAAGGAGGTTAAATTCTCCTTTTTCATCTAAAAATAATGTCTAATATTGAAAAATTAAGAATGAACTGCACACAAACTTCAAGGAGAGTCTGGGATAAAATTAGTTGATGCTGGGGTGTGCAATATTGGGGGAGAGGAGAGCAGAGTACAAATCTGTTTTGTTATGAAATGTGTGGTACTATTTACCACTTAAACCTGTATACATATTACTTGATAAAAGTAACATTATTTTGAACAAAAGACAATGCTTTAGAATAATTTAAAAAACTAAAATAGTTTTTACCTAATAAAAGAGACAAATAATTCCATAGGCACCATAAGGACCTGATTACATAAGGACAGTAGGATCTGGTTCCACTATCTTTAGTTGTCAGGAATCAAACATAAGCCTGTCTTTTTGACAAAACTAAGCTCAACAAAATTACAGAGTGAACCATTTTTCATTACCCTTTTTGTAAACTGAACACCTATAAGATCAAGATTTATGCATTCCCAAATTGTAAATTTGTTCTTTAAAAACGTTTTTTCTTCTATGCCCAGAGAGAATTTGTATACTATGACCAGTTTTATCCCCCAATTATTCCATATTTATAAAAAAATGAGGCCCAAAAATAATTACTAGAATAAATAAAAATAAGGCTATTTCTTTGTTATTTAATTCCAGAAAATTTGAGAACTTTAGGCTAAGTAAATATTTTAAAATTTAGAACTTATGATTTCTCCAGTTATAACTGAAAAAATTTGAAATGTGAATGAATATCTACTAAACTTGTTTATATCTTCACTCAGGTTCTATCTGTTGCAAAACATATTATTAACTATGTTATCAGTATTCCTAAAGTCCAAAAATATATTTCTAAATGTTCCAAATGTTGGAACAAATTTTAAAATAATTTTGTGTATTGAGATGACAAAATTTGTAAATTCAAAGCAATCAATAGCTGAAATGTGTTTTAATTGGTTATCGCAGCCCTATTAAAGGGCCATTCTATTTAGGGATAATATAAATCAAAATGTTTTTGATATTAAACAGAATGGTCAATTCTTTCACCAGGTTTGATTTTATGATCAATGCAATCACAATCCAAACCCCACACTATATTTAACCCAATGTGTATCAATTAATATGCTTAATATAATGTTTATAATCAAATAAATATCACATTTGTAGGCACAGGAAAATGATTCACATTAATAATTGCCTCTAAAATAATATAGAGTAAAAATAATTCTAAATTAAAACACAAAGAACTTCTCAAAATTGTCACCAATCAAATTACTGCAATTATAAAACCTTTTTATTCATTCAAAATCTCTGCTTACTTCATATCCTCAACATTCCTATACAGAATAGCACCTCTGCATCTTATTACATTACTTAGGGATTCTCCTAATGTACAATGTTGGTTGCATCAGAAACAAATGCTGGTTTTCAAATACTCCAGAAATCAACAAAGGAGAGTTTAACATATTAAATCATGTAAAATTTATGACAATTGGCAATAAAACACAAAGATGACACCTACAATGAGTGTCTATCCATATATAATAAAAATATTAGAAAGAATGTTATATCTAAAATGAAAGATTAAAATTTGATGATTAACAATAGACACTTCTCCAAGAGTTAAAAAGGGGGGCATTGGTAAAACTCTCAACAATATATATATGCAAAATAACAAAGGAATTCAATTTTTTAAAGAAATGAAACTATACTACAAAGCTATTGCAATAAAAACAGCCTGGTACTGGCATAAGAACAGGTGTATAGATGAATGGAATAGAACAGAAACCCTAGACATCTACCCATCCCATCAGGTCAATTAATATTTGGCCAAGGGGCAAGAGCATATAATGAAGTAAAGACAGTCTCTTCAGTAAATGGTGCTGGGAAAATTGGACGGTTACATAATAACAGATGAAACTGGACCACCAACTTACAACATACACAAGAATGAATTCAAAGTGGATAAAAGACTTCAAAGTAAGTCTCAAAACCATAAAAATTCCAGAAGAAAATATAGGCAGTAAAATATCAGACATCTCATGAAGCAGAATTGTCGCCAATACATCTCCTAGGGCAGGAGAAACAACGGAAAAAATAAACAAATGGGACTACATTAAACCTAAAGCTTCTGCACAGCAAAAGAAACCATCCTCAAATGCAAAGGGAACCCACTGAATGGGAGAACATATTCACCAATGATACATCTGATAAGGGGTTGATTTCCAAAATATATGAATAAGTCATACAACTCAACAAAAGGAAGAAACCCAATTAAAAATAGGCAAAGGACCTGAGGAGACTCTTCTCTAAAGAGGACTTACAGATGGCCAATAGATATATGAAAAAATAGTCAACATCACTAGTTATCAGAGTGATGCAAATGGAAACCACAATGAGATAACACCTCACACCTGCCAGAATGTCTACTACCATCAATAAATCAACAAACAGAAAGTGCTGGTGAGGATGTATACTGTTGATGGGAATGCAGAACATTGCAGTCACTGTGCAAAATATTAAAAAAAAATCTTAAAAACTAAAAATGGAACTGCCATTTGACCCAGCAATCCCATATCTTGGAATATATCCTAAGAATCCTGAAACACCATTTCAAAAGAATATATGCATTCCTATGTTCATAGCAGCACAATTTATAATAGCTGATATCTATAAACAATCCAAGTACCCATCAGTGGATGAGTGGATAAAAAAGCTGTGGTACATTATACAATGGAATTATATGAAGCTATAAAAAAGAAAGATTTTTTTACCCTTTGGGTCAGCATGAATGGATCTGGAGAGCATGCTAGTAAGTGAAATAAGCCAGTCAGAGAAAGAAAACTATCACATGATCTCACTAATATGTAGAATCTAACAAATAAGATAAGTGATGAACAAAATAAGCCCAGAAACATGGAAGCATGGAACAGACTGATAGATCTCAGAGGTAGGAGGGGTGAGGGGAAGAGATTAACCAAGGAACTTGCATGCATATATATATAGATCATGAACACAGACATAAAATAGTGTGGTGAAGGCCTGGGGTAGGGCATGAGCAGGGTAGAGAGGGAAAATTAGGGTTATCTGTAAAACTCTCAACAATAAAAATAAATTAAAAATAAAAATAAAGAGTAAGAAATGCAACTAAATTGGATATAAACCTGGACACTCAAAACTGATAGCATCAGTAAAAATGTTCTCCTGAGCACAAAATATACGGGAAATAATAGACTTCTGTATTAATTTTAAGGACTTCAGAAACCTCTTAGGACTATCAGCACATCTTTTAATTATTCTTAACTGGATGGCAACATTTTGTATCTTCTAGGATTCTCATTTTAAGAAAAGGTGAACCCAAAAATGTTAGGGTCACAAATTTTGTTTCTCCCCGTATTTTTTTTTTCTAAAGGAGTATTTCTGTCATAAATTATTCTCCATAATCAATTTCACTCCCAACTCTCCCCCAATATATTAATGAGAACCTGGCAGCATCATTAGATAAGTCAGTGTTTTTTTAACACAAGTATTTCTGAGTATAGGAAGTTATAAACAAAAAGCCTAAACCTCGCTTAAAATAGTTCCCCTCCATTTTAACATTTGCTTATGTAGAAATGATATCTATTCCTTTTAGAGAGCTGAGGGAAGATACAATAACGCTCCCTAACATTAAGCTAAGTGCATAATGTAGACGATATAATCTGGGAAATGTAGTTAGGTTGCCAGGGCTAAGGAAGTTCATCTCCCTCCAAAAATGAAACTTGAGACAACTGGGAATGGACAGCTCAGTTCAATCATAAAATATAATCATTTCTCAGGCTCTTTCATACATAGGAAAAGCTTATCATATTGTCAAATAGTCTGAAGAAATAAAATATTTGTCAGTGATGAGAGACACCATCACTTTGCTTAACAAATTAGCCTCAGTCTCGGGAGATGGTTTAAGACAAGAGGAGCACAATTAGAACTAGCCAGCAGGCCCCTGCTGAGTGGTGGCAGCCCCGACACTGTCAGGCGGCACCTAAGAGTTGAACATCCATGCAGTCGAGCCCTCTCAGGCATCCTCCTCTAGTGCCAAATGACCAGAACAATTTTGGGACTAAATAAAAATAATCCAAGGCACCAAATGTTCTGGGATTGTCTTCTTCACACTGGTCAACTATTCAAATTCACAAGAATTTTTAGTAATTAGTTATTATTATATAGACATGAGTGTGTTTAATACATTTTTATTGATTTCAGAGAGGAAGTGAGAGGGAGAGAGAGATAGAAACATCAATGATGAGAGAGAATCATTGATCTGCTGCCTTCTGCACGCCCCCCCTACTAGGGATTGAGCCTGCAATCCAGGCATATGCCCTTGACCGGAATCAAACCCAGGACCCTTTAGTCCACAGGCCAATGCTCTATCCTCTGAGCTAAACCAGCTACAGCTAGACATGAGTTTTGATATGGTCTGTTAAGAGGAGTATATACTTTCCACTTCAAGGTTCTCTCTTCAACTTCAGATGTTTTCCTGGTTGTTTGCTAAGGTATATGCTTTACTGAGGAATCATTCTTTGTCTGAATAAGCTTCTATCAGTATCATCAACACTAAAAAGAGGTTGGTTCCCACTAACTAGCCAATCTATTTCATGCATCCCCCTAACTCCTCTGGCATAAAATTGTTCTTTCAGGTCTCAAATAACACAAGGGGAAATATTTTAGAGATGGGAAGATGGAAGAATGAGCATCTACTATATAGCTAGTGAGGGCCAAAGCCTGCTACATAAGCTACTTCTGAAGTGTATTAGAGTCTTGAAAGGGAGATATGAGAGGTAAATGTGGCATTACAGGCTCATCAGCTCGTAGGAATCAGCACAACGTAAAATACAGGTTTCCTAAGTCCAGAGCCCATGCTCTTTTGATTATGCCATACTGCCCTTTCCCAAGTTTGCTTCACGTCCCCTCTGCCTCTGAAAGAAAAGTTTGTGTTTATACTGTGGCACATTAAGGTTTGAACATATGCTGTCAAGTATTCTCTTCCATAAACACACAAATCACTGGCAGTCCTATCAAAGATTTTAAACATAATTAGCTTGGTCCAAAATGGTTGGGATAAAAACAACAATTATGCCTCACTCTGTTGTAGAGACAACAAATCTACATTCTCTGAAAAGCAAAACAAAAAGTATATGATTGAATGGAGGTATCTAGGTAGCTACATATTTGTCTATGCTTAAGGATTGTCTGGTTGTTTTTAAAGAATCACACAGCCTTAGCTATTTCTCCCCAGATATGTCTCTATTCTTTATTTTCAGTAAAGACAAGATACCAGAACACATTCCTAGATATCTAAGAATGGGGTTATATTTGTAAAGTTATGTGGGCTGTGAGTAAATGTATTAAAATGTTATTATTACTCCATACATCTTCAGTATCTCAAACATTTGATATTATTGATGAAGAGATATTTGACTTTCAGTTATTGCATGCTCTAGTGTTAGACATAATAACACTGTGATTGAATATATTCAATGATGTCTTTGAAAGAGGGCAAGTTTTGAAAAATGATTGCACGGTTATTTCAAATAGTACCTTTGAAACTGCATTTTGGGAGTGCTTCTTAAAACTCAAACACTGGAGTGTAGCTCAACATTTCTCTGAAGTTAATTATTCATATGTTGGCCTGCATGTCATCTTGACCCATAGCCAAAAACTAACTCAGGAAAATGTAAAGATAACAGGACTCCAGAGGACAGATATAGGCCAAGGTTAGAGTGTTTGTCATATCCTAAATTCACCTAGGGAGGTTTGCTTTATATTTAACTATGTTCCAATTTTTTACAAGGATTATAGATTCCAGTTTCCTTTTTTAACCTGACATAAGTACATGTTGAAACAGTGAATAAGTTATCTTAATGTTCAGAAAATAATTGAAATGCATTTTTGTCCCTTTGTGGTATGTAACCAAGAATCTGAAATACTGCATTAAAAATTTAACCTCTGAGTCTGAGACAAGTACTTACTTATGAAATAAAACCAAACAACAAATATATCCCCCAACAAACAAAACATCCTCATTTAGCATCATTTTATGAGTATATTTACAGCCACAGAAAGTACCATGTATTTGTTGTGACTCAGCTATTAAAATAGAGAAATAAGATAACTTGGGGATAAAGAAGGTATCAAAACATCAACCTTTATATCACCAATTGTATCCCTGACACAAAGAGGTATATATACTTTTAAAATATTAAATGCATAGGGAGATTCATCTGTGAGACTCCGTGGAACACAGGACAGTAAAGATGGGCAGTGGGCAGGAGCTTCGAGAAATTTAAACCACTATCTCTTCATTTGTTGAACTTATATTTGATTCTATCAACTATACAACTATACAAATAAAGATAGATTATATTCCTCTACATGTACCCATGTTCACACCAAAAAGAGTGAACAAAAAATTATTCGTAGAGTTGAGTTTTTAGGGTTCAGCTGGCTGATGTATTATTGCATATAAAGTATTCAGCACTTTGTTTTCAGCTTCCCTTTCTCTGCATTCTGTAAAGGTGATTGTTGGGACATCTCACCTGAAAACATGAGATCATCATCCAGTGGATAAGTCAGTTAAATGCCCTCTGGCAATGCTAACAGTTGTCTTGACTTGAAATGCAACTAAAAATTGTTTCCTTGCTGCAGTAGTTTTGACAAGACACCTACACATGCATAAAGACCTGTGTCCCTAGAAGTTTAAGAGAAAAGAAGCTAAGTAGAAGGCTTTTTACCCATGAAATATACTCAAAACCAGCCTCTGTAGTAAAGTCTCAGCTCCTACCTCATTCCTCATTCCTACCTCTTCTCCACCCTTGTATAGTTTCTTGGCCATTTTCCTTTGCTAAATTCTGCATCTGATTTTTCCCATAAGTTGACTTACAGTTAGGTCTAGTTTGGGGAATCAGCTAGTCATTATGTTTACTTCTCTCTCCCATTTCCCTGGCTTTGTCCACAGCTGCTCTGGACCCAGGCTATAAGGCACTTGCCACAAGTGAAAGGCAAATTAATCTCCCAAATGGCATTACAAATCACCTTCAAGCTCTCCTACCTCTGTACCTTAGGCCATACCTTAAACAGGCTCATGCCTGCATTACATGATCTTTACACATTTTAGCTATCTTGAGGTGTGACTGACAAATAGCAATTGTATATATTTAAGGTTCAGAGCTTGATGGTTTGGTAAATGTATACACTATGAAATAATCACCACAATCAAGCTAATTAACATACCCTTCACTTCATATAGCTACCATTTTCTTTGTGTGTGTGAGTGAGAGAGAGAGAACACTTAAGATTTACCTTCCTAGCAATTTTCAACTACACAATATATGTTAATACCTAACAATTATAGTCACCATGTTATATATCTCATTCATCTTGCATAACTGTGAAGGGAAGAATATGCCACCCCCAAATGTACCATTTTGGCATGTGGATTGTTTTGAGCTAAAGGCAATTAAGACCCAGCAGTCTCAGAAAAAGCATTTACTTCTCTCCTAACAGCCTAGAGGAGTTTAGCCATATCTCTTCCTGGTGCAAGAGATACCTGTTTTTGGTGTGTGTTTTTTAATATCAGAAAGACTTGTCTGCATGGCTTTACAAACAGTTGTTCACCAAGCATTTACAGCTGAGGTTTATAAGCCTCAACTGCCTCACTGCCTCTGAGTCTCATATTTTGTGGGCCTCCTGCACATGAGAAATTAAATTTGTTTTTCTCCTGCTAACCTTTCGTATGCCTAACTTAATTATTAGCCAGCAAAATAAAACCTAGAAGAGGGAAATTTTTTTCCTCTCCAACTGAAATTTTGGGCTCTTCGACCAATACCTCCCTTTTCTACTAAGAATCTACCACTGGAAGCCACCATTCTACTCTCAGCTTCTAAGAATTTGACTAGGTTAGTTTCTTTTAAAAATATATATTTTATTGATTTTTTACAGAGAGGAAAGGAGAGGGATAGAGAATTAGAAACATCGATGAGAGAGAAACATCCATCAGCTGCCTCCTGCACACACCCTACTGGGGATGTGCCTGCAACCAAGGTACATGCCCTTGACCAGAATCAAACCTGGAACCCTTGAGTCCACAGGCTGATGCTCTATCTACTGAGCCAAACAGGTTAGGGCAGTTTAGTTTCTATATATAAGTGAGATCATGCAGTATTTCTTTTTCTGGCTTATTTCATTTAGCATAATGACCTCCAGGTTTATGCATATTGAGATTTCCTTCTTTAACCCTTTGCACTCGCTTGCTTTTTTCTCGATTCCTTTATTCTAATGCTAACCGTGTCGAGTCACACATCCGAGTGCAAAAGGTTAAGAATATTTTATTGTATGTATATACCACATTTTCTTTATGAATGTGTCCATTAAAGAACATTCAGATTGTTTCCATTTCTTGTCTATTATGAATAATGCTGCAGTGAACATGAGCATGCAGATATCTCTCTGGGATACTGATTTCATATCCTTTGGATCTATTTTCAGAAGTGGGATTCCTAAAAGTACACAGTATTTACATTTACCATTTACAGTAATCACAGAGTAATTATGAAATCAAAATCATTGTCAGAATATAATTCAACTTTTACAAGATCAATAATATATTCTTTCCTCATTACCACAAATAGACATCAATTTTTTTTAATGCTTGAAGTCACTGTCATTTGAGAGATGCAAATTAACATGACAATGAGGTATCACCACACACCATCAGAATAGCTACCATCAACAAATCAACAAATGACAAGTAATGTTGAGGATGTGGAGAAAAGGGAACCCTAGTACACTACTGGTGAGAATGCAGACTGGTGCAGCCACTAGGAAAAACAGGATGGAGTTTCCTAAAAAAATTAAATAGGGAACTGCCTTTTAACCCAGTGATCCTACTTCTAGGAATATGTCCTAGGAAACCCAAAACAGCAATCAGAAAGACTGTATGCATCCCTATGTTCGGCGCAGCACAATTAATAATAGCTAAAATCTAGAAATAGCCCAAGTACCCACTAGTAGATGAGTGAATAAAAAAGCTGTGGTACATTTACACCATGGAATATTATGCAGCAGTATAAAAAAGAAGGCTCTCTTACCCTTTGAGACAGCATGGAGGGACTTGGAGAGTATTATGATAAGCAAAACAAGCCAGTCAGACAAAAGTATCACATAACTCACTCATATGTGGAATCTAATGAACAAAATAAACTGATGAACAAAACAGATCCAGAGACATAGAAACATGGAACAGTCTGATGACTCACAGAGGGGAGGTGGGGGTGGGTAGGTGGGAAGAGATCAACCAAAGAATTTATATGCACATATGCATAACCCATGGACACAGACAATAGGGTGGTGGAAGCCTGGGGTGAAGAGTGGCTGCAGGCTAGAAGGAGTCAATGTTGGGTGAAAAAAAGGACATCTATAATACTTTCAACAATAAAGACATTTTCTTTTAAAAAGTAAACCAGTAATCTTGCCTACTTTCTTTTTAATACCAAAGTAAAAACTGCACACTCTCATGCATTGTTGGTGAGCATGCAAATTTGTATAAACCTTTTTAAAGGGCATTTGCCTATATCAAAAATAGAAGTATTTATTAATGACCTACTAATGCAAAATTAACCTATGGATATATTTATAGAGAAAGCACCCCACAAAAAACTATAAAATATAAATTATCATCAATAGTGGGCCTGTTTGAAAAATATAGACAATGGTGCCCTTGGCGGTCCCAGACCTGCCTCTGGCTTCAACGGTGTTTAGACGGAACAGACCCAGGGACGCCCGTTCTTCCAGTCTCCGGCCACTCTCCAGCATCTTATCCAGTCACCACCTTCAGAACCACCTCCAAGATCAGCCAACGCACTGCTGTTGTTTTTCTACCTTAACTCTTTATTGCCGAACAACCATGAGCTCACAAATTAGTCAGAATTTTTCCTCCAAGGTGGAGGCTGTGGGCCTCCTACACCTACCTCTCTGGGCTTCTATTTCACCCTGGGCAATGTGGCTCTGAAGGGTGTGGGCCACTTCTTCCGAGAGTTGGCTGAGAAGAAGCGCGAGAGATCTGAGCACCTCTTAAAGTTGCAAAACCAGGTGCTGAAGCCTTCCCAGGATGAGTGGGTAAAACTCAGGACGCCATGGAAGCCTCCACAGAACCTGAACCAGGCCCTTTGGGAGCTGCAGGCCCTGGTTCTACCCATGCAGACCCTCAGCTCTGGGACTTCCGGGAGAACCACTTCCTGGGTGAGCAGGTGAAACTCATCAAGAAGATGGGCCACACCTGGCTCACCTCCGAAGGCTGGCCAGGCCCCCAGGCGGGGCTGGGTGAGTATCTCTTTGAAAGGCTCACCCTCAACCACAACTAGGAGCCTTTGGAGCCCAGAGGTCTTTGAGGGGCCCCTCTGCATTCCCATGTTGTCTGGCTTTTACCTGAGCCTCTCCCCGAAAATACTAGCCATTCTTTTAACCACTCTGAAGCCCTCTACCATACATTGGACCAAATGGAAACAATAAAGCTTTTTGCAGCCAAAAAAGAAAAGGACAATATTATGATCATTTATTTTCTTTATACTGTTTTTAAAACATTTTATAATAATTTTAAATTTCCCAATTTCTTTATCCTGTGCTGTAGTAGAAAGTGTCACCCTGACAAAGTATGAAGCAATCATTGTGAGTGATTACACTTAACTGGGAATAATACCTTCTAGAACAGTGGATGGCAAACTCATTCGTCAACAGAGCCAAATATCAATAGTACAACGATCGAAATTTCTTTTGAGAGCCAAATTTTTTAAACTTAAACTATATAGATAGGTACATTGTTATTAACTTAATTAGGGTACTCCTAAACTGGCCTTTGCTAAAAACGTCCTCAATCTGATTGAGGCATGTGGCTCAAGAGCCACGGTTTGCCGACCACTGTTCTAGAATCTTTTCAATCCATACCATCAATCACACAATATTTAAAACACACATTTAAATGAAAACAGAATATTTGAAATTCTCATTGAGCAGGACCTAAATTATGAAGGATAAGATATGCCTAAGCAGAGCCTAATTTGACAGCTTTGCCCGATTCTGACCACAATTTGTTGTCATTTTCAGATTTTACAGAGAAAAACTGAAAGCACTGATAATGTTGTCAAGACTGGTTCTGTTAACACTTCATCTTGTGAAATTCCTGAGTAAATTGATAATTAGAGCCTGAGGCTTTATCAATCTTGCTGAGCAAAATACCAGAAAGAATGGTAAATTAGTCATGTGACTGCTCTTAAGTGGATCTCTGATATAGACAAAGAAAGATGGGGAAAAGGTTATTTTTAATACTCTACTGGAGACCAGCATCCAGAATTGTAAAAATATACAAAGTGGTAGTAAAAAGCCATATCACATGTTGCTATTCATTACTAAATGTTAACATATTTATGGAAACTCATTCTATCACTTAATTTCTTAGTTCTATGCCCCACATTTTTCTCTTCAGAATTTGGTTGTCTTTATTACATATGCCAAGTTGATAGTTTAATTAAAAATGGTACTTTGCCCAGTTTGTCAATGTTTACCAAATGTGTTAACATTTGTTGTCAGTACTTGTTAATGTGGTGAAAGAAGAGATATTTGGATTTAAGAACTTTCCTTCTCAGCCTAGAATTATTAAGAATTAAATCTAATACTTGCCAAAATGCAGCCATACAAATACAAATATATAGAGAGAGCTGACTTACATGGCACTAATATTCACTCCTTTGAATTAATTTTAGTTTCCCAAATTTTCAGTAATGGAGCAGAATTTTAAAATATCCACCCTGGCCTCTTACACTTTTAACATTATTAAAGCATTCCAGGGCAAAATATTTGAACAAAATATTATGGTCCTTTTTAATTGATCTTCTCTGTATAATGTAACTGATATTACAGTAAATTTGGTTATAAACTTGACTCTTTGAATATTTAATACTTTAGAGGCAAAGAAGCAAGCCAGTAAGATACATTACCCTGTAAAGTCAAAACATTTTCCCTTCAAGGTAGTATAGGGGAGCAGAAGCATAATTCTGTATTTACCCTGTGATTATATTCTGCATTCAATTAACATAAACTTGCTTGATTTGGGGCTATTAACATCTTTGCACATCAAATCAAGAATATCAAAATAGAATAACCAACAAGTTAAATAATAGTTTGTACAGATTGGTACAGCATTCCAGCTGCACTGACTTAACCAATGGGCATTCATTCGATAAGACTGGAAGTCAACAGTATAGGTGTAGTGGCTCTTTGATGTTCCTTATCCCCTTCTCTCTTTGATTAGTATGAGTTTTTTTAAACTCATAGTTGTGTCATGGTGAGAAAACTTCTCCATCCACTGCCTTGGACTGCTATGCAGAAATAATAAGAAATAACAAGAGAGAAGTTGCTTTTATATCTTGACTTTTCAGGATACACAGAAAAATTTTGCTTGGTTGTTAAGCCAAATTATGTTATACATAATTTTAACAGCAATGAAATATATTTCATCCTCAAATAAAATCCATGGTCTATTAGTAAGTAAGAAGGAAGGAAGATATATTGTGCAGTTAAATAGAAATGTTTATCTCACAATTTATATAAATAATCAGAGGTAAATTCAGGTTTGGAGAATTTATATTATCCTAATTTGGGGGGGTCCTCTATAAGTAAAAGACTAAAGTTATATAAACAAATGTAGGTATGAAATGAGGATTAATTTGAATGATAAAATAAATAATATTTTACAAATTAAATATAAGAAATACATATATGTGATCATGTGAAGACATGACTAGGGCATCTATCAGGACTTGGGATGGGTCCATGAGTACACAATAGAGGTGTCAAATTTATCTAGAGTCCTTAAATACATACAACTGTGCTCATTCTTTTATTTGCCAGCTACCTTCATTAAAATAACCAAGTTGTACCTATTCAATTGTAAAAAATGATCAAAAGAAACATAACTGTTGAGAGCTTAGTCCTACCTATTAAACTGTCACACAGATGGCCTTTGTGATTTGCTGTTTATCATTATTTTGATACAGAGGTTACTTTGATACACTGAATAACATTCCACAACTATTTAATTTATTATTCATTCAACTTAAATATATTTCCCATAGTCATTATCAAAGGAATAATTACATTTGGAGTCTATGCACTGAATGTTGCTGTAAGTGTAATTATAGTAATAAATCACCTAAATAACTACTTTTTTAGATTAGAATTTAGGAAACAGATCTCTCTTTTAGGTTAAGTACTAAGAAAGTGCAGTTTTACTAGATTACTAGTGATCTAATAACTTGAGTGAGGCAAGGAATTTTTGGATACACATACACAGAAGCATATACAACTTTGGCATGTTAGAAAATATATGTATTTGGTTAAATGTAAATCTTGTAGAATTTTTACGTATGTTTTCTACTCAATAAAACTAAATTTCCCACATTGATTTGCCAGCATTAGCTTGCTTTAAAGAAATTATGTAAGTTAAACTTCTATTTGACTTGGTCACAAATCCTAAACATGAACATCATTAATCTCTGAATAGCTTTTCCCTTTCAATGTAGCATAACTCAAACTCAATAAAACCTTTTAAAATGCACATTCATAAGTCTTGCTTATGACTTGCATACAAGAGTATGTAATAATGACATAGCCAAATGGTTTATACCTAGGTTTGTTTCTATTGTAAATAATCTATTTTAATTGTTTTAAATAAGTTTTTATGGATTTCAGAGAGAGGAAAGGAGAGGGAGAGAGATTGAGCCCACAACCCAGGCATGTGCTGCTTCCCAACTCTCAGAATAGTAACCAAGTGGGAAGGTAAATCCAGTCCCTATTATTCTATTTTAGCCAAAGAGAGCGTTCATATCAAGATGTTTTAAAATATTTCTCTTGTAAGGACAGAAAACAGGCCTTTCCCTTTCTTTTCTGTGGCCTTCCACAATTTATGAGAAGCACCTGGTAATTAAACCCCACGATTGTTGGCTCCTCTGATTCAGACAGCTTCCTCTGTTCAAACTGCAGGGCAAGAAAAGCTACTTTCAAGGCTGCATTCTTGCATCCCCCTCCTCTCTGATATTTTCACAACTCAGGGATAATTTACACCAAGGAGTCTAGCTAGTAGACTCCTTGGTATACATTCCCTCTCCCCTTCAAACAAGCCTCTTTGGAACTCTTCATAGCTTTTGGTCTCAGCATGTTTTACATACTTGGGAAAAATACTGATAAGATGTCATTGGGACATCTGCCAGACTGTCTCCTGGAAGGCCAACCTCTGGGGCTCATTTTTCAATCACACACAAGTAACATTCCTGCAGAGGTTCTTTGACAAAATACCCCAAATATAAAATTCAAATATTCCCTTTATAGGACAACACTGGTAATAATAATACCAATGTTTTAAAAACTGTAATATGATAACACAACTCTAAAAACATAGTTTTAATGATCTTAGGACTTATTTTTTAGTATACTTATTTTTTAGTTCGGGGAGGTGGACAGCCAATCAACCATGGCTCTCTGGTAATTCCCTCTGATACCTCACAGACATACAATGGGCAAGTAAAGATGAAAATGTAATTCACATACTCTAGAAAGTAACAATTTATAGAATATAAAAATTTTCATTGGCCAGGAACGTTTAGAAATTCCAAATATGGCTACGAGTGTCAGCATTTCCAGTGTTGCTTTAAAGCATTCCTAACTGACGTCACAGTAACATTGCCATGTCATGTTGCTAATATAAAAGCAAAGGGGGTGTGGGTAAAGCACCGTGAGGTTCAAACTGCTTAAGAAAGCCACGCGGCTAAGTGTATTGTACCTACCTATTCAATCTTAACCTTGGCATTGCCTTTTTCCTTAGGTCAGGGTCGATTACATTTGCAATCTTCTGTGATCAGTACAAAGTCTGTTTTCACCAATATATCTATTCGTTTCCTAAGGCTTCAGCAAATTTAATAAGCCTTGAAGGTTGCTGAGCTTACCAGCTGTAGTAAATGCAAAGAATAAAGAATATGCTAAATGCACAGTATTTCTAGAATCACAGGTGTTACAAAGCCTGTATTTTGTAATTTCCAATATATTGTTTTAAATAAGAGAAATTTATAGATGACTCTTGTTTCCTGATTGAGCATGGATGTATACATAATATATGTTGATCTGAGGCAAAATCTTAACTCTCCATAGCTGCCACATGTGTGTGTCTACATATGAGCAAAGATGAGCAAACAAGTGGGGAAATGTAATTGAACATAAAATATAAAAGGTTCCGGACCCACTGGCAAAAACAAACTAACCACTGAAAGGCAGAAAATTGGTTATTATCTGAAGTAAAATTCAATAGTTTCAGACTGAAAGGGATCAGCCTAATTTTCTATAACAAATGTGAAAAAAGCAAGCTACTCATACTTTAAACCTGTGAGTTATAGTGATAGGAAATCTACCATAATATTTACCATCCTGTAGATATGTTATTCCATGGTAATATGTATTCTGGCTTATTTGAGGTGGGAAAGAGTGGAAGCATGGGACATAAACAGAAAACTTGCTCTAGTAAGGGCTGGTTTAATCCATGTTGTATTGTTTAGACATTATTATTCAACTATAATATGCCAATCACTAGTGTATTAAGGGAATTATTCAAATTCCCCAGAAGAAATACATAAAAGAGTGTGAAAGCAATTGCATTTGTGTGTGTGTGTGAATACAAATATGTTTTCAACTAATTAAAAAATTACCTAAGACTAGAATGTAAGTGTTTTGATCCTCATACCACCTCTTTATGAACTCATTTTAATAGAGGCAGCACTTTTTAAAGTTTTTTTTAGAAAGGATCAAGGAATAAGCCTGCAGTCAATAGCTTTAACCAGGAGACTTTTTATGGCTTTATAACTAATTACAAAGCAAGCTTGCATTTATAAACATACACCCAAACAAGGACCCTGAGAAACTTCATAAAGATGAAGAGAGATTGTACAATACTGCCATGATTAACTATTTTTTCCTCTAAGGGTATGTTTAGGTCTTTATTGTTATTTTGCAATTTAATAAAAATGTAAATGCCATTCTAAATGAGAACAATGGGGAAGATAATTAGAACAAAGAGGAAGGTAGGCACCCCAGAGCACCTGAGTAACAGATGGCAAAAAGCTGGCCTGGCTCCACCTGGGGGATTTTTGTGCTCTTGGCCTATAGCATGAGTGTGTGAAAGAGATAATTAGCACCTCTGTTCCACAATGCAGCTAAATACAAGGCTGGTTCATATCAGCTCAAAAGCTGTAAAAATGGACTATTCGCATGTACGGGCAAAAATTATATAAGCAAAGCATATATGAGAGAAACAGTGCTTCTAGAAATCCCATTAGTTCCAAGGTAGTCCTTCATATTTAAGCATTTTGTTTTAGTTTAACCCCTATTAACCAAACCCTCAGGTTTTTCGGAGTTTGCAAGTTGGCAATAGTGGATATTAATATGCCATTATCAAAAAAGAGACAGTGTTTTGTGTTAAGAAGAGGTATGCAACCCAGCCAGAGTGGCTCAGTGGTGGAACGTTAACCTATGAGCCAGGGGGTCACAGTTCAATTCCCAGTCAGGGCACATACCTGGATTGTGGACTCTATTCCCAGTGTAGGGTGTGTAGGGGGCAGCTGATCAATGGTTCTCTCTCATCGTTGATGTTTCTGTCTCTATCTCTCCCTCTCCCTTCCTCTTTGAAATCAATAAAAATATATTTCAAAAAAATAATAAAATAACAATTTTTAAAAAGGAATAGAGATGCATTGAAGGGCTGGTTCCTCTAAGCAAGTCACTAGGGTAATTTCAAATTCTATGGTGGGATTGAGCACCTGAATGCACAGCACTTTAATTACGTCCTAGAACACTACAAGTCTATTTCATTTTAACCTGTACCATATCACATAATTCTTCCCAAATGTGCTCTCTGGCCATAAAGGAGCATGAGTAAAGCTCTATCTTCAGAGTTAGACAGACATACGTTTAAACAAAACACATGGTCTTTAATTAGCTACTTCATCTTTCCAAGTTTTAGTTTGCGTATCTGTCAATTGGGCTCTGAGGTTGAAAGATAAGGCTGTGTATTAGTCAGCATTCTCTAAAGAAATAGAACTGTTATCTCTAGAAAGAGAGAGAGAGTGAGAGAGAGACAGAGAGAGATTTATTTTAAGAAACTGACTCACCGACTGACAAGTCTGAAATCTGCAGGGCAGGCCAACACGCTGGAGACCCAGGGAAGAGTGGATGCTGCCGTCTTGAGTCCCCAGGCACTATGAGAAAAGAACGCCTTCCTCTTGGAACTTATTTCCATCAGGGCCTATTTAACCACCTCCCGGAACTCCCAGGGCAAGGGTGTAAAGGGACAGGTGTATTGTTTTTGGAGGAGTGGGCGGGCAGTGCAGTGCCTCTCAGACCCAATGAGGATCATCAGCAGAGCTTTTAATATCTAATGTCAGTCCTTCCCCATTCTTACTTAATTTCAAAGCTCCCCAGGGTATTTTCATGTGCACTCAGAAACCACTTTTGAGGAAAAAAGAGGGGAGTCTAGAAATAATAGAAGTGTGTCAATCACGATATATCAGAGGTATAAAGTTAAGCTGGGCTCAAGCTCACAGATTTACCAAATAGCATCACCTTGCCTTCAGTGTTGGCCTGGGGCTACCAGAAGCATTCCTAGATAGAGGTGATAAATCACCCAAAATAATTCTCTTCCTGGCATTGATTTATTACCTTATACATAGAACAGTTTTTCACAGCACCTTTTGTTAAGTGTGAGTAAAATTAAGACAATTCAAAATATGTAATATCCCATTTTTTCATATTTAAAATAATGTAGTACAAGGAAGCTATAAACATGAATTAAATGATGAAAATCAACTTGAAAAATATGCCATGTATAAAAAAAATGAAAATCAAACTATACTAGCCAGTTTAACATAAATTAAACTTACTAGCTATTCATCAAATCTCAAGTTTGGCCTTAAAAAGTCATAAATGCTATGGAGATAATTCATGTGTTCAAAGACCTTACTATCTCATTAGAGGTGAAATACGTGATGATGACTGACAATAATAACAGCTATTATTTATTAAACATTTACTATATATTAAACACTGCCTAAGCACTTAAATCTATGAGTTCACTTCATTCTAATAAAATGGTATTAGATGCTAATTACTATTTTTCAGGTGAGAAAATTGAGGTTTAAATTATTTTAAACATTGTATGCTATACAGCTTAATTACTGGTGAAAATAAAATAAAATTAGGTAATAGGAGAAATAGGAATTGATTAAAAAGCCTTTTAAAAATGTGTCTGGCATGGAAATGCTGATCATTCACATAAACATGACCATGGAAAGTATAGGGAGAAGCTGAAATTACCTAGAAAAGTATATAATGGGAGAAATAACAAAATGCTTCCCAATCTTCCCAGCCTCTTTCTCTACTCTTATTTTCCTCACACTAGCATCTCCCACTAAAAGCCATCTTCATCAAGAGTATTATCCAAAACACAGCACACCTGGGGGTTTACCCATCATTCCTAGAGAGAAAAGAATCTGCTCCCAGCTGTGCTTTTCCCCGTTTTTGGCCCATGCCAAAGGCCTTTTCTTGTCTCTATTGGGAGGCTTTTTCGGGCTCTCTCCTCCTGAGTCAGCTCTCTAGCTGCAGGATCTCATATTTTCCACACGTCTCGCCTGTGGCACTTGGAGCTTAATTATTTATTGGCAAGCCCGTCTCCTCTCAGGGACTAAGTGTATCCTCAGAGTTCCAGCCTTAGAGATGTGTATGTCCCCAGTTGCTCAGTAAAAGAATGAATCTCCAGCGGGACGATGTCCGAGTTTAAAAAACAAAACAAAGTAAATAAGTAAAACACGAAAAGAAGGGGAAAGGCCGGCTGGGGCTAGTGAAGCAGGATTTCTGGAGCAGGCCTTGGGATTGGAACAGAGAGAAGGTAGACTGATGAGTAGCTGACACGGGATGCTTTTGAAGGAAAGGAGGAAGGAAGGAAAACCAACTAAAGCTGGGAAGTCTGACATCCCCACCTTTACAGAGTAGCAGGGCTCCCAACACCGAGATTTCAAAGGGAAGTATAAATCTTACCTGAAGCGTAAAATATTTCCTAAATCTAGAGCGTGATGAAATTTGAAATCTGACACTATAACAGAATTCCAATATTTATTTTAAAGCTATGAGAAAACACTTGTCTAGATTTCCTACATTTTTCTAAGCAAATTGTTTAGAAATATACATATGTATTTTACAGATATAAACTCACATTTTTTATTATAAAAATAAATTTATGGCCCTAGCGGTTTGGCTCTGTGGTTAGAGCATTGGCCCGAAGACTGAATGGTTGCAGGTTCAATTCCATTCAAGGGCATGTACCTCAGGCACCAGTCCCTGGTCCAGGTGAGTGAGGGACCCAACCAATCTATCCTCTCACATTGATGTCTCTCTTTCTCTGTCTCCCCATGGCCTCTCTCTTACACTTCCTTTAAAAATCAATGGAAAAAATCCTGGTGAAGATTAAATTTTTAATAAAATAAATTGATGTATGTATTCTGAAAATAAATACACCCACTTCCCTCGACATCTAATAGTCGGTGTATCCTCTCTTTGTTCCAACCTTGCTGCCAGTCCCAAAACGGCTGTTTCACTAGTCCCAGCCTGCCTTTTCACATTTTTCCTTCTGTGTGTTTTTTGATTTTTATTTCTTAAAATGGGACACTACACTGGCTGGAGATTCATTCTTTTATTGAATGATCTGGGACATAAATATCTGTAAAACAAATATTTTCTAAGTCTTAAGTATCATTTGTTTTAAATATAATTTTAATTCAATTAGTCATGGTCTACCACTGTCAAATAATATTTGAATTTCTATAAGAATTCCAGAAATAAATAGCAAATTTTAAATTCTAATTCTCTTTAGCAGTAAACAAAGCATTCAAAAAAGAACAACAGGTGTTACAATTAAAAATGAATGTTTTTCACACCCTCTTTCCATCCTCACAACGACACTAACTTAACTGAGAAAATTATAACCTAAAACTATAACTGTCGATTTTTGTAAATTGTCAGAAATCAATTATTAAAGAATCAGTTTTTCAAGTATTTAGAAACAACAGTAATAGAATAATTTCATTCTTAAAAATGAGCTTCCTAAGAAAATGCAAAATTCAATCCTAGAATGTTCCCACTGGTAGAATACAGATAGGTCTGCCTAGCAAATTTTTTAAAAAGACATTAGACCACAATGAGGAAAGAAAAATGGCATTTAGAATAGCTTGATTTTTTTTTCAAACATAATCAAAATGTTGATTGGAATTTCATGCTGAAACTAAATTCCTGAACAGTGCTTTAGTTTCTACCTTCTTCCAGGAAAATGTCACTATATGTTTAAATTTTGTCTCGTGTGTTAGAAATGGAAAAGTAAAAATTTCTTTGAGGCATGTTCCCTACTGTGAAACATAGGTTATGGAATTTATCTTACTTTAAAAGTAAAGCCCGGCCAGTGTGTCTCAATGGTTGAGCATTGATCTATGAACCAGGAGATCATGGTTAGATTCTCAGAGCACATGCTTGACTTTCTGACATGGTCCCCAGTAGGGGGCGTGCAGGAGGCAGCCATTCAATGATTCTTCCTCTCCCTTACTCTCTGAAATCAATAAAAATATATCTTAAAAAATAATCTGCTCTCGATTTGATAATTATGTTATTTTACAAATGTTATCCTATCTAATAAAAGAGTAATATGCAAATTGACCATCAACAAAATGGGCACCCCCATGTGGTCAAAAATGGCTGCCCCCATGTGGACATAAGATGGCCACCACAAGATGGCCTGCAGGGGAGGGCAGTTGTGGGCAGTTAGGGGTGACCAGACCAGCAGAGGAGGGCAGTTGGGGGTGACCAGGCTGGCAGAGGAGGGCAGTTGGGGCAGACAAGGCCAGCAAGGGAGGGCAGTTGGGGGAGGGGGCAGGCCTGCAGGGGAGGGCAGTTAGGGGTGACCAGGCCAGCAGGGGAGGGTAGTTAAGGGTGACCGGGCCAGCAGGGGAGGGCAGTTAGGGGCAATCGGGCCTGCCAGGGAGCAGTTAGGCATCGATCAGGCTGGCAAGGGAGTGGTTAGGGGGTGATCAGGCTGGCAGGCAGAAGTGGTTAGGGGCAACCAGGCAGAGTCAGGTGAGCGGTTGGGAGCCAGCAGTCCTAGATTGTGAGAGGGATGTCCCAGATTGGAGAGGGTGCAGGCTGGGCTGAGGGACAACCCCCCCCCCCCCCCCGCCGCGTGCACGAATTTTGTGCACCGGGCCTCTAGTATAAATAAAAGCATGCCATCTGTATCCTTTGAGATTTTTTTTTTCCCATTCAGCACAGTTTTCTTTTCTTTTCTTTTTTTTTTAAATATATTTTATTGATTTTTTACAGAGAGGAAGAGAGAAGGATAGAGAGTTAGAAACATCAATGAGAGAGAAACATCTATCAGCTGCCTCTTGCACACCCCCTACTGGGGATGTGCCCACAACCAAGGTACATACCCTTGACCAGAATCGAACCTGGGACCCTTGAGTCTGCAGGCCGACACTCTATCCACTAAGCCAAACGGGTTTCGGCTCAGTTTTCTTCAGGTTCATCCAAATTACACCATGACTAATAGTTCATTTCTTTTGATTGCCAAGTAGTATAGATGCACTACCATTTGCTTAAGCAATCATCCATTGAAGGACATTTGGATTATTTCCAGTTTTGAGTTATTATGAAAAAAGCTGCTATAAATATGGTGTACATGTTTTTGTGTGAAAAACCTAACAGTAAAATAACTGGGTTATATGGAGGCACCTGTTTTGTTTTGTAAGTAACCACCAGATTTTTTTTTTCTTTAAAAAAATATTTAGTGATTAAACCCATCCAACGAAGAAATAACTATAGAAAAGTGTAGTAAAAGGGCTGGTGATTATTGCATTTATTTAAATATAGAAACAGACTAAATAATGAAGGAAATTATTGTTATATGGAACAGAATATAAATGTTATAACACTGTAATATAAAAATTACATAACCAAAATTAAGGGATGGGAAGTGAAGACTAAAGTGTATGTAAGAATGCTAATTTCCTCATTTTTAAAAGTGGGGAGTCAATTAATCTGCCTAAAATTGAAACCTATATTTTAAAAGAAATCATAACTCTAGAGATTTAACATTGCTCCAGGTCTCTGTTTCTTACTCATTGAAAAGTAGGAAAATTATATGTTGAACTGAAGAAACATATATTTAAGTTTCTGCAGTTCCTTCAGCTTCCCTAAGGTTTCTTCTGTTAAATGCAAAACTTAAATCAAATACTTTCTCTTAAAAATAGCATGTATAGAATCATCAACTTTATATAAAGTTAATTTTATCTTTTGATTAGTCTGTCTGTCAATCTTTTTACCTGACCACAGATTATTCACTTACCCATATTTCTATCCACCAACTTCTGCCAGAAGCCAATTCCAGCATGTCATAATTGCAAGAGTTTCATAGAAAGGTTGATGGAACTTGGGGATTCAACAAAGGCTGAGTCACATATGTTATCACCTGTTGGGAATGGCTAAAGGCATTTCCCCAAACCTGAAAAGGATGATTGCTTGCTGCCAGACAGCTCAGGACATCTTAATATACATGTTATTGCCTCCTACTGGCCAAACACCTGAACAGGGGAAGGCAATTCCCCAATCTGATAATGGATTCTGTACCAACCCTACCCTTTGATGTGTATATCTCCACCTTGCCTTAGGACAAATTGTGTTAATAAAAAGCAAGGGGTCCTGAGAAAAGAAGAACTTAGTTCCTTTAGCTAAGTCTTCTCAGACTCCCTATAATGCCTTTCAAAATTATGTTTCATCTCTGGACTCTTACTTAATTTATACACAGCCCCTTCTCCAGATTGCTGAACCTTCTAGATCAAGACCACTGGCGTTAAACTTCTTTATCAAAGTCTTCATTCCTCATCAAGAAATGTCTAGAATGATAATCATTTAATGTAGTTTTTAGTGTTATTTGAACTGTTTTGTTAATATATTGTTTATATTTATATCCATTTATTTTTATCAAATTTATTGGATGAAATCCTAATAATAGAGCATTATGCAAATTGACCACACCTTCGCTATGCATAAGCCACGCCCACCACCAAGACATGCCCACCAGCCAATCAGAAGCAAATATGCAAATAAACCCAACCAAGATGGCTACAGCCACTGAGAGCGGGAGGGAGGCTTTGGTTTCCGCAGTAACAAAATAAGCCATCCTGTTGCCAGCCTAAGCCTCCACTCAAGGCTACAAAGTTTCAATTACAGAAGGTGAATTAACTCCAACAGAAATCGCTGCTGGCCAAGGAGTGGGGAGCAGCAGGCTTGGCTTTGCTCCAGGCTACAAAGTTTCAATTGTAGAAGGTAAATAAATTCCAGATACCAGGGCCTCCTCTTGGGTCGCCAGGGGGCGTGGCCGGCCTGCAAACCACCACAGACCCCTCGCTCAGGCCGCCCCACGCCCCAAGGGAACCCCCACCCTTCAGGGCAAACCAGTCAGCCCACACCCATGCACCAGGCCTCTAGCCTATCTAATAAAAGAGTAATATGCAGATTGACCATCACTGCAACACACAATATAGCTGCCCCCATGTGGTCAAATATCCTGCCCCCATGTGGACACAAGATGGCCACCACAAGATGGCCAGCAGGGGAGGGCAGTTGGGAGGCACCAGGCCTGCAAGGGAGGGCAGTTGGAGGCGATCAACCCTGCAGGGGAGGGCAGTTAGGGGTGACCAGACTGGCAGAGGAGGGAAGTTGTGGGCAAACAGGCTGGCTGGGGAGCAGTTAGGCATCAATCAGGCTGGCAGCGGAGTGGTTAGGGGGTGATCAGGCTGGCAGGCAGAAGCGGTTAGGGGCAATCAGGAAGGCAGGCAGGTGATCAGTTGGGAACCAGCAGTCCTGGATTGTGAGAGGGATGTCCAACTGCCCAAGGGAACCCCCCACCCATGCACCAGGCCTCTAGCCTATCTAATAAAAGAGTAATATGCAGATTGACCATCACTGCAACACACAATATAGCTGCCCCCATGTGGTCAAATATCCTGCCCCCATGTGGACACAAGATGGCCACCACAAGATGGCCAGCAGGGGAGGGCAGTTGGGAGGCACCAGGCCTGCAAGGGAGGGCAGTTGGAGGCGATCAACCCTGCAGGGGAGGGCAGTTAGGGGTGACCAGGCTGGCAGAGGAGGGAAGTTGTGGGCAAACAGGCTGGCTGGGGAGCAGTTAGGCATCAATCAGGCTGGCAGCGGAGTGGTTAGGGGGTGATCAGGCTGGCAGGCAGAAGCGGTTAGGGGCAATCAGGAAGGCAGGCAGGTGATCAGTTGGGAACCAGCAGTCCTGGATTGTGAGAGGGATGTCCAACTGCCCAAGGGAACCCCCACCCTTCGGACATCCCTCGAGGGGTCCCAGATTGGAGAGGGTGCAGGCTGGGCTGAGGGACACGCCCCCCCCTCCGTGCACGAATTTCGTGCACCGGGCCTCTAGTTCATTAATAAAATGATATAAGTTTTGGGGGTCCAATTCTATAACACATTATCTGTACATTGTATTGTATGGTCACCACTCCAAATCAAGTCTCCTACCAACACCATTTACTTATACCCTTTACCCTCTCCTACTTCCTCCCAGCCCCCCTTTCCTGCTGGTAATCACCATAATATTTTTTGTCTATGAGCTCAAACCAATTTTCATTTGATTTCAATTATTATAAAAGTTCTGTTAATTTATTAGGGTGTCATTGGACATAATTTACTAGGAACCATCATTTCTAATAAAGAGACGATATCATATAAAATCTGGTAGATTCATATTATTTATAATTTATACAGAATCATTAGATATCATAGTAAACATGATTAATTAAGTTTACTCAGAGATTATTCATGTAAGTATTAAAAGTTTAAATGTTTTCAAAATTGTATTTCCAGTGGATTATATTTTGGAATGAAAAGTTATCTGTTTTATGTATAAATATTGCTAATGAACTAATTAAACTAATTTTAAAGACATTTATTTTTACTATATTTTGTTATCCAATAAAGTTAAATTCATATAAAAAATTATTCATTTAAAAATATTTACTCTTTTTAATTCTGTATTGTGTTTACTTCAACTGGAAGAAATGTGAAATAAAAGTTGAGATAGAAGATATCTTTCTCTTCTCTTGACTCTTCATTTTGTGGGGTTGTGTTTTGTGGCCTGATATTGTTTTGAGACACAGCAGATAACCTGTAAATATACATTCTTTTTCTCAATAAATTCAATAAATATTTATTGAGCATCTGCCAGGTGACATGTACTATTCTGGATATTTTAAGGTAGAATATCATCGTCATCATCCATCATTACCATGGCCTGATGAAATCACATTCTGTTAAATCCATGCCTGCACCTGCTTAGCTGAATGTGACTAAAAATAAATAGATAAATAACTGTTCTCTAATTTCATGATCATTAATCCTCAGTAGGTTGTTTTTTCACTGTCCACCAATCACACTAAATGGTCCTAGTCCATAATGTCTTCTACTCTTTGTTTGCAGCTATTCTCATGTCCTCATACTGTCAGAACCTCCTTAAAAAAATATTTTGTCTATGTGCTATTGACTCCCAGATGCAAAATTTCAGGCTGACCACACCTGAATTTTAGAACTTTAGAAATTTCTGACTACTCTCTGGCTCCACTTGGATGTCTACTAGCCATTTCAAATGAATATATCTCAAAATTAAGTTCTATTATTGCCCCCTCAAGTCAGCTCCTCACATGGTCTTACTTATTCCAGTTAAAGGCAACTGCCTTTCAACCATGACTCAGACCAAACAACTAATCATCTCTTATCCATCGTACATCAAATCCACAGGACATCCTGTCAACTCTCACTTCAAGATACATAATAAATAAATCAATTCCAACTACCCCCACTGTCATCACAAAGTGTGTGATATACATCTATGTACCAAACATGTTCCATAATAGGGTGATAGAGCTATAGCGATAATTTTTGTATCATACATGTGAGTATCAATAGTGTCCCATACATACATTAAGAAAATATCCACCGATTTCTATTTTAGGAATTGAAAAAAGGAAAACTATTAATGAAGAATTTTTATGATTCTTTTATCTTTCTTTAACCTATTAGTCTATTTAATGTAGTAAACTATATTATGTCTTTTTATTTTCTTTAACCTATTAGTATATTTACTCCATTAATAGATTCCCTAATTTCAATCTATATTCAAGTAATCAGCTGTGCCTCTCACCCCCTACCTGAAACATGGTTATTTTAATATATAGTATAGATGGTATACTAGGAGATAAGATTGGTTGTTTGTGGATTTTATAGAACCTTTATTAAAATTAGTATAAGGTGTATATTACTTTTTTTTTTTTAACCATCATGATTTCTCAATTTCCCAACATTCAGTTTAAGCACTTTGGCAGCAACCTACACTTAAATTTTAGCTTGCAAGAAAATTGGGTTCTAAGTTTGTAAGCTTTATGGGTCTAAGTTTGTAAGCTTTATGGCAGCAACAATGCATTATTTATGACTAGAGGCCCAGTGCCCAGCCTGTGCCCTCTCACAGTCTGGGACCCCATAGGGGTCTGTCCACCTGCTGGCTTGTCAGACATCCCTCTGGCAGCCCGTGAACCCTCGGGAGATGCCGTCAGTGGGACATCTTTAGCGCTGCCAAGGAGGCAGGATAGGCTCCCGCCACCACTGCTGCTCTTGCAGCCACCAGCCCGGCTTGTGGCTGAGTGGAGCTCCCCCTGTGAGAGCGCACTGACCACCATATGTGTCATAGCGACTGGTCAATCCACCTTTAGGGTCAATTTGCATATTACCCTTTTATTATATAGGATTACTGAGAAGCAAATACACCTTTGAGTTACAAATCACAAAACTATTGAAAGTCGCAGCTGGAAGAAACCTTGGAAATAATCTAATCATTTTATGTATGAGGAAATAGCTACCTAGAGATCAGGAAATTGACAGATGGCCTGCAGTTTAATAGCAAAGGCAGGATTGGAACTTGAGTCTCCTGACTCCTGAATGAAAACTTCGCTACTATCTTCCACAATGACTTATTGCTTTCCATGGTAAATAACACATATTAACACCAGAGACACTTGTATTTTGTTTGACCTGCTAGATGTGTATTAAAAGGTTCTACTGAACTGACTCTCTTAACTCTAAGAAATGTAATTTGTAATATATTTTATTGATTTCAGAGAGGAAGGAAGAGGAAAAGAGAGAAAGAACATCAATGATGAGAGAGAATCATTGATCGGCTGCGTCCTGTACACACACCACTGCCCCCACTGGCTATCGAGCATGCAACCCAGGCATGTGTCTTGACCAGGAATCGAACAATGATCTCCTGGTTCATAGGTTGACGCTCAACCTCTGAGCCACACTGATCGGGCAAGAAATGTTATTTTTAAGGGCACATTGATGAGGTATTTAATTTTCTCTGAGAGTAAATTATAGCAATGTCATTAGTGTTTGTAGATTGTTTTAATAACTACATTATATTTCTGAAAAATTGAAAGAGAAGAAGCCAAATATTTTTTCACATGGTAGAATAACATATTGATTTGAGATGACATACTGCTAAACCCCAAACTAAATATTGGTAGTACCCATATACCCAAATTCAGCTTTTTTGAGTCACGATGTTTATATGCTTATATTTTAGGTAAGTGTATAAAGGGATTGTAGAAGTAAAGAATGTGTGAATATGGAATTTATTTTTTTAAATGCCAGAAAAACAATGGCTTAAAATCAGTACATAAATGTTTTTTCCCTTTATTCTTTAAAAAATCTTTCTTAACTGTAAACATTTCAATAACCATCACTCCTATTCTTAAAAGTACATGTCCTTACTAGAACATTTGGTGAATCTAGATTTTAGACAGTTGCTTATTTGTTTTAATTATACAGTTTTTAAAATTTATTTATTCTTAAAAGCCTTCAAATTTTGAAAGCAAAAACAATGTAGAAGAGTAGAAAACTTTTCCTTCATTTCAGACCCAAATTATTTAACTCTCCTCCATAAATTAAACAATAATTTTAGTTTCTTAACTCTTTTTAAAAACATACCAATAGAAATATTGACAGAAAAAAATGTTAAGCCTTTATAAACCTATATATTCATTTATTTTACATATTAATGGAAACATAAATTATTCCTTTTCCCCTTAATATTTATTGTCTCAAAATTGTTTTGGAGAGAAAAATATCTTTTATGAAAACAGATATTATGTTTTTTTCTGAGATTCAACAAAGTCTGTACATCTTCATTGAGATCTTGTATGCAGAAGGTAATATCACACATATAAGACACAGTGCTCACTATAATATAATGTCATGTCAAACTTTCTTCCTCTTTAGGTGCAAAAAGTATTATCAAAATAATAGTTTGATACTAGGAAACCATCTGTCCTCATATATATTTTCTGACATTAAAATTCTGTCACTTGGACAGAAATTATTACCTTTTTAGGGGGTTAGATACATATTGAAAATACTAGTTGTACACTTGGTAAAGGTTTTGTGGAGGCTTACAAGACAATTTTGATCATCTTTATATGGAAAATTAGTAAATTCGGTATATTCATGTCCACCTCAGTACAAAGCACTTCTCATAAATCCATCCTTTTTACTAGCCAAAATTCCAAATTTACTTAATTCAGAATTATAAATTTACTACTTTTATGTATCCGAGGATAATATAGGACCTTTCTAATGCTGATAATGTTAGCATCTACAGGATGCTAATTAATTGATTTAGTTATTCAAGGAAAGAACATATGCCTAATAAATAGCACCCAAACATTTTTGTTGGTAACTGAAATTCCTGAAATAGTAGTCATTTAGATAGAATTTACAGTATACTAACTTAGAGATAGTATAGTTCTTATTGCCTAATATCAGAATGCTTTCTAAGTGGAAAAATGTTTTACTAAGAGGTGAAAAATGTTATTATTAATGTACTAAAGAATCTTCAAGAAGACATAATAAAAAAGGATACTGGAAAAGATGAACTTTACTTAGGACTGGTCCATTTTCTTAGATCAAAAAGTCAAAGTTTTCCCAAGTGGCACTTATCAGAACTTTGACTATTGGAAATTTTAATGATTATTATAAAATAAAAATTTTAGGATGACTACTTAAACAATAATTAAACTTCTTTATTTAAATATTGCTAAAATAATTTAATAGGCTATTATATATTGTGTGTTAGGGACATAATACTTCAAATATTCTAAATTCATGTGTCTAAATAATTCTTTTGTTATTCTGGGATATCTTGTGGGATTAATGCACCTACAATGTACATCATACAATGTGGCTGTAGGCAGTGTTAGAACCTAGACTGTAGCTATAGGATCCTTCCATAGGCAACTTACACATCTTGACCAAAGTCCTTCCATTTGGATATTTTTAAAATGTAGTATTATTGATTTTAGAGAGAAAAGGAGAGTGAGAGAGAAAGAAACATCAAAGATGAGAGAGAATCATTCATCGGTTGCCTCCCAGACACTCAACACTGGGAATTGAACCCGCAATCCAGACAAGTGCCCTGAAGGGAATCAAACTCTGACCTCCCGGTTCATAGATCAAGCTCAACCACTGAGCCATGCCTGCGGGCTCCATTTGTATTTTTAGTGGACCTTCTATCTTTCAATGATTAAGATAGAGGGTCAATGATTAAGAGATATTTGAGTCCACTAGTTTATCTATGTTCACTTACCACAGAGAGCCTTTCATTTCAAGAACTTTTATGCCTTTTGTAAGGGCATAATGAAGAGCATTAAATTTAAAAATTGTTCTCTAACCACAGGGGTCCAGACAAACGCAGTGGAAGAATCACTGTATCATAGTACTTCAGAAATGTGGTTTTATGTTTTATCTCCTTAATCCCAAAGCAAAAGGAACAATGAAGAGTAATTAAAAAAAATTCTTACTTCTCTAAGGAAATCAAGATGACAAAGGCAATTTATTAACTTCTGGAAATAAGGCAGCAATTAAGGGTGAAGTAAATGTGAAAATGTTCCTGAATCTTGAACTCCTTATCCTGCAGCCTATTACCGGTTCTATTGTATACACTAGCTTCATGTGGACAATGTCTTACACATATTTGATACCTTATAATTTTGGTGATTAATTGAATACTTAAATAATCACTGTCAAAAGAAGCACTAAGGAGTGAAAATCATAGTTGAGCATGTATCAAAATAATATGATTGATATTGTTCTTTGTAGAAACTTAAGCCAAACGTCCACCCCAATAAAAATGTTGTGAGATTTAATTTTTGTGTATGGTGTAAGTTAGTACTCTGTTTTCATTTTTTTGTATGGACCTGTCCAGTTTTCCCAGCACCATTTATTGAATAGACTGTCTTTACTCATATGGGAAATCATCAAACTAAAAAGCTTCTGCAAAGCAAAGGAAACTACCAACAAAATGGAAAGGAAACCCACTGTATGGGAGAATATATTTATCAATGATACATTTGATAAAGGGTTAATATTCAAAATTTATAAAGAACTTATATAGCTAAGTTCTATTGGAGTTGGGATACACAATTGGCTAATTATTTTATTAGAACACCAGGAAGAAAATCCAATTGAGAAATGGGCAAAGGATCTGAATAGACACATCTCCAAAGAGAACATACAGATGCCCAATAGACATGAAAAAATGCTCACCATTACTAATCATCAGAGAGATGCAAATTAAAACCAGGATGAGATATCACCTCATTCCTGCCAGAATGGCTACCATCAATAAATCAACAAACAACAAGTGCTGGCAAGGATGTGGAGAAAAAAGAAGCTTGCGCACTACTGGGTAGGAATGCAGACTGGCATAGCCACTGTGGAAAACAATATGGAGTTTCCTCAAAAAATTAAAAATGAAACTGTCTTTTGACCCAATGATCCCTCTTCAAGGAATATATCCTAGAAATCCTGAAATACCAATCATAAAAAATAAGTGCATCCCATATGTTCATAGAAGCTTAATTTATAATAGCCAAGATCTGGAAGCAGCCCAAGTGCCCATCAATGTAGATGAGTGGATAAAAAAGCTGTGGTACTAAAACTAAAAATGGAACTCCCAATGATCCCACTTCTAGGAATATATTCCAAGAAACTAGAAACACCAATCAGAAAGGATATATGCACCGCAATGTTGATAGCAGCACAATTCACCATAGCTAAGATTTGGAAACAGCCTAAATGCCCATCAGTATATGAGTGGATTAAAAACTGTGGTACATATACACAGTGGAATACTATGCTGTGGTAAAAAAGAAGGAATTCTTACCATTTGCAACAGCATGGATGGAACTGGAGACCATTATGCTAAGCGAAATAAGCCAGGCAGAGAAAGATAAATATCACATGATCTCACTCATTTGTGGAATATAATGAACAACATAAACTGATGAACAAAAACAGATCCAGAGACAGAGAAGCATCCATCAGACAGTCAAACCTCAGAGGGAAGGTGGTGGGGGTGGGGATGGGGGTAAGGGGGAGAGATCAACCAAAGGACTTGTATGCATGCATATAAGCCTAACCAATGAACACAGACACCAGGGGGTGAGGGCATGAGTGGAGGGGGGTGGACAATGAGGGGATAAGGACACATATATAATACCTTAATCAATAAAGAAAAAAGAAGCTGTGGTACATTTACACAATGGAATACTATGTGGCATAAAAAGGAAGGAACTCTTACTATTTTTGGCAGCAGGTATGGACCTGGAGATTATAATGCTAAGTAAAATAAGCCAGTTAGAGAAAGACAAATACTATATGACCTCACTTATGTGTATAAATCTAATGAACAGAATAAACTGATGAAAAAAATAGAACCAAGGTCATGGATACAAGGAACAGACTGACAGATGTCAGAAGGGAGGTGAGTGAGGCAGACAGGATGAAAGAAGGTGAGGAGAATAGCCAAAGAAAAAATATGCATAGCCCATGGACACAAACATCAATGTGGTTAGGGTCAAAGAGCGGGAGTGTGGGGTCTAGGTGAAGAAGGGCAAAGGGGAGCAAATGGGGGACATCTGTAATAATCTATACTAATAAAAGGGTCATATGCTAATTAGACTGGGAGACCAGACATCTTCCTACTGTACGACTTCCTTCTGGACAAAGCCATGGTAGTGGGGGCCGAGGCAGAGGCGTTTAGGGTGATCAGGCCAGCAGGGGAGGTCAGTTGGGGGCCATGAGGCCAGCTGGGAAGGGCAGTTGGGGGCCATGGGGCCAACAGGGGAGGGCAGTTGGGGCCATCAGGCTGGCAGGGGAGCAGTTAGGCGGCGATCAAGCTGGTAGGCAGGCATGTGGTTAGGAACCAGCGGTACCAGATTGTGAGAGGGATGTCCAACTGCCGGTTTAGGCCCCATCCCCCGAGGGGTCCTGGATTGGAGAAGGTGCAGGCCAGGCTGAGGGACCGCCCCCCCCCCCCCCCCCCGCTCCGTGCACAAATTTCGTGTACTGGGCCTATAGTGGCAACAATAAAAATACATTTTGGAAATGTAAAAAATTAATTAAAGATGTAAGAAAGGACTTATGTTTGCTATAGTCTCTGATTCAGTTACATATTTATATAGATTGTGCTTCTGTGTTATTGGTGACATCCAAAGCTCATCCTTATATTCAGTTCTGGTAATGAAAACTAAATTTTTCTCTTCTGCTTGAAATTTAATCTTGTTTATCTAGTGTCCTTTAATATTTCTCATGCCTTATTTTGGCTTATGCAATTTTGTTTTCCATTAAAGTTCATGGTTAGAATATTACATAATATTAAAAGATAATAAAAAATAGCAGAAACAAATATCAGAAGTACTTGGAAATAAACAATTACATCCCATTGTATAAAACAGATGAATCATATTGGAGAAAAGTAAATAAGTTGTTTAATATTGGATCTTTGCATCCGATGGTATTTAATGGTGACTAAGCATTTTATATTACTGAATTATTTTATTAGAACAAGCTTTTAATATTAATGTAGAGATATAGAAAAATAGTAGAAAAAAATATTGCTATCTCTTTGACATTCTATCTATAGCTATATGCTCTTCATATTTGTTCAAGATGAGGGAAAAAGCATTTAGCCACTATTACTAACTCTATCTTAGTCCAAGAAATTATTATTTTTGAGAATAATTTATGTGTATGAAATCCCATTGGAAAGCTATCTTTTGCAGCCTAGAGCCAATTGTGTATCCCAACTCCAATAGAAAAAAATTGTGACAAAACATTGAAATACAGTTCTCATGTCAGTTGCAAAATTTTACCTTATTTCCTTTAAACCAAGGGTTCTAAAAGATAGTCTGGAAATACCTCAGATTTCTTGTCATCTTATTGAGAGGTTTTCAAGGGCAATCTAATACAGTCACATTAATAGGATATTTACTTTTTCTACTTTCATTTGCTCAAGAGTTTATAGTGACAATTTCCTGAGGTCCCATGAGATGTGATACTTTTATACAATGACATACTTCAGTGTCTGAAAAACAACCCAGTAACTAATACTTTTCAAATGATTGATGCATGATGTTGCAAGATCATTCGGGGTAAGATTCATTTAAATTACCTATATGTTAACTTTATAAATTTAATTTGAAAGTACAAGATTGACAAATGCATTTTAAGAAAACAATGCAAATTTTTAAAATATGGTTTCAGATTCTTCACTGTAACTACCTTTTGGAGAAACTACAACTTTATGAGTTTGGTACAGTATCTAAAAATAATATTCTCTATTATCTGAAAAAGCTACTATCCCTTTATTTTCCAACTATTGATGGAGGCAAACTTATTTCATATATTTCAAGAAAAACAATTTATTGAAAAAGTCTAATTATGTAAGCAGTTATGAGAACCTGACTGTCTTCAATCATTGTTTTGAAATTTATCATATTTTTCATTTAGGTATTTTATTTATATTAATAATAGCCTGAGTAGTATATTAAAATTAATTAATATTCCTTATACAATTTCAGAATTAACATTTTTAATTTGGTTAACATTAATATGTATAGCCCACACAGAGAAAAGTTCTCTAGTAGTCCCCAAGAAATTTTAAGAATTAAAAAGCGGTCCTGAGCCCTAACCGGTTTGGCTCCGTGGTTGGAACATCGGCCCACCCAACTGAAGGGTCCAAGGTTCAATTCTGGTCAATGGCATGTACTTTGGTTGCAGGTTCCATTCCTGGCGTGTGCAGGAGGCAACCAACTGATGTGTCTCTCTCACATTGATGTTTCTCTCTTTGTTTCTTCCCTCCTTTCCACTTGGTCTAAAAATCAATGAAAAAAATATCCTTGGGTGAGGATTACCAAAAAAAGTCCTAACACTAAAAAGTTTGAGAACTGCCCTGGCCAGGTTGGTTGGAGTATAGTTCCATACATTGAAGTATAGTTCCATACACTGAAATTTTATGGGTTTGATCCCCGGGGCGGGGGTAGGGGAAGAGGAGGGACATGAACAGGAGGCAACAGGATGATGTTTCTTTCCCATATTAAGGTCTCTCTCTCTCTCTCTCTCTCTCTCTCTCTCTCTGTCTCTGTCTCTGTCTCTCTCTCTCCTCTGTCTCTGTCTCCCTCTAATAAATAAATGCAAGTATATCCTTGGGTGAGGACTTTAAAACAGTGTTTGAGAACTGCTAGTTAATAAAAGAAAATCTGTCATGCAAATCAAGAAATGGATGGAACTGGACAGCATTATGCTAAGCGAAATAAGCCAGTCAGAGAAAGATAAATATCACATGATCTCACTCATTTATGGAATATAAAGAACATCATAAACTGATGAACAAAAATAGAGACAAAGAAGCATCGAACAGACTTGTCAAACTTCAGAGGGAAGGCAGGGGAGGGTTGCAGAGGGGAGTAAGAGATCAAATCAAGCATAACCAATGGACACAGACATGTGCCGGGGGGTTGGGAAGGCCGGGGGGATGTCGATGGGGAAAAAAGGAGACATATGTACTACTATTTGTAATACTTTAAACAATAAAAAAAGAAATATCACCTGCGCATATCTGCAGCATGATGTAGCTATTGCTCTTACATTTAATACAACACAATTGATTACACACAAATATTTGTTAACTCTTATTCCTTATAAGTGTTTGTGTAGCTTTCTTCCAAAAAGATCTTCAAAAATATATCTACATTTTTTATTTTCTTATATTATAGAAATTCACTCTTCTAAGCTACCTTCAATTTCAAATTTTAAGCTCCATACATATTTATCTCCTTGAAAAGTATGATTTATTTTATTTTATTATCTGGATAATTATTTACTCAACATACTAATGAGATTCTGTAGGACTTTTTGGCATGCTTATTTAACCATTCACCAATCAAGATCTAAATAACACATTTTCATGTGGAAAAGATCAGGAACACAACTCAGGCCATTGCTTTTTCTTTTTTTTTTAATTTTTTTTATTGATTAAGGTATTACATATGTGTCCTCATCCCTCCATTAACCCCCCAACCCACCCCCTCTTTTTCTTTTCTTTATTTTAAATATGTTTTCATTTATTTCAGAGAAAGGAAGAGAGAGAGACAGCAACATCAATAATGAGGGAGAATCATTGATTGGCCACCTCCTGCATGCCCCCCACTGGGAATCAAGCCACAATCCTGGCATGTGCCCTGACAGGGAATCAAACCATGACCTCTGGTTTCCTCAATCACTTAGCCACACCGGCTTAGCCACACACTGCTTTAACCATTGCAGCATCTATATGCCCTTGAATACTGCACAAGAAAATTAAAATCATTTTTTACTAGCAGCATCTGCAAATCATACAGT
Source organism: Cnephaeus nilssonii (assembly GCF_951640355.1). Taxonomy (NCBI): domain Eukaryota; kingdom Metazoa; phylum Chordata; class Mammalia; order Chiroptera; family Vespertilionidae; genus Cnephaeus; species Cnephaeus nilssonii. The sequence goes on along the minus strand of NC_137087.1, from coordinate 31,361,861 downwards.
TGTTAACTGTTTTACCACTCAACAATTCTCTAGAAATTTTAGAATCTGTTTGAGAGTAGAAGGATCAGAGGTAATAAGTGCTTTTATAGGAATATTTGACTACACATCTAGGGATTAATAATATTTGATATTTAGTGCTTTGCAGCTATAAGTTAAGACAGATTTTAATATGTTCAGCTAGATCTTCCATTCTGGAGAATCATTACTTTTAAATATTTGGTGTGTGAATTTAATCACAAGGAATATGTATTTCAATAACTTTTTCCCTGTAATATTGTATCAGCTAATGGAGACTTTATATAAATTGCTACTAACTATAAATACTCAAGTTTAAAGTGACATTAAAAGTTGCTAATTGTCTATTCAATGAATCCATAATAGAAGTACAAATCCTGTGAAGGCAAATGAAACTTTTCAAGAAATATTATAGGAATAAAGCTAAATTAACTATAGAATTACTAAGAGTACTTGAAGGATACAAAGAATATAAATAAGGAGGTCAAATAAAATTAATTTGACATGATTTTAGAGTTAAGAAAAAGGTGAAAAATTAATAAATATTAGAAGTTCAAATTTGATAACCACCAGCAAACTCCTTTAAATAACATTTTACTTGTGGATTGGTTAAATCCAATACTTATTGTTTGCTTTACTTCTAGAAGAAAGTGGAATACAAATGAACAAAATATTAGCATTTAAGCAGTTGTTTTTTATTATACTTTATACTTCGTGTATATTTAACCAGGAAACTCTACAATTCTCTTTTCGATAGCAGAGAAACCTGAGACCAATGAACCCCAGCTCAAGATTTGGGCACCTAGTTTTAACTCTCAGCCATGGTTAATTCTTCTCCATTTTATTAAATCCACAGAAAAATTTTAGGAAGTGTGAAATAGGTTGATATAAGAAATAGACCAAAAGTAGGCCAAATAACCGGGACAGAAATTATCATCTCTAATAATAAAAGTGTAATATGCTAATTAGACCGGACATCCTTCCGGATGGAGGAGGCTGGTGCTGCGAGGGAAGCCCTGGACCCAGGTGCCTTCTGGAGGCCGGAGGGAAGCCTGAGTCCCGGGTGCCAGAGGGAAGCCCGTGCCGGCAGCTGGGGGAAGGCAGGCCTACTCTTGCACAAATTTTGTGCATTGGGCCTCTAGTTATCTAATAGTAATCGCAGTTATGGCAATCTGTATCAAATTAATAATTATTAACAAATATTTATTTGTGGAATTGATTTACCCACAATAACACATTTTTACCATTATTCGTATTAAAGTAAATTATAAATTTAATAAATAGTTGAGGACCTCCTAAGGGAAACTTTTGTATACATGTACTATATCCAGAATATATAAAGAACTCTCAAAACTAAACAGTGAAAACTAAACAGTCTCATTTAAAAATGAGTCAAAACATGAGCAGATATTTCACCATGGAAGATATATAAATGGCAAATAAGCAGATGAAAAGACATCAACATCATCAGCCATTAAGGAAACAAGAATTATTCCTATAAGTAAGGGTGGGGAACCTTTTTTCCGCCAAGGGTCATTTGGATTTTTATAACATCACTTGAGGGCCATACAAAATTATCAACTTAAAAATTAGCCTGCTATCTCTGGTCAAACATTTAATTAACTCATCCCTAATAGCTTGGCGGGGCTGGACCAAATGATTTCACGGGCCTTATATGGCCTGTGGTCTGGACATTCCCTACCCCTGAAAGAGATATTTACCAGAATGATTAAAACTAAAGAAAAAAGTGACACCACCAAATGCTGGTGAGGATGCAGAAAAACTATATCACTCATACCCTGTTGGTGCGAATGTTAAATGACACAGACACTCTAGAAAATAGTTGGGCAATTTTTCTACAAAACTAAATATTGAACTACGGTGTCCCAGCAATTGACCTTATGGAATTTTCCCCACAGAATAAAAACTTAAGTTCACACAGAAACCTGCACACATGTATAGTATTGTAGCTTTAGTCCTAATACCCAAAACTGGTAACAACCCAAATACCCTTCTACAAGTGAATGATTATATAAGCTACGGTGAATCCATACTATGAAGTACTTTCAACCATAAAAAGGAACACACCACTGTTGCTAAAGAGTCTCTCCTTGACCAAACTCTAGCCAGACTTCCCTCAACCTTCTTCTCAACTCAGACTAGATCTTGGCCTCTGAAGACTTGAACACACACGATTATAGTTCCTAAGAGTTCAAGGCTTCATCTCTAGGATGACCTAACCCCAGACCCCCACTTAAAATGCCCACCAGAGAAAACTAAAGGCTGACAAATGTATTAATGTTTGTTCTATCCCGTTCTCACCTGAAGATAGGGCTGCTGTCTCCCAGTTTCTGTGGAGGGTAGGAGCCTAACCTAGATAAGGTCAGTCAACAACAACCGGTCCTAGATGGGTTTCACATGGACTAACTACCCCTTACAGCTTTTGGAAAATTTTCAGTTCCCTGACTCTACTGATGTCCTATTCACCACCCTCACTATTCCCTTATTCTTCCTTTAAAATCCCCCAATCACTTCTGTACAAATCAAAGTTCCATGCCTACTGGACTCTATTCCCTATTGTAATAATATATTACTAGTAAAAATTTGTTTGTAGCACTTTAACTAATGTCCAGCTTTATTTATATTTGATAATGCACATAGTCTGGTTCAATCTAAGGGAATTATGCTGAGTGGGAAAAAAAATCAGTCCCATCTTTACTGTTTAATTTCATTTGTATAACATTCATGAGATGACATTAGAAATGTAGACCAGATTAGAAGTTTCCAGGAGTTGAGGAGAGGATGTGTGTGGGTATGTGTGGGAGGGAAGTGGTGTGGTTATAAAAGGGCAAATTAAGAGACCTTTGTGGTGATGGAATTGTCATGGATCTTGACTATATAAATGTTAATATCCTGGCTTCAATAATTGTACCACAATTTTGCAAGACATTTCCATTGGTGAAAACTGTGAAAAGGATATAGTAGATCTTCTGTATTACTTCTTATAAGTTTAGTGAAAATCAAAAATATTAATTAAAACTACATTTATGGCAATTAAAAATGTTAAGGGGCTATATGTTTAAAAATTGCAATAGATATTCTCCAAAAGTTAAAATATCCTTGGCATTTAAGGGTATTTATATAAAACCCAAAGAGATGATTTAATTATGTGCGTTTTACAATTTCCTAGTATGAAATTAAGAGTTGTTATACTCAAAAGCTTTTACTGTAAATGTCAAGCAGCTTGATTTTTTTCATTACTTTAGACCTAAGAATTTGATGTATATTACCCCCTCCTGAAGAGCTATTATAGCATGAAAATGTTTAATAGGTATACGATATTGAGTATGTAACTTAAATTCTATGAACCTCCTTAACCATTAATGTGGGGTAAATGATAAGGCAATTCTTTGAGGATAAAATGACAAGTATTTAAGGTATACACATTTCCATGTGATAAAACTCAAAAGTTAGGAGTTATAGGTATCATTTATAAATGAGTTTTATCTATTCCAAAATATAAATCAGAGTAGGATGAAATTAAGCATATTATGTCAAAAATTCATTAGTAATTTAAAAAATGAAATCATTCTTGCACTTGGAAGAGTTCATAGTATTTCTAGTCTAGTGAAAGAATGTTCTAGAGAATGTTGTTAACTAGCTTACCAGTGAGCATTTCAAATTATTGAGAATAATACTTTACTCTATAATTACAATCAATAAATTACAACGAGAAGGGCTCTATTGTCAAAGAGCTCTACAACTGAGTGAGGAATAAACTCTTAACTTCTCTCTTCTCTGTTCTTATATCTTCCCACTGAAGAAATTCAGAAGAGTACAATGATACAAAATGTAAGTCTATTATTTCTCAATTACAACTTTTAATTCTTCTTAAATAAATTAAAATTTTATTAACAATGTTATTAGAATTCAAATGAAACTGAACAATTAAGAACCTTACACATTTATATTTGAATGGGTAAATTGTGAGTTGTGGAAAGGGACTATTCCAGAATGACAGGTTCTAAAATTACAAGTTTTTAATCAAGTTGAATTTAAACCTTCTTAATGATGCATTAACACTCTAGATAATATAAATAATCTCATGTTATGCTTTTGTCAATATAATATAGCAATTTTAATCAGATACACATATATTTTTATATTTAAACCTCACAGTAATAAATAGTTTATCAAAATATTCAAATGTTCATTTTCTTTAGATATATGAATGCTTTGTTTGGCCCCAGAATGTTTCACCCTACTTTCACTTATTTATCCCCAAAATAATTTATGAGATTATTATAATTTATATAAATAATACACACCTAATCTCAGATGTAGAGGGTTCAATAAAGTGACATCCTGTTTTTGATAAGGTGCTATGATGAAGAAAGATAATTCACCAAATAAAGGTCTCTAAAATGTAACAAATTTTAATCTATTGTAAGATTTTTGAAATAATAGGCATAAATCATCAAATCCAAGAGTTCATGTCAATATTAAATCGTTGGCTATTTTTGTTATTTCATCAACTTATTTTATAACAATATTTTTGATAATTTTGTTTTTAATTTGGTGAAGAGATTATCATTTGTCCATTGTGTACACTGGTGCATTATCAAAGTCAATTGACTTTATATGGATTTTTTTCTGGGCTCTCTATTCCCTTCCATTGATCTATATGTGTATCCTTATGCTAGCAACATACTGTTGTTTTTTAATTGAATTTATTGGGGTGAAATAGGTTAATACAATTATGTGGGTTTCAAATATGCAATTCTAGAATATAACTTCTGTATATTGTATTGTGCTTTTACCACCCCAAGTTTCCTTCTATCTCCCTTTATCCCC